>NC_050096.1:196990565-197300565 GCF_902167145.1 Zea mays
GCCTCAATCCCTTTTGTTGAAACTAAGCAGCCAAGAAATTTCCCTTTCTTCACCCCGAAGACACATTTTTCTGGATTCAACTTTAAACCGGCCTATCTGAAATTAGCGAAGGTTTCCTGGAGGTCAGCAATGTGATTCTCTTGCTTCGTGCTTTTTACAATGATATCATCAACATAAGTTAACACATTTCTGCCTATCTGAGACTGAAGAACCTTCGCTGTCATTCTGCTGAAGCTTCCTCCAGCATTCTTGAGCCCCTCAGGCATCCGAAGGTAACAATATGTTCCACTAGGGGTTATGAAGCTAGTCTTCGGCTCATCCTCCTTCTTCATCCAGATTTGATGATAGCCTGAATAACAGTCCAGCAGACTCATAAGCTTTGATGAAGCTGCTGCATCAACTAAGGAATCTATCCTTGGCAATGGAAACTCGTCCTTTGGACAGGCCTTGTTGAGATCAGTAAAATCGATACACATCCTCCATTTACCATTAGCATTTTTTACCATAACAATGTTAGCCGGTCATTCTAGGTATTTTACCTCTCTGATAACTCCAGCACTGAGAAGTCTTTTCACTTCACTTCGAGCACCTTCGGCCTTGTCATCAGACATCTTCCGAAGCCTCTGCTTTCTAGGTCTGAAGGATGGATCAACATTAAGCGAATGTTCAATAACATCCCTGTTAACTCCGCAAAGATCATTAGCCAACCATGCAAAGACATCTTTGTTGTTGAACAAGAATCTTATCAAGGTTTTCTCTTGTTCCTCAGACAATTGAGATCCCAGCAGCACCTTCTGCTCTGCGATATCTTCGCATAAAAGCATGGGTTTTGGCTGATCGGCCGAAGCAGCCTTCTCCCTTCTATGCTTGTACTGCTCACAAGCTTCGGCTTCATCTATGTTATGGATTGCCTTTGAATCAGTCCAATTCCCTTCGGCCTTTCTGGCGGCTTCCTGACTCCCATGAATAGCAATAGGTCCCTGATCCGAAGGTATCTTCATGCAAAGATATGCTGGATGAAGAATTGCTTCGAAAGCATTGAGTGTTCCGCGACCAATGATGGCATTGTAAGGATACTCCATGTCAACAATGTCAAACACAATTTGCTCAGTCCTTATGTTGTTGACGAATCCGAAGGTTACTGGCATGGTAATCTTACCAAGTGCTACAATCTGCCGCCCTCCGAAGCCACAAAGAGGGTGCGTAGCATCATGAATCTTGTCTTCGGGCTCTTGCATTTGTCTGAAGGCCTTAGCAAATATGATATCTGTTGCACTACCTGTATCAACCAAAACATTATGGACCAGAAATCCTTTGATCACACAAGAAATAACCATGGCATCATTGTGTGGGTAATCCTTGAGCTGAATATCCTCTTGAGAAAAGGTAATTGGGATGTGAGACCATCTTGATTTGATGAAGGGTCCTTGTACCCCTACATGTTGTACTCTTCTCTATGCCTCCTTCTTCTGTTTCTTGTTAGCCGGCTCTGAGCATGAACCGCCTGTTATCGGGAGAACCAGCTTCGGAGCCAAAGCAGTTCCAGCTTGGTTCTTGAACGAAGCCATTGTCTCAGGAAAGTGGAAGTGAGTTCACCGGAGGTGGGCGCCAATGTTGGGGACTTGTTCTCAAATGCTATGAATTAAGAACAAGGCAACATAAAATGTTAAATATTAATGCTCTTCGTCCGCTGAAGCATTATTTCCCCAAGGATTTAATGAACCTCGGACGAAGACCATGAGTGAAATATCACGAAGGTCATACCTTCGTGATTAAACTTACAAAATAATATGAAATAACATATAAAACATGAGACATTAAAGATAAATGTATCAGAAATAAGTAACATCATTCACATATTTTATTATATGAACATAAAAATGTCAAAACATAGAGTTCAAGTACATTTATACCTTCTCCTTGACAGATAATAATTCCCGGGCAATGCGTTTGCAATTACAGGAAAGCGTGAACAGTAAAGGAATACTGTTCACTATTTATAGACATAGGACACAGCCTGTAAGAAATTACAATCATGCCCCTCATAAAAGTTTACAACAATGACTCAGACCCTTATGGGCTAAAAGGTCATTCTATCTTTAAGTCGGTTCGATCCTTCATCTTCGGACATGCTATAACACCGAAGCTTCATGAGTGGTAGCTTCGGTCATCATGTTTAAGCAGCTTTAGCCGAAGCTGTTTCTTCCTGCAGGACCTTCGGCGACGAAGCATGGTCCCAACAGGGCCGTAAAGAGAATCTTGAGATATTTAGTTCAAACACCTAAGTTTGGCCTTTGGTACCCCAAGGGATCCTCTTTTGATTTATTAGGATATTCCGATGCTGATTGGGCAGGGTGTAAGATTGATAGGAAGAGCACATCAGGGATTTGTCAGTTTCTAGGGAGATCCCTGGTGTCTTGGGCTTCAAAGAAACAAAACTCAGTAGCTCTTTCTACCGCCGAAGCCGAGTACATTGCCGCAGGCCATTGTTGCGCGCAATTACTTTGGATGAGGCAAACCCTTAGGGACTATGGCTACAAATTTAGCAAAGTCCCTCTCCTATGTGATAATGAGAGTACAATCCGCATGGCGGATAATCCCATTGAACACAGCCACACTAAGCACATAGCCATTCGGTATCACTTTTTGAGAGATTACCAACAAAATGGGGATATCGAGATAGCCTACATTAACACCAAAGATCAATTAGCCGATATCTTTACCAAGCCTTTAGATGAGCAAACCTTTACCAAACTTAGGAATGAGCTAAATATTCTTGATTCTAGGAATTTTGATTGATTCTTTGCACACATAGCTCATTTATACCTTTGATCATATATCTTTTATGCCTATGACTAATGTGTTTTCAAGTGTATTCTTATGCTTAGTCATAGAATTGAAAGGGAAATGGAGTATTCGGCAAAGAAGGCGCTTCCACTCAACTCCATCGGTATTTGCCGGTATTCCGCATAGTTCTCCACTTTGGTATAATCTTCACTCATATCTATTTGTTTGCCATTGGGGAGAAAGTAAAAGGGCTTATATTTCACTCACAAGTATCCGTTTTTGGCGATTCATGCCAAAGGGGGAGAAAGTACGAGCCCAAAGCAAAAGGACCGCACCACCACCGATTTTTAAAAATGAAGTTTTCAAATTGATATCTTATTGTGTTCAAATGGGGGAGAAAGTTCTAGTATCTTCAAAAATTTGTAAAACTCTCTTGAACACTAAGAGGAGAATTTCTTTGAGGGGGAGTTTTGTTTAAGTCAAAGGAAAAGCATTTGAAACAGGGGGAGAAAATTTCAAATCTTGAAAATGCTTCTTTCAATCTTATTCATATACCTTTGACTATTTGCAAAAGTTTTGAAAAGAATTTTACAAAGAATTTGCAAAAACAAAACTCGTGGTGCAAGCGTGGTCCAAAATTTTAACTAAGAAGAAAACAATCCATGCATATCTATTGAAATAATTATTGGTTCCAAATTCCAAGCAACCTTTGCACTTACCTTATGCAAACTAGTTCAATTCTGCACTTTTATATTTGCTTTGGTTTGTGTTGGCATCAATCAACAAAAAGGGGGAGATTGAAAGGGAAATAGGGTCAAACCTTTTCCAAATGAATTTTGGTGGTTGAATTGCCCAACACAAATTATTGGACTAACTAGTTTGCTCTAGAATATATGTTCTACAGGTGCCAAAGGTTCACAACAAACCAATACAAAGACAAAAGAAAGGGTTCAAAACAAAGGAGCAAAGTTAAACCGAAGGCTGCCTTGGTCTGGCGCACTGGACTGTCTGGTGTGCCACCGGACAGTGTCCGGTGCACTAGGGTGAATCAACTCAAACTTGCCAGCCTCGGGAATTTGTGGAGGCCGCTCCGCTATAATTCACCAGACTATCCAGTGTAACACCGGACTGTCCGGTGTGCCAGCGGAGCAACGGCTACTTCGTGCCAACGGTCGTCTGCAAAGGAACAGTAAAAGCAAACAATGCGCGCCTGCGCGCGCAGAAGTCAGAGCAGGCACCAAAAGGCGCACCGGATAGTGAACAAGACCTATCCGGTGCACCACCGGACTGTCCGGTGGCCCCACTTGTCAGAGCTCCAATGGTCGGAACCCAATGGCCTGGTGACGTGGCTGGCGCACTGGACAGTGTCTGATGGCACACCGGACAGTCCGGTGCGCCATGCGACAGAAGCCTTCACCAACGGCCATATTGGTGGTTGGGGCTATAAATACCCCCAACCGCCACACTTCAATGCCATCCAAGTTTCAGCCATTTGCATTCAATACAAGAGCTCTAGACTTCACTCCAAGACACAAACAAAGAGATCAAATCCTCTCCCAAGTCCAAAGTTCATTCCAATCAAATAGTGACTAGAGAGAGTGACATTTGTGTTCTTTTGAGTTCTTGCGCTTGGATCGCTTTTCTTCTTCTTTCTTTCTTGATCCCAACTCAATTGTAATCAAGGCAAGAGACACCAATTGTGTGGTGGTCCTTGTGGGGACTTGGTGTCCCGATTGATTGAGAAGAGAAGCTCACTCGGTCTAGGTGACCGTTTGAGAGAGGGAAAGGGTTGAAAGAGACCCGGTCTTTGTGACCACCTCAACTGGGAGTAGGTTTGCAAGAACTGAACCTCAGTAAAACAAATCACCGCGTCTCACTCTTCATTTGCTTGTGATTTGTTTTTGCCCTCTCTTTCAGACTCGATTATATTTCTAATGCTAACCCCGGCTTGTAGTTGTGCTTAAGTTTATAATTTTCAGATTTCGCCTATTCACCCCCCTCTAGGCGACTTTCAGCCGGCGATGAAGAACGCCTCAAACACGACTAACTCGCCCTCAGGCTTGGGAATCTCTTCCGCCCTTGGGACGCGCCCAACACCGTCCCCAAAATACCCCAACTGCTGCATATCCTGCACACGAACCGAGGAAATCCTCGAAACACCAAACTCCACCGTGTGGCCTAACTGTAACTCCACCGCCACAAAATCGCTAAAGGTATCTTTGGACGATGAATCGGCCAGCGGCGCATTTGCAGCAGATGAGGAAAAAGACGACATCGCTACGTACCGTCGGCGGCGGCGCGCGGTTTGCTTGACGCGGGCCAGATCTTCGGTGCAGAGGAACAAGGAGGGCAAGCGAGCGGGTGAGCGGTTTCAAAAGCTTAGGGTTTTCCGGCGCACGCTAAGGTAAGAGTCAGGCCAAGCCGCGCCTCCCTTTTTATACACACAACGCGGCGCTTCGAGAAACCCGCAGTCCAACAATGCCACGTCCATCAAAGGTCACATCAAAAACCCCGCGGGACCACTTTGAGCGAGGGCAGTGTCTCCACCATCTAGCGACGTCTTCGGCACCAGATGACTCAGTCGAACTAGTCCCTCGGAGGGCAAATGTTGGGGCGAAGGCGAAGACGCTACCCTTTGCGTGAAGCCTTTGTCGCCTCCCTACACCAACGAAGGCGAGATGATCGGCACGGTTGCCCTTCATCCTCTCCATTGCAAGACGAAGGCCAGACTCCGACGAAGTCTGCTAGTCCCACGTCCTCATCTCGCCCGAAGGCCCACGTGGAATTCGGCCCACTGTAATGGGCCCCGCGTGGACAAGCGTGTTACGGGCCTAATCTGTAATAGCTTTTCTTTAATGACGGTCTGTAACCTCCCTTTATGGGAATATTCTGGGGATAGTCCGGGTACCCAAGGGCATAAACGTCCTTGCCTTGGGACGTTGGACACTCGAGTACCTATAAATACCCCCATACAGTGCCCTTGAGAGGCAAGATTAACAGAGCAATTGCCATCCCACGTTAAACTTTGGTTGCACTCTTTCCACTTCCCCATTGGATCCGCTTGCCCAGGAGAGCAAGTTCCAACAAACGGTTAATCAAAATGACCCAACAGCCTAATTGGCTCCAGCTCTCTAGCTGGTCCGGAACCCGGGTGTTGTATCAAGACTTCAGGAGCAGTAAGTGCAGTCCTCTTCCATCCCCTCACTCCCACCGCCGATCCCCACCCAGAGCCACAGCAGGTGGAACGACAGCCCGCGCCCCGACCGGAAGCAGCAGCCTTATCGTATGCTCCAGCTCCGGCTCTGGCTCCGGAGACGCAGCGCATCCACCCGGAGCCCGGCACAGACCCAGACCTGGCCGCCTGCAGTCGTACACCGCAGTCCATTGAGGCTTTGTCATGCCCCATGGCCGCCGGTGGTGAATCGAAGACCGGGACGTGAGGAGATCGAGAATCACCTGAACCATGCCTCCATGAGGAAGATGGCGAGAACGTGTCTTTCGTTTTTGATTTTCTGTCTACAACCACCTGCCCGTCGCTGCCCTTGTTGTTCACGGGTTTGGTTTGTTCTTGGCCCAATGGGCTGTCTTCTGATGGGCCCAATAAAATGAACTATGACACTTGCCGGGCATGACATTACTGCCCCCTAAAAATTCAACTTGTCCTCAAGTTGACGTTTATAACTTTATATGTGCAGCACTTGTATAGCATGAGAGTGCTAGAGTAATCACTAGACTGGCTTGTAAATATAATGCAAGAGATTGCTTGCCCTCATATAATTGCAAAGATGACTGTACCTTATGATCAAATAAGCTCAGGTGCTCCATCACTGAATTTTCAGAAAGCTCAATCTCTCGAATCTCTTGTGCAAACAAGGCAAGATAAAGCTTATGACAATTCCACCTTTTAATTTTTGACACTTCACTGCCTAGACGAACCCACTATCCTGTAGCAGTAATGTGCAATACAGGATGATTCTCACATACTCCATGATCAAGAGCACCATGTTTCCATGTTAAAGTGGCCTCCAGCATTGTTTTGGTGATTTGAATCCATGGACTGAAGCCACCTTGTAGACAAGATGATACTGCACCTAGAAATAAGCAACCAGCTTCTACTCTATACATCCCAGAGTTAATGTCACTTATCCATGGTGGGATCGAATTGAAGACCTGTGTAGTGGCAGTGAACACTTGCTTGACAACCCAAATGATACAACTCTTACCAACCATATTTCTTAGAAGCTGACAAAATTGTGCAAGCAGATCATGTTGCTGATGCTCCATTTCTGTTAACTTGAAGTTCATGTTGTCCCTTTTATGTCTGGCTAACCGCGACTCCATTGTCTCAATGAACTCAGCAAGCAATTGAAAAAGAAACAGCTTGGTAGGGCCTTTATTTATCATGTAATGATCTAGAAACAATGGCCTAGAATTATGAATGTGTGCAGTATTAGCCTTACTGGTCATCAGCCTACGAACATCCGCATTTGAGACCACCACATGCCTTTCTTCATATTCTTGGTCCGACCCCTCATCAAATATTTTATCAAAAAATACATGGTCTGCAGCAACCATATGGATCTCATGCCAGATGAGAGCTGAATACGATGTTTCCCTAGATACTTTGAGACCACCACAAACAGACAGCACTAATGCATTGTTATCCACCTGCTTGCATTGCATCTAGTCATCCATCTCTTCAACTAGCTGCTCCCGTAAGCCATGTGAATTATTGAAGCCATCACACTCACAGAAAACTGGCACATCATGCACATGGATGAGATTTAGAACATGGACAGCGATTTGATTTGTATCTAGAATCAACTCATTGCTATCTAAGTACTCTTCACCCCCGGTGAGTGGCCGAGATTGCATGCATTTGCTCAAAGTAGCCACTTCCTCATCCCAGCTCACCACATCACATAGCTCAGCATTCATGTCTGTCTCGCCAACCATACACTCTCCTTGAGCTACTAGTTTCAATAAACAGTTATGTAACTGAAGACCTTGCGGTAACTCATCATCCCATAGAACATGGCTAGAAATTGCATCAAACACTCCATGGGCATCACTCATGGATGTCATGGGTACCTTGAACAATGCCTGGTCATGCTGCTGCAATAGCACATGTGGATCAGAACCATGCTGCAATTCCATAGCAAGCTCTAGAAACAATGGTGCATTACTGGAAGGAATAAGCACGACATTGGCATCAAGCTCCGCAGTATGCTTTGTATTCTTGTAATACACATACCATGTACCACATGCTAGCTATTGTAATAAGCCATCATGCGCCACTTGAGTTGAAATCTCATCCCACACTACACCTGTAGGATATATTTCCTCCAGTGTAGCTACATCATCCCAAGAAGACAATTCATCAAACAGCTTAGTGGAAGAAGTTGGCGCCATCCTTAAATCCTTGAACATCACCATATTAGGACATGCCACATCATCATCCCAATGGGGCATATCATTGCATACTTTCTGGACAACTACTTCAGCCATCGCAGTAGCAGCCATACGTCTGTCTGTCGCCCATGCCAGAGTCGCGATGGCTGCAATCCACAGCCACCAAACGCCGCCCAACTCCACCTGAAGAAGTTCGTCGCCGCCTAGAGAGCTGGCACTACACGTGCAACAAACTGGATTGAAGAAAACCAGAAGCGCCTTGTGTCGAACAGCTGAGATGCAACAAGTCTACTGCCGCCACACGCCACCGGAATTCCAACCACCACCGCCAATACCACCAAGTTGAACGCCCGCTGGAGATCGACGAACGTTGATGACGCGATGCCGACGCCGAGAGTCATTAGAGGAGAGAGAAAAAAATCACGCCCGAAACCCTGGTCACCAAAGCGGAAACGCTGTAAAGGAAGAACGCGACCTGCTACACGCGACACCAAGGATCGAAAGCCTCTGATACCAACTGTCACGCCCCGTGGCCGCCGGCGGTGAAGACCGGGACGTGAGGAGATCGAGAATCACCTGAACCATGCCTCCATGAGGAAGACGGCGAGAACATGTCTTTCGTTTCTGATTTTCTGTCTCCAACCACCTGCCCGCCCAAATGTCACGCCCCGTGGCCGCCGGCGGTGAAGACCGGGACGTGAGGAGATCGAGAATCACCTGAACCATGTCTCCATGAGGAAGACGGCGAGAACGTGTCTTTCATTTCTGATTTTCTGTCTCCAACCACCTGCCCGCCGCTGCCCTTGTTGTTCACGGGTTTGGTTTGTTCTTGGCCTAATGGGCTGTCTTCTGATGGGCCCAATAAAATGAACTATGACACTTGCCGGGCATGACAGGCTTCCAGAAAGTAAGCGAGAGAGCTGTAGAACTACTCGGGGGCCTTCCGCGGCCGCTTCCGCTCCCGATCTCGGGCCAAACTGACTTAGCCGCTCCGATTCGATGAGGAGGGCACACCGAAGTCAGGGTCGCCGTCTGTCCAAAGCCAACAACAGTAATAGGTTACTTCGCCGAGCAAATCGGGGAACAGCGTGATGATCTCGGTGCCTGCGACGGCGGGAGAGGCTTGTGGCTAGGTTCCACTTGTGGGGAGGGGTAAGTTCTGACTTCCGAGTTCGCGAGGAAATGGCACTAGCTCGCTTTTGCTCCTTCTCTCTGCTCTCGTTGTTGCTTTCCCGCACGCCGCGTCGCACATGCAAAACGTTGGCCGGCGAGGGCCCGTTCCGGTGACAGGTGTCCGGCTACGACTGCGCCGATCAGTTGGTTGGGCAATTCCGTGTGTTGACTTACTTGATCCGGGTGAGGACTTTTAACAATCTGGTCTACAACTACAATGAGCTAAGGCCCTGTTCCAATCTCGTGAGATAAACTTTAGCAGTTTTTTTAGCTACTTTTAACCATTTGTAATCTAAACAGCAGAGCTAATGGTGGTAATTGAAGCTAAATTTTAGCACTTCAATTCATATAGCTAAAGTTTAGCAGGAAGCTAAAGTTTATCCCGTGAGATTGAAACGGGGCCTAATTGATGAGGTAACGGTTCAGACTCTTGTCTTCTTCCTCGTACAGTTCAGACTCCAGCGATCTAAGGGCATGTATAGTGGAGTGACATTAAAATAGTTCTCCAAATACAAGAGACAACTAATAGACTATATCATACAATAGAGTGTCTACAAATATAGCCTATTAATAAATACAGAATTAAATGCATTTGTACAGCATCAGATCGATAGAACAGACGACAAATTCGTACAGTGGGAAGTAAGGCGTCTGTTGCTACTTAGTTTACGAGTTAGAGGCGTCTCTTCACGGAGAGACGCCTCTAAGATTTTTTTACAAATATCCCTTTAAACACCTTAAGAGCCTCCACATTAAACACCACTGTACATGCCTTAATTATTAATCAACAGTAGCACCTTCTACCTTGCATCCATGGCTATCGGCGCAGTGGGCATCCGCCAGCGGTGGAGACACCTTACCTTTACCTAGCGGTGGAGACACCTTACCTTTACCTACCGGGTCCACTGCCCCAGAAAATTTGATATTCGATACTTCTTCCATAAATGTTGATTGTTCTTACTTTTCGAGTAGTCAAGCATTTTTAGTTTTGACCATATTTATATAAAAACGATTAATATTTATAGTACATAGTTATTACCATTAGATATATCTTTGAATTTATTATTATAGTAAAAATATTTAAAGATATAAATGTTGTTAATATATTCTATAAATCTAGTTAAACTAGGTCAGTGCCCGTGCGTTGCAACAGGAAAATATAATATCTCGATAACTTATATATACAAATATGTGTTATGCAGTTATGGGATAGAGGATGACATCCGCGAGCTGTCCGGGATGACATCAAAGAGAAACTCGGTCATGTGACGCACGGGCACTCACCTAGTAGTGTATTATATAAGATAGGTCAGTGCTCGTGCATTGCATCTGGAACATATAATATCTCGATAACTTATATATACAAATATGTGTTATATGATTATGCAGTTATGCTACAGATCACGTGGAAGCGAGAGCGCGACCTGCAGATCGACGCAGCGCAAACACGGCCTGCAACGCAAACGACAAGCACGTGGCCTACAGATCGACGCAACGCAAACACGGCCTGCAACGCAAACGGCAAGCGCGGCCGCACGCACTGCCCATAGAAAACGTTACCATATCTATCCAAATAATTAGCGCTTTTCATTCCCATGGTAATAGATACCAATGTTATTTATTTACATTAATGTTACCATTACAAGTGCTCAACCAAACGCCACCTGAGTTCGACGCGTTTCGTGGCTCACATCTACATGATGAAGTTTTCACTTACATCTGCATGACGAAATTTCGTGGCCCATGCGCAGTGACCAAGTGACCACCCTATCGTTAATTATGACATCAGCATAACAAAAAGCTTAGTACCAGTATTAGTGGGAAGAACACAACAAATGCATTACTGAACGCGGATAAGTCTATTCTCCAGTGAACTAACTTATGTAAAAACTGTAGTCACACTTAGATTAGACCAATGACCTATGGTTTGATAGTGTCATTTTAGTTAAACACATAGCGCTATTTCCCCAAGTTTCTGAAAAGGAGATTAGTAGATTACTGGTTTACTGATCTTCCCATTTCTCTTAACCTCTTAATACATTAGCATTAGCGGCACATTAGTTAGTGAGGATGTACATGAATTAAAGAAGAATAATTACAACCTCAAATATCCCAACAGCAAGGCAAACACAATGATCGTCTTCGCCAAAAGCAAGAGCACAATGGACAACACTCGTTCGACCATCAATCGTGACATAGTTATCCGCAATAACTCTAAACGCACTCTCTTGAAGTTCAATGAAAAAAATCAAATAGAGCAGTATATCTGTAACCAAAAAAGGTAACAGCCCTAAGCAATTATAAGAACCAAAAAGCTACAGGTACATACTTCAGTAATTCTTTGCTTTAGATGATAAATCTGAGCCCTCAGCACCCCACAGGGCTACCAACAACATATTATAAGTATAATTGCAGCTACAAAAAATGTAAAAATAAAAATAAACCACAACATAAACCGAATAGCACAATAATTCTTTGCTTTAGATGATAAATCTGAGCCCCCAGCACCCCATAGGGCTACCAACAACATATTATAAGTATAATTGCAGCTACAAAAGAATGTAAAAATAAAAATAAACCACAACATAAACCGAATAGCAGTAGTCACATAACTAAATAAGCATCCAGGTTTGCACCCCTGAAGTTAACAACTCAACACAAACACAATAACCAAATAACTGATGAAGCAGTACCAGGCAAGCGTTACATAGAGGAGCTCTAACCTGACAGCTCAACTAAAACCTACAGGACAACAAGGACTCGCCCAGGAGCGCACAGAAGTCCAGTTTAAACTAAAGATGCACATCCCCCTAGTCTTCACTCCTTGGATGACTTGTTGATCAGGGACTTGTGAATGTGTGGTATGACACCTCCGCCTACGATGGTGCCCTTGATGAGGGTGTCCAGCTCCTCGTCTCCACAAATGGCTAGCTACAAATGGCGAGGGGTGATACGCTTCACCTTCAGATCCTTGCATGCATTCCCAGCCAGCTCCAGAACCTCGACAGTCAAGTACTCTAGGATGGCAACTGAGTAGACGGCTGCGGTGGCACCAACACAACCATTTGCCTGAGTCATCTGCTTCAACTGACGGTGGATACGTCCAACAGGGAACTGAAAGCACATCAATGAATATTTGGCCCTCTCTACTCTGATGGACTCCAGCATGCTCCCTAGATCCTCGGATGCGAGGCTGTCCTCCAGGCCATGCTGTCCTGCTGGCTCTTCCCTGCCATCCCACTCCTGTAGGAGCCCTCCTCCCTCCGTCAGCGAGATCCCATCTTCCAGTACGACTCTAGCAAATATTTGGCCCAAGAACTTGGTCGCTTTTGGCGCATCGGTCACGGCATCCTCCAAGGTAGATAGAACATGTTGGAACCTGGCAAAGAAGATAGATGGTCAATGGAGACTTTGAACCAAGTCACCAACTATTGAAAAAAGTTCAGTTATGTGCAAAATATATGGACCATATACCTGGAGTAGCTGTCTCTGGCTCAGCAAGTGCTCTTGAGCTGTGCACAAGTACACCAAAAGCTTGGCCAAGAGTTCCCTTTCCAGGTCTTTTCTTTCAAACGAGTTTGCTGACCCTGCCAGGATTTAAGAATTAGGTAAGACCTACTCACAGTTTGTTTCATTTCCCATATAATGGCAGGAAAAAACAAGAACAATTGACGTAGGATTGTGATATGGTTTACTGTAATTCTGCTTCCTTCTGCTACAATTATTTCGGGGATGTACCATCCATGCAAACCTCACAAACAGTTCAGAATACACACACACATGGCTGCATAAAAACATAAGCATCAACGACAGTTTGATGTGACCCGTCAAATAGGCACTTTGAGACAATCCCTAGTAATCCACCTACCTACCTTCATATTGCCAGATATCATTTCAGGAGGTTTGTTCATGTCAACCAAACCTTGCAAACCAAATACAGAATCAAAAGAGATGTTGTTTAGTTGGCGTAAAAAAGGAGAGAGTTCAATGAAAGCACACACAACTCTAATAACTTTTACAAGGTTAGGGTGAACTTATAGAGTCAAAGTTTAATAATTGGAATTTAGGGTGGTTTAGTTAAAATAAGAAAAATGATGAGATCAAACATTTGTTACTTAGCACCAGCGAGAAAATAACTCGATATATAAATAGTTGCTAAGTATGGTGTAACTCAGAATGATAACTATCACTGTAGTTTTAGGCTACCTTACCCCCACCAACAGAAGGAACAATGTACAGTAATCCAAGGCATGGTCAAATATTATCAAATCAAAGTATTAATCACAAAAGGAAGATCTCCCTTTAAAATATTAACAGCTAGAATAGATTACACCATGCAACTGAGTGCCCAATAACTTCAATGCAAGTATTAGGACGCATCTAGTATGTTCAGCTAAATACAGTCTACGGGCACCTTGAAATATACCTAACTGTGATACTAACACTTAAATACATTGTTTCCTATCATCCACGGAATTACATAGAAAAGAAATAAGGAAAGAACATTCTTGTAGGTTCAACTGATATAAGGCAGCAATCACCTGACCTTGCTTCTAAATAGTATTTTTTTTCCTTTTCTTTTCCTGTGTATGTTGTTTTGGAAGAGGAAGGATGGGGGATGACATCTTCAGCTGTTCAACACTGGCTCGGTTTAGAGCAGTGCCAGTTTCTACAATGAAAAATATCAAGATTTAGCCTAAGAGTAGCTGCAAATACCATTTGTACCATATTAATAAAAGCCAAAAGTCAAAAGGTGCATACATGCTTTGCTCATTTAAGAATAGCACAAATTTAGAGCACAAGCTAGTAGCTAACTTAACTACTAAAAAATTGAAGGTGTTATACAAATTTAAGAATAATCATTTGTGTAACTCCCAAAGAAAAGTTGAAGTGGAGAAGCAAGACAATTTTCAATGTAACTAACAAATATTCTCACTATACCTTGACTTTTACATATTGGCCTTTCTTTGCCATGGTGGTTTGAGTATTTGGTAAGAGATCTCCATCTTGAAAAGTACCCAAATTTACTGAGGTCATGCTCCATTTTGAAAGAGGTCCTAGCCATCGACAACCTGAGCAAGTCAACGACAAAGATAAAATCAATATAAGGATATAATCAGTGACAAACTAAACTAACGAAAGCATCCTAACAATATATATTGTCAACACAAATAGTTACCCTTCAGGTTTACAATTCTTACTGAATAGATTAATTAGATGCTCATCATCATCTGGCTCACCTATAATTGATGATGTGAAGAATGGCACGAGACCTTGAGGACCCTTAATTTGCACTGGATGTGCTACTACTGGTAGCATTGCCTTTTTCGGTCAACTCCTTGATAGACTTGAAAACATAACTCTCTACAGCAAACACTCCATAATTCTGCAATCCAACAATAAAAACCTTTTGCTATGCATCCTATCATTGAAAGTTTGCTGCATGCAGAAATTCCAGCTGAAAATGTGAGGAATAACCGACAGTTAGATACACATGAACCAACAAACTTTAAATGAATAGCAAGGTAGTTACTACAACAAATGAAGCTTCTGTTCTATATGATAACCTGTCATAAGTGGTAACCAGACATAAGAGGAGGAAATCACTCAGCAATGTCACTTTGTATGCTGCTAAAAAGGGATCGAAACATCCCTTGAGATTAATGAATATGAATGTGAGAAAATAAGAATTACATAATGTTTTTTAATTGCTCAACAAAGAACTACATATCCATAAATGGACCACATAAATGTCTAGGTTCAGCAATAAAATATTACTCTGTAATTTTCCCAAGTTCAAAGCTAGACATAATTCATGGAAAGACAGTAAACTAGAAGCAACACGAGGTTGTAAAAGACAAATGCTCCATACTTTTGGGAACAAGAAGAAAAGGCAACCCTGATGCTTGAGAGTCTGCACTGCTTGGGATTAACTCTGAGAAAATAAAATGGCAACCCTGTCGCTATTATCAGAACATTTTTATTGGCCTCTTGCATATTTTGGCTTCAAGTGAAGTTTTAAGTTACATCACTTGAATACTTGAAACTAATAAATGCTAAATAGCTAATTCACTGTGTCTAATAAACCATACTGGAATGGATATGATCCTACTCCTATCGAAAGAAAGAAGTTTTGTTAGCAGGATTTATGAAAATAAACCTCTGTAAACTGTAATTTATGCAACTAAAAGGTAGCAAGATTGTATCAGTGAAAACAGTGCAAAAACAGATCCAAGATTCTGGGGTTCTCCAGCTGTGGCTAAAATCAAACGCTGCTGAATTTGTGAACAAAACTGAAACTTGCTGACCATTTAGGGGAAAATAAACAAGCTAAAACAATTTATAAATTGGGACGCATGGAGTAGAATATTAAAGAAAAATTGCAAAAAGGTTCAGAACTTGTGAACTGTGTCAAACAAGCACAAACTTGATGTTTGCTTCAACTTTCTAATGCTAACCAGGGATGAGGTGAATTCATTTTGCCAATAAAAAACCTCAAAACATGACATAGTATAGCAGTAAATGGTCATTACATGGATTTTGTTTCACAATAGTTGGTTGGAATTAAATTAGCTACAATTTGTAGACATAAGTAGCAGTCAAATAGATTATAACAAATCAATAGCCTTATACTTGAGAAGACGAATGGGTATAGGCACAGAATGAAACACCAGGCACATGGACTTACAATCTGTCCAATTAAGATTCCTCTACTGTCTTGAATTTTCCTCTTCTGTAAAATAAAAATTAGCTTGATGAATGAGAGAACTAAATACTAATTGCTGCAGACTGAAATATCAATTTAAATGATATGATGTCACAGTTTCTGGTGGCTTTCTATAGCCCATCTATCATAAATTTTCATAGAGCTTTCAAAAGAAATAAATATGCATACCCTCGAGCCTAGATGTTGACACTTTACAGCCGCCTTATGCACGACATGACAGAGATGAGGGCGACATAGAGGAGGAACCTGGGGCACTCCGTGAAGCACAAGTGGTGGGAGCGCGTCACGAAGATGAGTGTCTGCTGATAATGCTCACCTGTAGGTACAGAGCCGACATCGTCTTGTCTCGACTGTCATGTAGCGACCTCACGCCAAACGGGTTTTGTTGGATCAATGCAAACAAAGAAAGAAAAGTTCCTCAACATCCTAGCTTGTATCTTATCTTGTTACTAGCAGGAGGAGATTGAAGTTTGTGCTAGCTTTGTTTACCGTGAAGAAGTCGGTGCCGTAGACGACACCAGCGACGAGATCTCGCTTAGCTTCCAGTTGTCTAGATGTAGAGATCGTGTCTGCAATTTTTCATCAAAAGTTCCATTGTCCAGTTACTTCAGCTTGCTAATGGTGCCATGATGTGGAATATCTAGGTTATTTCGAGTCTGAGCTATTCACCATCGTTGAGGATGGCAATGACCAGGATCATGAACGATGAAAAAATCGAACTCCCAAATCAGCGCGATCAGCATGAAGCCGAGCTGCATCACCACTCACCACCAGATGTCATGGTTTGCACAAACAAACCCAATAGGGGAGCAAAGTCCACTTACAGACAAATGGTTGACAAAATGGAAGTTCTTGCTTCACATCTCACAATCTGAATTTGAATGCCCCCTCAAATAAGATCTGAACATAAATAATTAGGCATCAATGCATAGATGTTTTAAAACAAGCCGTTCATTTATAAATCAGACCAGATAACAGTAACAAACAGAACATCAATCAAAGAATGAACCAGCAACAAGACAGACCGACAGTATTACGAGGGAAAGAACAAATCATACATGACATTTATTATCTCGTCGTGCATGATGGCTTCTTGCGTTACCTTGTCGTAGGCAGAGAAGTGCTCGCTCAGCTTCTTGTCCATCGTTGATCGTTTCCCAGGAGATGCCACTTATGAAGAGCTTTAGCTTGCCGCCTTGCGCTAGTCCGAGTCCATCTCTCCTTCTCCACTCGATGGCGGTGCAGTCAAGAAGCAAGGGCTCGGCAGCTAGCGGCAAATGCAGACAAGGCACACATCATCGCCAGGCGCCAGCACGCTGCCCACACTATGGCCCTTGACCGTCATGCTCACCTGCTCGCCTCGCGTGTAGTACAGCTCCACCAGCTTGTGCACCTTGCCCAGCACCTGCTCCCGCGATGAGTACCTGCAGAAGCGGCAGCCTAGCTCTTGTTCGTGTACAGCGCCGCGAACCCTCTCTCCGTCTTTACATCGGGGTGCACAAACGCGACGGTCGAGGACGCAAAGGAGGGCGCACATCCAGCGCGTCGGGTCCTCGCAGCGGTCCTGTCGCCCTCATCAGGGAAGCCACGATGGTTGAAGGTGGTGGGTTTAGTGAGCCTGGCAACCTACTTATTGGTCACCACAACAATCAGTTAGGTCACCACAACAATCAGGCACCTACTTAACAGTTTTAGTGAGCCTGGCAACCCAAAAAAGGAAAAAAAACAAGCGTATGCAAACCCATTCAGTTAGGTTACAGAGACTATATGGGTTTCCATCTATCTGTAACACAAACAAGTATCCTTGATGATTTAGTTAGGTGTGATTTATGTTATATTATTTAGCCACATGCTCTACATCGTTGTAGTCTGTAAAAAATAGAGGAACATATGCATCATGATCATCTTGTAATTAGAACTGAATAAAAACTAGAAATGCAACCTATTAAAATAAAGATTGGAATAATGAAAAGACAAACGACTGATTAAAGTGTAGTACCTTTTTTTGCACACAATCCACATTATATAATCATAATGAAAAGACAAACAGCTGATTAAAGTATAGTACCTTTTTTGCAGACAATCCACATTAGATAATCACTCATAAGCATTGTTAACTTATGGTTCTGGTAAGGTATATGTTGTCCATCAGAAGATAAAGCACCAATAACATTAGCAAAAGACAAACGTATTCTACTGGAGGGAAGAGAACAACTAAGTTCACGGTTAAACTTCATACCGTAAACAACAAAGGATTTTATAGAACCCTTAACAACTAATATGAGCTTTGTGAGAAGAAAACAGCTAACCATTAAGGAACAAGATGCAGCTAAAATTTAGATGTTTAAAACTAAACAACTATGAAGATCAATTGCCTTACAGAACACTCTGCAACTAACTAAAATTTTGTTTGGGTGTCAGGCTTGACATAAAAACATTGAAGGGATGCATTGTCGCCGTCCTAGTGTCCTAAAGCAAGTTTTGAAGGGCTTGTTGTTTATACCTCTGCTTCCTTCATGGCCGCTTCGGTCGTCAAGGATGTCCTGCAAGTGGCAGACGTCCACGGAGATCCGGAAGCAACAGTCTCATCCGCGCTCCTGGACCATGAGGAGCGCGTTCATGAACTTTTGCGTGACTGTGAGCTTCTTGCGCACGCGGCGACCGCACACCAGCGCCTGCAGCCGTACAATGCCCCGCAGTGCCCTCAACGCCCTCCAAGCATTAACGCATCCACTAACAAGAACCGGTGAGAGGAAAAAAATAGAGGCCACGACAGTCCACTCCTACCTGATGATGCGGAAGTCCCTAGGCTACTCACGCACGACAGCCGCGACGACAGAGGTGCTGAGCATGTCAGCAGTGGACGATGCCTCGGACGGTGCCTCTGACGCCGCCGTGTTGCTCCCCCGCTAGGAGGATGAGCTCCGCCACAGTCGACTCCACTTCTGCCCATTCCCTGCGGTGTCGGGCATCTATCTCTCTGCGTCAGGGGCGAGCTTCTCCACCGGTGGCTGATCTGTGCACTGGGCTGGTGGTGGGCTCATGGAACGTGGATCTAGGCACCGGGGGAGTGCGACACACTCGTCGTCGTCGATGGTGGTGTGGGGTGGGCATGGGATCTGGGCACCGGGCGAGGGGCGCCAACAGCTTCTCCACCGGCGGTGTACTTGTGGGATGTGGATCTGGCCGCCGAGGGGTGCGACGCTCGTCCTCGTCGGCGAGTGTGTGGGGGATCTAGGTACTGGGGGAGGGGCGGAGGGGGGAGACGGCGGTTGGGAGAGAATGGAGAGGCATAATAGGGGGGAGTAGTATACGTTTGATGTCGTGGCATGCGGAGCATGGAGCGGTTGGAGCGAGAGGCGAGTGGCCGCGGAGATCACGGTGGAGGGGCGTGTACCTTGAGGCTGACACGAGCGGTGGCGCCATGCTCGCCTGAGGAGGGGCCGCAGCAACCACACCGCCGCACCCCAAGCACTTGATGGAGGAGGGCGGGTCCCCGTGCGGCCTCTCTGCGCCGACGGTCGAGAGAGAGAGAGAGAGTGCGGGGGCATGATCCCTCTCCTTGCGGCTTGTGGTTTCATGCGGGAGGTGAGAGGCAGCTTCATGCGGGAGAGTGGGGGAGGGGCGGAGAATGCAGTAGCGAGGAGACGGCGCGCGAGGGTGGGGGAGGGGCGGAGAACGCGGAGGTCGTGCTGTGGCAACAGGAGCGACGGCGCGGGGGGGGGGGGGGCAGCTGAGGCGCTAACCGTGCTTCAACAGTGGGCTTTGGTTTGGGCCACAACAAGCAAATGGGCCTCCCAGAAGCGTGTATTCCGTATTTGCAAGCCAAACTTAGTACCACATCATGTACTAAACTGTGCACACACCTGTTTATAAGTGCCAGTGCGGATACAACATTGTGGTCTTGGTTGGGCGGCAACCTTGTAGGCTTGGCTGGGCGCGAGCTTTTATTCCTACATAGCTAGATTTTTTGGTACAATTTGCTCAGGTGCGCGGCGCACATGTGTGGGAAACGACGAGGGGGTGGGGACATGGGAATCGGCAATGATAGAATGCTACGGGTGGGGACATGGGAATGGCAGAACGGGACATGGGAATCGGAATGGCAGCCTACGCCACGGGACATGGGAATCGAAATGGCAGAAACAGGAATGGCAGCCTACACCGCCTTACTAGTAGTAAAGATTTAAAAAAGTTTGACCAACATAAATACCATAGCGACAAAATATTTGTGAACGGAGGGATTATCTAATTAACATGCCTTTCAAACTTTAAATTTTAACATGTTAAGGATTCATAGTGATCCCCCACACCATTGTAATAGGTGTGTTATCAAAATCTCTCCCTCCAGTCCATCCCAAGAACTACATTACATCATATGTTCCCAAATCTATCACCCTCAGGTCTACCTGAAATGAATGACCTTGCAATTCCAGTTTGACCCCGACACACTTTCCTTCACTGCACACTTTCAAACAAAAACTTCTGTATAGGTTCTTATCTGAGATTCCGTCTATACGGAGTCTAGACCTTTTCTTCTTTTACTTCACACAAAAAAAAGAAATATGCGTATTTTATCCTATGTGTTCTGTCTCGGGTCTTATAACCATGTATAAACAATTCGAATACTGATATCGATCTTATATACATTTCAGAAATTGGGCATCAGTTGTTTGGCATATACACAAGATTTTGAGCTTTTTCAAGACGCACACGGTGTCGTTTTTTATCCCTTTAATCCCTGGGCTAGGCATATGGGCCTCCATCTCCATTTGGCAGATGGGCTTCAACCGAAACACGAGCCTTGGTTAGAGGCCCATCTGATTCGTTGCATTTTATCCTCACGCCGTCCAGTTACTTCACGGAACCGCACCACCGCATATAGAGATGGCAATAGGTACCCGCTACCTGAAATCATGTAGATTTTTGCTTTATTAGGTATGAGTTTGAGTCAATTTCTCTACTCATTAATTTGTTAATGGGTTTAAATGGAAACCCAACGGGTACGTAGGCATGGATTTGTTCTCCACTATTCATACCCGCAAATCCATAGGTTTCTAAAACCCGCCTTAAAATCAACAATCCTTATAAATAAGTCTCATAATATTATTAATTGAATATGTTCTAATTGACATAAATTTCATGTAACAAAAGATTAAGCTAAAATTAGTTATCACTTGTTTCTTTTATCCTGACTTATTAATGTATTGACTGTCATTTACATCATAAATTATTTTTTATGTTGATGTTAGTGGGTATGAAAAACCCGTTGGGATACTCAAAATCCGTATGGATATATGTTTGGACAAAATTTTATACTCGTTATGGATATAAGTTTTTTAGCGGACATATTTTTTTTATAAATATAGATTTGAAGAAATAATAACCGGCGAGTTTTTATCCATAGCCATCTCTAACCGCGTACCACCGCATTGACGGTATCGGTCAACCCTTCCTTTCTACGAGCGACACTCCCGTGTGGCCGTGTCCATGACGATCCATCGACCCAGCCTCGCGCGATCTTCCCTTCCCAGCACAGCAGAGCGTCCAGAGCAGCTCCGGACGGTTCGAGCATGGAGATGCAGAGAAGGGGCACGAAGAGCGGCGGCCACCATGAGCCATCGACGTACCGTCCAGCGATCCATGCATGGAATGGCTTCATTGAACAGGTGCACTGCATTGCCACAGACAGATAAGCTCCAAATTACCAAAATCTAGCCGGCATTTTGCCAGTAACCACCGTGGCAAATCCAGTTGTTGGATTTGGCCTTGAGAGTTCTGGAACTAGTGCAAGTGCAATGTTTTCACAGACTATGGTTTCGACTCCAACCGAACGAGGACAGAAACAGAAAAAGGCGGCGAATGCATGTACTCCATGTTCAGTTATACAAATATATTATCAGTATACGATGAGTACCAGATGTGCAGGTGTTGACGTCGATTCGGGCGTCAATCACTGCGATGATAACCAGCAGCGGTGTCCTAGCGCGGACGGTCCACGATCAGAGGCCGGATGATCCGCGACCTAGTACAGGACTTAGGTTCCTGTCTGAGGAGCCGGACGGTCCGCGTGTGCGCAGGGGCGGTGAGGGTCGCCGGCGCCTGGATTTCGCTCTCGGAAGGGATCCCGTCGGGGAGGAGAGATCTTAGGTGTTGTCTAGAGTCCGCAGGCCACCCTAGACACCTCTAATCGATGTAGAGCCAAAGAGAAGCGGAGAATTTGGGGATTGAGAGACTAAACTAGAACTACTCCTAATAGCTAAGGTAAAACGAGAGATAAACCGAGTATTGATTCGATTGTTGATGATTAATCGGTCATATTCCTCTATATTTATAGAGGGGAGGCTGGACCCGTTACAAACCAATCTCCCGAGTTAATTCCGTAAATTTAGCTAACAACCTGTTGAGCACCAATTTGAGCGCGCGGACGGTCCGGCCCTGAGGCCGGACGGTCCACGGTCCGGACGGTCCGCGCCTGTGGGCCGGACGGTCCGCGCGTGCGCAGAACAGATTAGGGTTCCGAGTTTTGTGCTACGGTTGTTAGCTAAAATCATGGGATAAGCTCGGAAATTAGTTTGTAAAGGGTCCAGCCCCCTCCTCTATAAATAGAGAGGTATACGGCCGATTTGTAATCATCAATCGAATCAATACAACTTCTATTTCGCATTTTATCTTAGGAGTAGTTCTAGTTTAGCCCTAGTTTAGCCTTCCAATCCCCAAATCTTCCGCCTCTCCTCGACTCTACGTCGATTAGAGGAGTCTAGGTCGGTCTACCCGAGCCTAGACAACTCCTAGGATCTTTCCTCCCCGACGGGGTCCCTCCCGGGAGCGAGATCCAGGCGCCGCCGGCGATCTTCCGCCACCCCTGTGCACGCGCGGACCGTCCGGTCCTAGGGCGCGGACCGTCCGGCCGTCAGGCAGGGAACCCGAGCTCCTGCACCAGGTCGCAGACCGTCCGGCCCTGTGCCGCGGACCGTCCGCGCCTGACCAGAGAGCACCGCCGCCTCGCGCCAGGTCGCGGACCGTCCGGCCCTGGGCCGCGGACCGTCCGCGCCTGACCAGAGAGCACCGCCGCTGGTTCTCTTGAGTAATTGACGCCTCCAAAAAGGCGTCAACACACAACCGTAGCAAGAAACTTAGAACCCTAACTGACTCTGTACGCGCGCGAACCGTCCGCGCTACTGATGCGGACCATCCTGCCTAAGGGTTGGACCGTCCATCATCCTGCCTATTTTGGTGCTTAACAGCAGGAGCCATACGGTGAAGTCTCTTGTCCTATCTTTAAACGTCCTTTAGAAGTTATAAGCAACAGTGTGCCAGTACCATCCAAATTGATTTCACAAACCACTTCTTTGGTATATGGGTCAGGGTTGGTTGGTTGCTGTCCACTGTTCACAACATAACTGACACAGGCGAAACTTCTAATCACATCAAGGTTAGCAGAAACAAACACACATGGGCGGTGACTGGTGAGCAATTAGCAGCCGCGCGGCCAGGGTGCAATTATCAGGACAAGGCAAGCTGCCAAACTCCCAGCCTCAGATACATATATATACAGCTGCATCCATCGTCCATGGCCTAGCTGTAGTTGTACAGTACCAGGCCAGGCCATGGGGCGCTGCAGACTTTTGTGTGTGACCATGTGGCTGGGTGTATTTGTGGCTCGAGTGGTACGAGTAGAGACTGTAGCCGTCCACCTACAAGGACTGATTAGTTGGAAAGTTGCATTGTAGTAATATAATGCTGCATTGATCACTTGGCCTTTCGATCTTTGATTCAAAATGCCTTTGTGTTGAAAAAGATGGCCAGAGTTCAGACCGCCAGTGCTAGAAAGTATTCAGAGTCAAAGGGTGTTTGGTTGCCCCTGCTAAAGTTTAGCCCGGGTCACATCAAGCGTTTGACTTTTAAATATGAGTATGAAATATAGACCCAACCAACTGGACTAGATTCGTCTCGTCTTTTAATCTTCGGCTGACAAATTAGTTTTATAATCCGACTACATTTAATACCCGGAACGGAGGTTCAAACATTCGATATGACATAGGCTAAATTTTAGTTTGGGGTAACCAAACACCCCCTCAGTAGTGCTTTTTATGCATGTACGTGTGCAGGCATGCTCAGTGGTCCTAGCTACTCGAGAATAGAGGCCATGTTAGATGCATTGTTGTAGGAGCGGTAAGGCGACCAAAGAAGGATAAATATGAGCCAATCGGATTTATGTCTCCAAACACTCAAAATTAACACTTCACTTCAATTGAGATGAAGCAAGTGCTTAAACCATAAACACATCAGCGAACGAGTGATCTCATGATAAGAAAACGTTTCTAATACTTACATGAGACCAGCAAAACAAACGGATCGCCAATCGGACACCAAAAAGTCTAAAACGGTCCAATACAGTATCGTTAATAAGTGTTGTTTTCAGCAGTACGAAATTCTGTTCTTAATTCAAAACTGAACCAAACGAACTCCGATTGAGATGAAATTTTACACACACCTGAGCAAATACGTTTCCAAGATCTTCCCAAATTTTGAGCTCAATCCGACTTATGAATCGCCCGCAGATTTAAAAATACAGCAGAAATTGTGGTTTTGTTGGGGTTTTCTAGAACGAGTTCAAACTGAGTTTTTCTCAAATCGCGAACAAAATCTGCAACAACTAGGTGTATGCAGTGGTCCGAAGAGTGAAACTCACCACCAATCAATCCCTAAACCAAATTTTCTCAAAGGAATCAAAGGTTTTTTACCAACAACACAAGATCGGAAAAAGGAGAAACCAAGACTATAAAACTTCAGAAATTTCAGCAAGGGTACAAACTGAGATTTGAAGCCAAAGAGCCCTGTGGGCCAGACCGACGACCCTTCCTCTAATTAAACTTGAAAATCAAGAACACAGTCGAAGTACAAAAATTAATGCGGAACCCTCGGCTCAACTGGTGTCTACCTAGATAGAAAACTAGAAGCTCTAGAATGAGTGCTCAAAACAAATGACAGCCAAGGGATGCTGAACCAACTAGCCCTCCCCTCTTATTTATAGAGGGTTATTCTCACTTCCTAAACTACCCCTATTTACATAGAGCATATCCACTCCACCGGGGGTGAAATGGACCAACTCCTAGGTTTCGATCTAACGGCCACGTCCTTCACACGGAGTTGCTTTGCCTTGACGCACCCTCTGCGATCACGCCGCGTGCCGCCATCGATTCCCTCCGGAACTGTCATCGCCGAGTTTTGAGGCCCAAACTCAGCAAAACTAGGCATCCGTAGTGCTGGGTGGTTTTGAGGCCCAAACCACTAAACTTGTCGTGAGCACCTAAAAGGGAAATGTGCCCTTGGGCCATTTCTATAAATATTTTGGTGATTAGATGCCCAACACATATTGTTGTAAGGTGATGTGTGCCAAGTGATGCAAATAAAGAATAAGGGTAATATCTTGGCGCTTAGTCAATTGTTTTATATGCTAAACACTCTTGTCTAAGTGCCAGGGACTCAGCTAAGTAAAGGCCAAAAGAGTCAAAGGAAGACAAACAAAGGATCGAAGAAAAGGTGATGTCTCTGCAGCACCAGACGGTCTGGTGCCATTCACTGGACAGTCTGGTGTGCACCGGACAGTCCGGTGCACGGTCTGCGGAACTCGTCGCTCTCGGGTTTTTCCCTAGCTACGTCGGCTATAAATCACCGGACAGTCTGCGCGAGGCGCCAAACAGTCTAGTGCACCAGCCGTGCAACGGCTACCTGCCACGTCGACAAGCGTCAATGGTCATATGGCACACCGAACGGTCCGGTGCCCCACACCAGACGGTCCAGTGCCCCACAGAAAAAGAAACCAACCAATCAGGAGATTCTCTGCCACATCCTATGCTCATACTGTTCATTGTCCGTTGCGCCACCGAACAGTCCGGTGCACCAACGAATAGAAGGCAAGAATTGCCTACAAATGGAGTTCCAACGGCTCCTAGATGCCTTGGGGCTATAAAAGGGACCCCTAGGCGCATGGAGCACTACACTAAGCATCCAGTGAACATTCTAAGACGCCTAGACTCCGCAACCACGCAATTGAATCATCGTGTTTGAGATTTGAGCACCTTTTGAGTTGTAAACTCCCTGCGCCGTGTTGTGTGCTCACGTCTTGACTTGTGTGCGTGTGATTGCTGCGATTCTTGCATGTATTTCTTTCCCTCCCTTACTCTTATGCTTTGTGTTGTGGTCAACCTTGTAAGGGTGAGAGGCTCCAACTTGTGGAGATTCCTCACAAACGGGAAACGTCTCTAAAGAAGAAAATCGTGGTATTCAAATGGACCATTGGATCACTTGAAAGGGGTTGAGTGCAACCCTTATCCATTAGGACACCACATCATGGAAGTAGGCAAGTGTTATACTTGGCCGAACCACAGGATAAAATCACTGTGTCTCTTGTGTTTCTTTTCATTGTGATTGGTTTCTCTTCTTGGAGTTCTCGTGTAATCACTCGTGCTATTGTTCCAAAGTTCAATACTCACTCTAAAGGAACAATCAAGTGAAGAGTTCTCGCTTTAGCAACTTGGCTTCAATCTTTCTAACATTCATAATCAAGTTTGGACTATTTAGTGTTGAATTTTACAGGATCACCTATTCACCCCCCTCTAGGTGCTCTCAATTGGTATCAGAGTCGTACTCTTCTTTTAGGGACTAACCGCCCGAAGAGGTGGATCCTAAAGGCAAGGGGATGGTAATCAACGACGAGAAGAAGGAGACCTTCTACGAGCCAAAAGACGATAAGCCCACTGACTTAGGCTCGAGTCACAAGCAAAAGGATGGAAAGAAGAAGAGGCGTATTAAGAAGATTATCTACTACGACAGTGACGCCTCCTCGTCTTCACCAAGGGTGACGACGACGAAGACTCCTCATCGTAAAAGAAAACGGTTAATCAAAATTATTCCTTTGATTATTCTTGCATCCCTTATAACTCAAATGCTCATTTACTATCAATTCCACTTGGAAAACCCCCCACACTTTGATGGATAGGAATATTCTTTTTGGAGTCATAAAATGCGTAGTCATTTATTTTCCCTCCATCCTAGTATCTGGGAGATTGTTGAAAATGGAATGTATTTTGATAGCTCTAACAATCCTGTGTTTATCAATGAGCAAATACACGAAAATGCACAAGCTATTACTGTTTTGTTAGCATCTCTATGCGGGGATGAATACAACAAAGTAAGTGGCCTGGATAATGCCAAACAGATATGGGACACCTCAAAATTTCTCATGAGGGAAATGATGCCACCATGATCACTAAAATGGAACTGGTGGAAGGCGAGCTGGAGAGATTCGCGATGATAAGGGGAGAAGAGCCAACACAAATGTACAACAGGCTCAACACAAACGCATTAAACGGACCGCTTCCTCTACACAAACCGTAGACCGTTGCTCTCAAAGCAACCAGCAGCATGGAGGCGCTACCTTGCAAGATAGCACAGGTGGAAGCTGCCGGGTTCAACGAGGAAGAAATGGCGCTCATCATCAAGCGCTTCGAGACCGCCTTAAAAGGACGCAAGGAGTACCCTAACAAGAACAAATCAAGGGGGAAGCGCTCCTGCTT
The DNA here is from genome assembly GCF_902167145.1 of Zea mays. Lineage (NCBI taxonomy): Eukaryota > Viridiplantae > Streptophyta > Magnoliopsida > Poales > Poaceae > Zea > Zea mays. The sequence goes on from NC_050096.1 coordinate 197,018,247, forward strand.
TAAATGCGGTAAGTCTGGTCATTTCATAGCACAATGTCCCGATAATAACTATGACCAGGCACAAGAAAAGCATGGGAAGAAGGAAAGGAAGAAGAACTACACGAAGGCGAAGGGCGAGGCGCACACTGGAAAAGAGTGGGACTCCGACTGTTCTTCATCCGACTCCGATGATGAAGGACTAGCTGCCTCGGCCTTCAACAAATCTTCACTCTTCCCCAACGAACAACACATGTGCCTCATGGCTAAGGAGAAAAAGGTATGTATTCGAAATACTCCTAAATATTCTTCTTCTAGCGATGAGGAATCTTCTGATTATGAGATAGATTATAATGATTTATTCAAAGGATTAGATAGATCTAAGGTAGATAAGATAAATGAATTAATTGATGCTCTTAATGAAAAATATAGACTTCTAGAAAAGCAAGAAGATTTACTCTATGAGGAACATGGTAAGTTTATTAGTGTTCAAAAATCTCTTGCTCTAGAAATTAAGAAGAATGAACTGTTGTCTTCCGAATTATCTACATGTCATGAATCTAACTCCAGCCTAAAGAATTTAAATGATGATTTAAATGCTAAGTTAGAAGAAGCAAATTCTGCTAGTTCATCCATAGAGCATGTTGTTATTTGCAATAGGTGCAAAGATTTTAAAATTGATGCTTGTAAAGAACATGCCTCTACCATTCAGAAATTAAACAATGATGTTGCAAGTCTTAATGCTCAAATTAAGACTTGCAAAAATAGTTATGAGAAACTAAAGTTTGCTAGGGATGCCTACACCATTGGTAGACACTCCTCTATTAAGGATGGACTTGGTTTCCAAAAGGAGACCAAGAACTTAATAAGCCAAAGGACTCCAATCTCAACAAGGAGAAAGGGAAGGCTCCTATGGCTAGTAGCTCGTATTCCTCACATGATCAAAAGAACCATGCTTATCTTTATGCTCATGTCAAGAAAATTTCCAATGGTGCTCGTCATGATAAGTGTTATAATCATGTTGCTTTACCTACATATCATGATTCACATGCTATGTTTGCATCTAGCTCCACATATGCTCATGGTAGAAGTAGGCCTAGGCGTTATCATGTTGTTTCCCATACGCCTAGGAAAGTAAATACTGGTCCAACTACTATTTATCAAACATGTGATGCTTCATTTGTATTGACTTGTAAAAATGCTAAAGTAGTTGCTAGAGAGTTGGTATCTAAATGCAAGAGAGGCAAAACTTGCATTTGGGTTCCAAAATCTATTGTAACTAACCTTGTAGGACCCAAAAAGAGTTGGGTACCTAAAACCCAAGCTTAATTACCTTGCAGGTTTATGCATCCGGGGGATCAAGCTGAATTATTGATAGCGGATGCACAAACCACATGACGGGGGAGAAGAAAATGTTTACCTCCTACGTCAAGAATAGGGATTCCCAAGATACTATCATCTTTAGAGATGGAAACCAAGGCAAGGTTAAAGGCTTAGGCAAGATAGCCATCACAACCGAGCATTCGATCTCTAATGTGTTTTTAGTAGAATCGCTCGGGTATAATTTATTGTCTGTAAGTCAATTGTGTCATATGGGCTATAACTGTTTATTTACAAAAATTGATGTATCTATCTTTAGAAGGAGTGATGGTTCATTAGCCTTTAAAGGTGTATTAGACGGCAAGCTCTATTTAGTTGATTTCTCAAAAGAGAATGCTGATCTAGATGCATGCTTAATTGCTAAGACTAATATGGACTAGCTCTGGCACCGCCGTCTAGCACATGTTGGGATGAAGAACCTTCATAAACTTCTAAAGGGAGATCATGTGTTAGGACTAACCGATGCCTGTTTTGAGAAAGATAGACCTTGTGTAGCGTGCCAGGCAGGGAAACAGGTGGGAAGTACTCATCATAGCAAAAATGTGATGACAACGTCAAGACCACTGGAACTCCTACATATGGATCTCTTTGGGCCCGTTGCCTATCTTAGCATCGGGGGAAGTAAGTATGGTCTTGTTATAGTTGATGATTTTTCCCACTTCACTTGGGTGTTCTTTTTGCAGGATAAGACTAAAACCCAAGGAACCCTAAAGCGCTTCTTAAGGAGAGCTCAAAATGAATTTGAGCTAAAGGTGAACAAGATAAGAAGCGATAATCGGTCTGAGTTCAAGAATCTACAAGTTGAAGAATACCTTGAGGAGGAAGGCAACAAGCACGAGTTCTCCACTCCCTACACACCACAACAAAACGACATGGTAGAGAGGAAGAACAGAACGCTAATTGACATGGCAAGAACGATGCTTGGAGAATACAAGACGCCTGGGCGGTTTTGGTCGGAAGCTGTGAATACAACCTGTCATGCCATAAACTAGCTCTATCTGCACCGCCTCCTCAAGAAGACGTCATATGAACTCTTAACTGGTAACAAACCTAATGTTTCCTATTTTCGTGTATTTGGAAGCAAATGCTACATTTTGGTAAAGAAAGGTAGGCATTCGAAGTTTGCTCCCAAAGCTGTAGAAGGGTTTTTATTAGGGTATGACTCAAATACAAAGGCGTATAGGGTCTTCAACAAATCATCAGGATTAGTTGAAGTCTCTAGCGATGTTGTATTTGATGAAACTAATGGCTCTCCAAGAAAGCAAGTTGATCTTGATGATGTAGATGAAGATGAGATTCCGACGGCCGCAATGCGAACAATGGCGATAGGTGATGTGCGACCACAAGAATCACAAGAGCAAGATCAACCTTCTTCCTCTATAGTGGTGCATCTCCCAACTCAAGACGATGAACAGGTACCTCAAGAAGAAGGGCAGCATCAAGGGGGAGCACATGAAGAAACAAGATAAGGAGGAAGAAGCATCATGGGCCCCTCCAACTCAAGTCCGAACAATGATCCAAAGAAATCATCCAGTGGATCAGATTCTAGGTGACATCAGCAAGGGAGTAACAACTCGCTCACGATTAGCTAATTTTTGTAAGCATTACTTGTTTGTTTCTTCTATTGAGCCTTTCAGGGTAGAAGAAGCCTTATAGGATCTGAACTGGATGTTGGCTATGCAGGAAGAGCTCAACAACTTCAAAAGAAATGAAGTTTGGAGCCTGGTGCCACGTCCAAAGCAAAATGCTGTGGGAACCAAGTGGGTGTTCCGCAACAAGCAAGACGAGCATGGTGTGGTGACAAGAAACAAAGCTCGACTTGTGGCAAAAGGTTATGCCCAAGTCGCAGGTTTGGATTTTGAGGAGACTTTTGCTCCTATGGCTAGGTTAGAATCAATTCGGATTTTATTGGCCTATGCTGCTCACCACTCTTTTAAGCTTTTTCAAATGGACGTGAAGAGCGCCTTCCTCAATGGACCAATCAAGGAGGAAGTGTACGTGGAACAACCCCCTGGCTTTGAGGATGACGGGTATCCCGACCACGTCTACAAGCTCTCTAAGGCGCTCTATGGACTTAATTAAGCCCCAAGAGCATGGTATGAATGCCTTATAGATTTTCTTATTGCTAATGCTTTCAAGGTTGGGAAAGCTAATCCTACTCTATTTACCAAGACTTGTAACGGTGATCTTTTTGTATGCCAAATATATGTCGATGACATTATATTTGGTTCTACTAATCAAAAATCTTGTGAGGAGTTTAGCAGGGTGATGATGCAAAAGTTTGAGATGTCGATGATGGGCGAGTTGAACTACTTCCTTGGATTTCAAGTGAAGCAACTCAAGGAAGGCACCTTCATCTCCCAAACGAAGTACACTCAAGATCTACTCAAGAGGTTTGGGATGAAGGATGCAAAGCCCGCAAAGACACCTATGGGAACGGACGGACATTTGGACCTCAACAAAGGAGGTAAGTCCGTTGATCAAAAGGCATACCGGTCTATGATAGGATCTTTGCTTTATCTTTGTGCTAGTAGACCGGATATTATGCTAAGTGTATGCATGTGTGCTAGATTTCAATCCGACCCCAAGGAATGTCACCTTGTGGCCGTTAAGCGAATTCTTAGATATTTAGTTTCTATGCCTTGCTTCGGGATCTGGTATCCAAAGGTGTCTACCTTTGACTTAATTGGATACTCAGATTCCGACTATGCCGGGTGCAAGGTTTATAGGAAGAGCACATCAGGGACTTGTCAGTTTCTGGGAAGGTCCCTGATGTCTTGGAGCTCTAAGAAACAAACATCAGTTGCCCTATTCACCGCTGAGGCCGAGTTTGTTGCCGTAGGACAGTGTTGCGCACAACTACTTTGGATGAGGCAAACCCTCAGGGACTTTGGCTACAATCTGAGCAAAGTCCCACTTCTATGTGATAACGAGAGTGCAATCCGCTTGGCGGATAATCCTGTTGAACACAGCCGCACATAGACATCCGACATCACTTTTTGAGAGACCACCAGCAAAGGGGAGATATCGATATATATCACATTAGCACCGAGAACCAGCTATCTGATATCTTCACCAAGCATTTTAAATGAGAAAAGGTTTTGCAGGTTGCGTAGTGAGTTAAATGTCTTAGATTCGCGTAACTTGGATTGATCTATAGCATACATGTGTTCTATGCCTTTGATCATGTTATTTTAAGCTTTACTGTCTTTAATTGCTTACATGTGGTGCTCAAGTTGTACAAGTCATCCTCGGATCTCACAAGTCCCTATGCAAATGATGCACATATTTAGGGGAAGATGTGCTACAACTTGACTCCCTTGAGACTAACTTGTTTGTTTAAGTGCTCTTGAAATAGTCTCAAAGGGATATTGAAAGGGAAATGTGAACTTGGACAAAGAAAGAGCTTCTGCTGCATTCTAGAAAAATGTATCTTGTCCTAAGTTCTTTATTGTGTTCTTATTGCCTTTTTGCTCCTATTTGGCATTTTGGTGAGGCAATGGGGTTAAAGGGCCAAAAAGGTCTCCCGTTTTGGTGCTTAATGCCAAAGGGGGAGAAATTAAGGCCAAAGCAAATGGATCAGCCAACCACTTGTGAAATTTCAAAAATGTAGAGTTAGAAGCTTTGTATTAAATCAAGACCCTTTTTATTGCAAAATCATTCTCTTATGGGGGAGAAGTTTCATTATGAAAAAATGGGGAGTTTGTGGCATTTGATTAAATCTACTCTTGAAATATCTCTCTATTTGCCCAAACAAGTGTGTTTGACGTGGAAATAGGAAAAAGAATTTGTTTTGTGAAAATAAACCAAGTTGTGGCAAAAGTGATCCAAATATGCCAAATTCTAAGTGAGAAATTTGGTCTTCAATTTGCACCTTTTGAGAATGATATTGCACTTCAAGTTGCTTTTAAATGTGTTGGCATAAATCACCAAAAAGGGGGAGATTGAAAGGGAAATGTGCCCTTGGGCCATTTCTATAAATATTTTGGTGATTAGATGCCCAACACATATTGTTGTAAGGTGATGTGTGCCAAGAGATGCAAATAAAGAATAAAGGTAATATCTTGATGCTTAGTCAATTGTTTTATATGCTAAACACTCTTGTCTAAGTGCTAGGGACTCAGCTAACTAAAGGTGAAAGCTCTCTTGTGGGTTTTGGTGGTTTGGATGACAACCCAATTAAAAGACTAACAAGTGTGTTAAGTGTTGAACAGGTGCTTAATGCAAAGCTAATAGGGTTCAACACAAGTGAACAAGTGTGATGGTCTAAAGACTGGATTATCTATAGATAATGGACATCACAAGTAAGCTGGCCATTGCTTAAGTGAGACTCGGTGTGCGTAACTCAGAGACAACCGATCAAGCCAAGGATGGAGGCAAGAAGAGCTTCGAGATACCGAGTGCGCGGGAGAAGGTCAAGGAGACCAGGAACCCAAAGCCAGGGGTGAAGAAGAAGACTTGCGAAGTCAAGGTTGATCGAGTTAAGAAGAGTTATGGTGCATCAAGGATCACTACATAAGGACATGACTTACAACCAATGAGGTAACATCTACAATTATGTGGTGTAAGTCATAAGGCTCAAGATCAAGCTCAAGAAGTGAACAAGGTCACTAGAAGGAGGAGCAGTGTCAAAGCCAGAACTGGAAGCAGCCCAAAAGAGCTAAGTTCACCTTGATCTTTAGTTTGGGTTGTTCCTATGTTTGGATATAATCTATGTGACCTTTGCAGGGGGTTGGAGCTCAGATATGTCAATCTAGATCAAGTCAAGTTGACTTGATAGCTTAGATGTCCAACACATGTCATTGTAATATGTGCTAAGTGGATAAGACATGCAAGTCTAAGAATCAAGGTATGTTTCTGGCCCTAGTGAATTGTTTTTTGGAGCTAACATATTTCTCTAAGTGCCAGGGACCAATTTGAGTCAAATCCAAAAGAGCAAAGGAAGTCCAGCTGAAAAGCCAACAGAGTACTTGCTGCGGGTGCACCGGACAGTGTCCGGTGCCCCAACTGCTCGGCTGGCAAACTCGTCGCTCTCGGGAATCAATTGGGCGCTGCAGCTAAAATTCACCGGACTGTCCGGTGTGCACTGGACTATCCGGTGAGCCAACAGCACCCGCGCCAATAGTCGGCAGCGCAATCAGCGGGCGACGCGTGGCCTGAGCCAATGGTCAGTTGGCGCACCGGACTGTCCAGCGTGCACCGGACAGTGTCCGGTGCGCCAAGAGGTTCGAGGGGCAACGGTCGGCTTTGCCAGAAAAGGAAGGAGTTCGGGCACCGGACAAGCACTGTTCATGTCCGGTGGTGCACCGGACTGTTCGGTGCGGCAGCCGACAGAAGGCAAGAATTGCCTACCAAATGAAGCTCCAATGACTCCTAGGCCATTTGGGACTATAAAAGAGACCCCTAGGCGCCTCCAACATGTACACAAGTGCAGCCAACAAGTGCATACATCATTCGGATAAATTCCTTCTCTCTCTTTCTCATGTATCTCTCTAGTTTGTGTAGAGGCGAAGCTATAAGCCTTAGAGAGAGAAATGCTGCTGAGAGCTAGAGCAAAATCTTGAGCACATTGCTACTCTGCTGGAGTGCTGTCAAGAAGATTGCAAGCATCCATGGCGTTGTTGTAACTAACATCAACATAGTGGAAGGCTCTATCTGTCGTATTGACAGATCTGAGCAAACGGAGGAAGGAGTTGAAATAGACTCCAAGCCAAGGTGTGGCTAACTCCAATGAGGACTAGGCAAGCATTTCAGGCTTGGCCGAACCTCGGGATAAATCCCTGTGTCTGTGTGCTCTGCTCTGTGTTGTGTGCTTGTTCTCTGTCTTATTCGCTTTTCACATCTGCACTTCAATACTTATATGTGGTACAAGCTATCTTTCAAGTGCAGGGCATCTTTAAGACAGGAACTTCAAATCCCGTTGTAATCTACTCGAAGGGCCTTTCATTCCACTGCGATCCAGCCTTCGAGTAGAGTAAGAATTTCCAGTTTTTACATTGATAACTATTATTCGCCTATTCACCCCCCCTCTAGGCGACATCCAAATCCTGTTCTCGGGCATAGGGAACTTTCAAAAGGCCAAAAGAGTCAAAGGAAGACAAACAAAGGATCGAAGAAAAGGTGTTGTCTGCGCAGCACCGGACGGTTCGGTGTCATTCACCGGACAGTCCGGTGCATGGTCTGCGGAACTCGTCGCTCTCGGGTTTTTCCCTAGCTACGTCGGCTATAAATCAACGGACAGTCCGCACGAGGTGCCGGACAGTCCGGTGCACCAGCCGTGCAACGGCTACCTGCCACGTCGACAAGCACCAACGGTCATATGGCGCACCGGACGGTCCGGTGCCCCACAGAAAAGGAAACCAGCAAATTAGGAGATTCTCTGTCGCGTCCTATGCTCATACTGTTCACTGTCCGGTGCGCCACCGGACAGTCCGGTGCACTAACGAACAGAAGGCAAGAATTGTCTACCAAATGGAGTTCCAATGGCTCCTAGCTGCCTTGGGGCTATAAAAGGGACCCCTAGGCGCATGGAGCACTACACCAAGCATCCATTGAACATTCTGAGACGCCTAGACTCCGCAACCACGCAATCAGATCATCGTGTTTGAGATTTGAGCACCTTTTGAGTTCTAAACTCCCTGCACCGTGTTGTGTGCTCATGTCTTGACTTGTGTGCGTGTGATTGCTGCGATTCTTGCGTGTGTTTCTTTCCCTCCCTTACTCTTGTGCTTTGTGTTGTGATCAACCTTATAAGGGTGAGATATCCAACTTATGGAGATTCCTCACAAACGGGAAACGTCTCTAAAGAAGAAAACTGTGGTATTCAAGTGGATCATTGGATCACTTGAAAGGGGTTGAGTGTAACCCCTATCCATTGGGATGCCACAACGTGGAAGTAGGCAAGTGTTATACTTGGCAGAACCACGGGATAAAATCACCGTGTCTCTTGTGTTTCTCTTCATTGTGTTGGTTTCTCTTCTTGAGTTCTCGCGTAATCACTTGTGCTATTGTTCCAAAGTTCAATACTCACTCTAAAGGAACAATCGAGTGAAGAGTTCTCGCTTTAGCAACTTGGCTTCAATCTTTCTAACATTCAAAATCAAGTTTGGACTATTTAGTGTTGAATTTTACAGGAGATCACCTATTCACCCTCCCTCTAGGTGCTCTCAGCACCGCACCTCGTGCACGCCTCCACAATCAGACGCATGTCCCACCAGTCCTCGACCATGCCGGCAACACGGGCCACTCCACCACGTCCTCGCACAAGTGCGTGTCCCAGGTGTCAACCACCGCGGTTGGTCACTTGGCTGCTCTGATTCGTTAGTCAAGACCTAACACTCGCCCTTCATCGCTCCTGGTCCATCAGCATAAGCCCACATGACCTTCACCTCAGCCATCGACCACCTTTCCTATGCTCCACACCTGCACGCCACAAGTCAACCAACTTGGTTTCACAAGCATAATCTCACACTCTGGTCAGTCCACTTACCACCCTAGAGTGTTACCCGTTGACAATCACTCATCGTCAACCTGAACCACAAGGGACAAGTCAACCTTGTGTTCGCAATCTCCCCCTTGATGAGTGCATTGTCAACACCACCATTTGAGCATATGTAAACAAAAATAGGTAGAAGAAGAGAAACACACTCAAATGACCATAAGCCAGATAAAAGCCAGACAAGTCATTTAGAGTAAGCAAAACTTGGTCCCCAAAGAAATGGGCAGCGACTCAACACGACCAAGCAAGAAAAGGCTAGCCCTCAACTAGAGGCAAAAGCAGGGTTCAACACCACTAGCCAGAAGCCAAAATCTCATCAGAGCACAAAAGGCTTTATCAGAGCATAAAAAACCAATTCAGAGCATAAGATCAGCACAAAAGCTAAAATCAAAGCTAGTTCCTCTAGAAGGAGGCAAACGACTCAACTCAACTAGCAATAGCTCCAAATAACATATCTCGCCCTCTTGAATGAGAGGAAGCCCGAAAGACAAAATTCTCCCCCTAGATAGAGAAAATGGGAAATCTCAAAATCTCTCCCCCTTGTTGACAAGTGAACTCATCAAGCACGGATAGGGGTAGAAAGAAAAACTCCCCCTTGACAAGAGAACCTCCCCTAGGAGAAAAAAAACAGAAATGCAACAAAGAGTATGAAATAGAGAAAATGCATGAGCTTCAGGAGTATACCAGCCAGAGTGTAAAAAATGCTATAAGTGATGCTGTGCTAAGCATGCAGCAATAAATGCACGTGCTAGCAGATGCTCAAACTGGGCATATGCACAAGATATGTGAAGTGTAAGTATTTTGATTCAGTTTTAAGCATTTCAAAGAGATGTTCACCACAAAGACAACACTAAGCAAATAGTAAGCAGGAAATCAACTAAGTGCCAGTCACAAGTGAACAAGGTGAACTACCCCAAATAGTGATCACTCATCATGCTAGAAACATATCTGAAATAGATACCATTTGAAATTTTCAAGATTTATCGGATTTTGCAGCGGATTCCAAATTTCATTGAAAAGCATGTGAGTGCGAGAGGTTGTAAGCATTGTCTTTGTCTAACTTTTCAATCGGGTGCAGCCTATGCAGACAAGCAATCAGAAGCTAAAAACACCGGTTTCGATCGTCCACTACACTGCTCAAGTTCATCCAAAAGTGCAAATGGAAGGAGTCTTGATACCGTGATGTGGTGGCAAATACAAACCCATCTCGATCTTTCTAATTATCACTTATCTTGATTTCAAATCTTTAGCACGATATGAATAAATCAAGACAAGTGAATGACTCAAGGCATGAGATAGCCACCTAGCACACTAGTAATAGCAAAAAGGATTTCAACACATCCTACGCATGCTAGGTGCCAATCTTAATGGTGAACAATTTTAGATTGAGCATGTAATAGTCAAGTTCACAATTATGAAAACAACTTAGCTCAACAATATTGTATCAATATGAGCAAAAAGAGCCTAAGCATGCCATATCATTATCATGTACACAAAGAACATACTACTAGGAGCAGAATCACATTCTAGCAGTTATACAAGTGAAGCTCCATATGACATGCAAATATAATACAAAAGAAAGTGAAAGCAGAAAATAAAGAGAAAAGACCAAAAGGGAGCCCTCTATTCAAAAAGGGAAACAAACACCCAATTCCCCTCGCATGAGCAAAAGTTTTTTGATCAAGGGGTTTGGTCAAAATGTCTGCAAGCTGGCGAGTGGTATCAATATAGCACAATTCGAGGTCGCCTTTCTCATAATGACCACGAAGAAAGTGAAAGCGAACATCAATGTGCTTGGTCCTCAAATGTAGCACAGGATTCTTGGCAACACTTATGGCACTCGTGCTATCACAAAGCAGAGGCACATGATGAAAATCCAAGTCAAAATCCCATAAGGTAGGCATCATCCAAAGTAACTGCGAACAACAGCTAGTGGTAGCAACATACTCGGCCTCTATGGTAGACAGGGCAACACTAGACTATTTTCGAGAAGATCATGAAACCAACGAAGTACCCAAAAACTGACAAGTCCCAGAAGTAGACTTGCGCTCCAAAAGGCAACCCGCAAAATCAACATCAGAATAACCGCACAAGGACAGAACGGACGATGAGGAGTACCACAAACCAAACTCAGGAGTGAAACGTAGGTACCTCATAATCTGTTTCACAGCCTTTCTGTGAGATGTGCGTGGGGAAGCTTGAAAACGAGCGCACAAACACACTGCGAAGTGTATGTCCGGCCTCATTGTAGTCAAATACAGGAGAGAGCCAATCATGCTTCTGTACTCCTTATGGTCCACGGACCACGGGTTCGTCATCCTCATCAGTGTCAAGTGTCATCGAGGTGGACATGGGTGTCAAAAGAGGCTTGCCCTCGCCCATGTCGAACTTCTTCAGGACGTCCTTCGTATACTTGCCTTGATGTACAAAGGTCCTGTCTTGAGTCTGCTTGATTTGCATCCCAAGAAAGAAATTCAGCTCGCCCATCTTGCTCATCTCAAATTTCCTGCTCATAAGATCTGAAAATCTAGACACAAGAGCATTAGAAGAACCACCAAAGATGATATCATCCACGTAAATATGGACTAAAAGGGTATCATTATTATGCTTGAGGAGAAAAAAGAGTTTTGTCCATAGAGCCCATTTTAAAACCCTTAGAAAGCAGAAAAGATTTCAAATGCTCATACGAGGCTCTAGGGGCTTGTTTCAAACCATACAAAGCCTTTTGGAGTTTAAAAACGTGGTTTGGAAACTTGGAACTCTCAAAACCAGGGGCTGCCTAACATATACCTCTTCCTCTATATACCCATTCAAAAAGGCACTTTTGACATCCATTTGAAAAAGCTTAAAACCCTTTGAAGCAACAAAGGCAAAAGGATCCTAATGGCCTCTAAACGGGCAACAGGGGCAAAGGTCTCCTCATAATCAATTCCCTCTTTTTGGCAATACCCTTGGGCAACCAACCTCGCCTTGTTTCTCACTACCAAACCATCCTCACTCTGTTTGTTTTTGAAAACCCATTTTGTACCGATGGGATGACAGTTAGAAGGAGGTGGCACCAAAACCCAAACCTAATTTCTTTCAAAATTTTCAAGCTCCTCATGCATAGCATTAACCCAGTTAGGATCAGATAAAGCATGTCCAACATCTCGGGGCTCAAAAGTAGCAACAAAAGTTGAGTGAGCAAAATGAGAAATGTGTTGTGACCTAGAGCGAGTGACTCACTCATGAAGCTCCCCGATCATCTGCTGAGGTGGGTGACGGCGCTGAATATGCTGTGGAGCCTCCCTTGAGGAAGTGGCCTCCCCCTCAACAGCAGCTTCAACTCCTCTAGTCTCAGCATGAGCTGGCTCGAGCGGACCCCAAGTGGTGGAAGGAGTGGGGTCGGGTCCATCAACCGTTGTAGTGGAAGCAGGCTCGACTGGGGCGGCCTGTGGAGTTGGCTTGAGAGCAACCCAATTAGCGGTGTCGTGCTCCTCCTCCACAAAGATGGTTTGTCCCATCTGATCTAGACCTGGAGACTCAAAGATAGGGGATGGACAAGGTGCAGTCTCATCGAATGTAACCTCACAAGTCTCCATAATGTGGTTAGTCTCTAGGTTAAGAACACGATAAGCATGAGAATGTAATGCATAACCCAGAAAAACCCCATCAGAAGACCGGGATTCAAACTTGTCCAGATTACCCTATTTTAGCACAAAGCATCTGTAGCCAAATACCCTAAAATGACTGACCTTGGGTGGCCGTCCAAATCGCAACTCATAAGAAATTTTGTTCAAAAAAGCCCAAAGAAAGATGCGATTGGACACATGGCAAGTAGTGTTGATCGCTTCGGCCCAAAAATGCCTAGGAGTCCTATGCTCATCAAGCATTGTCCTGGCCATCTCAACAAGGGTCCGATTTTTGCATTCAACAATACCATTCTGCTAGGCACATACAGAGAGGAAAACTGATGCTCGAGTCCCAAAGAAGCACAAAAGGTTGCAAATTGAGTATTTTTGAATTCTGTGCCATTGCCACTGCGTATAGCTCTCATGGCATTTTTAGGAAACTCATTTTGCAACCGAAGAATCAAATCTCGAGCATGAGTAAAAGCCTCATCCTTTGTCATCATAAAGAACACCCAAGAGTAGCGAGAGAAGTCATCGACAACCTGAGAGCACCTAGAGGGGGGTGAATAGGTGATCCTATAAAAACTTGAAACTTAATCCACAAAACTTGATTAAGGGTTAGCACAATAAAGCCAAGTGGCTAGAGAAGAGTTCTTGCACAACACAATAACCACAATAAGATCAACACAAAGATGGCACATTGGTTTATCCCGTGGTTCGGCCAAGTCCAACACTTGCCTACTCCATGTTGTGGCGTCCCAACGGACGAGGGTTGCACTCAACCCCTTTCAAGCGGTCCAAAGACCCACTTGAATACCACGATGTTTTGCTTGCACTTTACTATATCCCGCTTGCGAGGAATCTCCACAACTTGGAGCCTCTCGCCCTTACAAAGATGTTCACAAAGAAGCATGAAAGTAAGGATGGGATGAGCAACACACACAAGACACAAAATCAGAGCAACAACACGCACACAAGTCACAACATGAGCTCTCAACACAACTCAAAGAGTTCTCTACTCAAATGGAGCTCTAGTTGCTATCACAAAGAATCGAATGCGCGGAATTGAAGTCTTGGTGCTTAGGAATGCTTAGAGAATGCTTGATATTGTCCTCCATGCGCCTAGGGGTCCCTTTTATAGCCCCAAGGCAGCTAGGAGCCGTTGAGAGCATTCCAGGAAGGCAATTCTTGCCTTCTGTCGCCTGGCGCACCGGACAGTCCGGTGCACCACCGGACACTGTCCGGTGCAGATTTCTTTCCTTCTGTGGCGCAACCGACCGTTGAAGATCCAGAGCCGTTGGCGCACCGGACACTGTCCAGTGCACACCGGACAGTCCGGTGCCCCCTTCTGACCGTTGGCTCGGCCACACGTCGCGCGCGGATTACGCGGCCGACCGTTGGCCCGGCCGACCGTTCGCTCACCGGACAGTCAGGTGCCTCACCGGACAGTCCGGTGAATTATAGCCGTATGCCGTTAATCGCTTCCCGAGAGCGATGACTTCGCCTGTGAATAGCTCACCAGACAGTCCGGTGCACCACCGGACAGTCCGGTGATTTTTAGCCATACGCCGTTGATCGCTTCCCGAGAGCAGCCAGTTGACAGTCGCCAGCCTGGCGCACCGGACACTGTCCGGTGCACCACCGGACAGTCCGGTGCACCCAGACTGCGCAGAGTCTTGGCTGCTTAGCCAAGTCTTTTCCAAATTGGTATTTTCCTGTTTCTAACACTTAGACACAATACATTAGTCTCCAAAACAATGTACTAAGTCTTAGAAACATACCTTTACTCTTGATTTGCACTTTGTCCATCAATTGGCATAGATTAACAATTAAGCACTTGTGTTGGCACTCAATCACCAAAATACTTAGAAATGGCCCAAGGGCACATTTCCCTTTCACAACCACAAGCACATACCACTTCCCTCCAAAAGAGCAAACCCTGGCTAGACCAACAGTGTCCATATGAAGCAATTCGCCAGGATGCGAGGTCATCACCTTGGTGACTGGGGAATGGGAAGCGATAATCATTTTGCCATGACGACAAGGGTGACAGACAAGATCTTTCTCAAATTTTAATTTAGGCAATCCTTGGATGAGGTCAAGTGAGCTCAAACAACACAAAAGATCAAAGCTCAAGTGACCTAGCCTCCTATGCCACTTCCAAAGAGAAGAGGAAGATCCTGCTAACAAACATCGAGAAGGGCCAGAAGAATGTGAAAAATCAGCACCGAAAACTTGACCAAAAGGGGAAATATGGCAAATAAGATCCCCACGGGCATCCAAAACTCGAGATAAGCCCTTTTTAAAGCGCACTTCATAGTCATCCTCAAGGAGTTGTGAAACTAAAAGCAGATTGAAATGCAGATTCGAGACCAAAGCAACATCCTTGAGAATAAAGCTCTCGTTCACCCGAATGGTGCCACGAGAAACAACCTTACCTCTTGACATATCCTCAAATGTGATGTATTCCTTACCAATCACGGGGTCGAGGCTGGAGAACCATTTTGAGCTTCCGGTCATGTGGCACGAACAGTCGGAATCCATGAGCCACGTGTTCTCTAGGCCTCCGTCCTGCATCAATAGTAAGACCCGGGGTGAGCAAATGGCACATCACTAGGGTAAGTAAACTGTGAAGAATGCTAGTGCTGCGGCATTTGCCCCTGAAAAGTGTTAGGAAAAACACCAAACATCCCTGGTCACGAAGGGAAGTGATCACCACAAGAAGGAAATTGTGGTCCGCTGGGGAAGTATGAACCAAAGCCTCTGCCACATGGTCCTTGGCCATATGGCACACGACCAGCATCCCATCGGACACGACCACCACGTGGTCTCACTGCCTAAGGCCTAGCGGCAAGAGGCAAAACACCTCTAGGCCTCCTAAGACATCTCTGCTAAGCATGAACACCATGAGAGGGGTGGTTCATGTCCTTCCTGCTCAACTCAGAAACCTGTCGCTCATCTCTCTTCCTCCTAAAGCAAAAAGAAGCTAGATGCACATCCCTCTCACAATATTCACAATGGTACCTCACCTCTCTCTTGGGTGGATTTTGTTTGTGGGGGGGCTTTTGAAAGTCGCCTAGAGGGGGGGTGAATAGGGTGAAACTGAAATTCTCAAAAATAATCACAACTACAAGCCGGGTTAGCGTTAGAAATATAATAGAGTCCGCGAGAGAGGGTGCAAAACAAATCGCAAGCGAATAAGGAGTGAGACACGTGGATTTGTTTTACCGAGGTTCGGTTCTCGCAAACCTACTCCCCGTTGAGGAGGCCACAAAGGCCGGGTCTTTTTCAACCCCTTCCCTCTCTCAAACGTTCCCTCGGACCGAGTTAGCTTCTTCTTCTCAATCAAACGGGAACAAAGCTTCCCCGCAAGGGCCACCACACAATTGGTGCCTCTTGCCTTGGTTACAATTGAGTTTTGATCACAAGAACAAGTGAGAAAGAAAAGAAGCAATCCAAGCGCAAGAGCTCAAAAGAACACGACAAATCTCTCTCGCTAATCACTAAAGCCTTGTGTGGAATTGGAGAGGATTTGATCACTTTGGGTGTGTCTAGAATTGAATGCCTAGCTCTTGTAAGTGGTTGAGAAGTGGAAAAACTTGGATGACTTGAATTGTGGGTGGTTGGGGGTATTTATAGCCCCAACCACCAAACTAGCCGTTTGGTGGGGCTGTCTGTCGCATGGTGCACCGGACAGTCCGGTGCACACCGGACATGTCCGGTGCGCCAGCCACGTCACCAAAGTCGTTGGGTTCTGACCGTTGGAGCTCTGACTTCTGGGCCCACCTGGATGTCCGGTGGCGCACCGGACATGTACTGTAGAGTGTCCGGTGCGCCACTACGCGCGTGCCTGACTTCTGCGCGCTCTGGCACGCATTAATTGCTGTTGCAGGTGACCGTTGGTGCGAAGTAGTCGTTGCCCCGCAGTTACACCGGACAGTCCGGTGTACACCGGACATGTCCGGTGAATTATAGCGGAGCAGCCGTTGTAGTTTCCCGAAGCTGGCGAGTTCCTGAGGCCGCTCTTCCTTGGAGCACCAGACACTGTCCGGTGTACACCGGACAGTCCGGTGAATTATAGCGGAGTTGCCTCTGGAATTTCCCGAAGGTGACGAGTTTGAGTTGGAGTCCTCTGGTGCACCGAACATGTCCGGTGGGCACCGGATAGTCCGGTGCGCCAGACCAGAGGTGCCTTTGGTTGCCCCTTTGCTCTTTTGTTGAACCCAATACTTGGTCTTTTTATTGGCTAAGTGTGAACCTTTGGCACCTGTATAACTTGTACACTAGAGCAAACTAGTTAGTCCAATTATTTGTGTTGGGCAATTCAACCACCAAAATTATTTAGGAACTAGGTGTAAGCCTAATTCCCTTTCAGCTTTATTTTTGGATGGCTGAGAAGCTCTAGGAAGGGGTCGCTAGAGATGTCGGGAAACATGTCAAGTGTGTTCCTAAGATGATTAGGTTTTGGAAGCCACACTTGTTTCTGAGGAGGAGCTCTCATAGGTTCATCAATCACACCATCTCTCACCCAACAGGATAGACCTAGATCTCAACTTGTCGCGCTCATCTAGCAAGGTGGAGTACTTGGTCTCCAAAGTGGTGATTTTTGACATGTGTAGAGCGCACTCATCACATTCACTCTCGTCGGACACCTCAACTAAAGCTCTAGCAGACTCAAGTTCCGTAAGCGTGCTCTCGTACTTGGATCTAAACTCTCTCCTCTCATGAGCAGCCTACCTAAGCAACTTATCCTGACTAGCCAAAGCAGCGTTCAACTATTCTATCTCAGTGGCGAGATCATCGACGGAAGGTAATACCTCAGAAGTAGTGACGTCGCCGATGTCTTTATCGTCGCTAGTGCCGACCGCGTTCTCACCAAGTGCCATGGTGCAGAAGCCTCCTACGGTGTCGGCGATGAAGCACAACCCATTCAGCTTGTCCTCAACCCGCCTCTTAGTCTCCTCGTCGCTCGAGGAAGATACAACATCGTCGGAGTCATGGTCGAGGTCGCCGAGGGAGGCGAGGAAGGCACACTCCTTGATCTTTGCCTTCTGAAGGTACTTCTTCTTGAGTGCCTCCTTGTTGAGTCCTCCCTTGGACTTGTACTTGCCGGAGGAGCACTTGCCCTTGCACTAACCAGAGTGATGGTCGCGCGGGCCAGACTCCGATTTGCCCTTCTTGGGGCGGCTGGCAACGAAGTGGTCGGGATCGCCACAGTTGTAGCATCCGTCCTTGGACACACCATGCCGCCGGCTCATACGGTTGTTGTGGAACCACGTGAACCGGCTGGCCACAAGTGCCAGCTCCTCATCCCAAGGTTCTCCACCTGCTCCTCTGTAATAGACAACAAAGAAGATAGAGAAAACATAGCAGGTGAGGAGTTAGAAGCAGAACCACCTCTAGAGACCAGGGCCATGGTGGGTGCACTAGGGTTCTCAATCTTGGCCCGAGTCTGGTGGTCAATCTCTATGGACTTGAGCTTGTTGAAGAGCTCGTCCACGGTGAGAGTCTTGTAGTTGGGCGACTCGATGATCGCTGAGACCTTCACCTCCCAAACCCTCCGATCTAGATCATGTAGTAATTTCAACGCTCTCTCATGATCACTATAGGGTAGCTGTGCCTTGTTGGCACACATCTTATTCACAATTGACTGGAACCTGGAGAACATGGAATCAATGGTCTCTCCAGCCAACTGTGTGAAGTTCTCGTACTCTCGCCTGTACGTCTCAAACAGTCTGGTCTTCAGATGATCGTTGCCCTCATGGAATCTCTCGAGGGTAGACCAGATCTAATGAGCTGTAGTCGGTTGTCCAACTCACTCAAACTCACTAAGCGAGAGACACGAGAACAAAGTGTTTCAAGTTTTGTTGTTTGAATCATGGAACTCCATTTGAATTGGAATGATCCGGTCGCTTGTAGCATCGAAAATCGCGTCGAGGCAAATTTCCCAAACCTGGTAACTGATGCTCTAAAGATACGTAGACATGCAAATCTTCCAGTATGGGTAATTGGTCCCATCGAAGAACGGAGGTTTGCCAACACCTTGTTCCATGTCGCCTACGTGGATTTCGAACCGATTAGGGAAGAGAAATCCTTAACCGGCTCTGATACCAATTGTAGGAATGGTAAGGCGACCAGAGGGGGGTGAATGAGAGCCAATCAGATTTATGTCTCCAAACACTCAAAATTAAGACTTCACTTCAATTAAGATGAAGCAAGTGCTGAAACCATAAACACATCAGCGAACGAGTGATCTCATGATAAGAAAACGTTCCTAATGCTCACATGAGACCAGCAAAACAAATAGATCACAAATCGGACACCAAAAAGTCCAAAACGGTCTAATACAGTATCGTCAACAAGTGATGTTTTCAGCAGTACGAAATTCTGTTCTTGAATTCAAAACTGAACCAAACGAAATCCAATTGAGATGAAATTTTACACACACCTGAGCAAATATGTTTCCAAGATCTTCCCAAATTTTGAGCTCAATCTGACTTATGAATCACCCGCAGATTTAAAAATACAGCAGAAATTGGGGTTTTGTTGGGGTTTTCTAGAACGAGTTCAAACTGAGTTTTTTCTCAAATCGCGACCAACATCTGCAACAACTAGGTGTATGCAGTGGTCCAAAGAGTGCAACTCACCACCAATCAATCCCCAAACCAAATTCTCTCAAAGGAATCAAAGGTTTTTTTACCAACAACACAAGATCGGGAAAAGGAGAAACCAAGACTATAAAACTTTAGAAATTTCAGCAAGGGTACAAACTAAGATTTGAAGTCAAAGAGCCCTGTGGGCTGGACCAGTGATCCTTCCTCTGATTAAACTTGAAAATCAAGAACACAATCGAAGTACAAAATCACTACGGAACCCTCGGCTCAACTGGTGTCTACCTAGATAGAAAACTAGGAGCTCTAGAATGAGTGCTCAAAACAAATGGCAGCCAAGGGATGCTGAACCAACCAGCCCTCCCCTCTTATTTACAGAGAGTTATTCTCACTTCCTAAATTACCCCTATTTACATAGAGCCTATCCAGTCCATCGGGGGCAAAATGGACCAAATCCTAGGTTTTCGATCCGACGACCACGTCCTTCACACGGAGTTGCTTCGCCTTGATGCACCCTCCGCGATCACGCCGCGTGCCGCCATCGGTTCCCTCCGGAACTACCACCGCCGAGTTTTAAGGCCCAAACTCAGCAAAACCAGGCATTGAAAGCTCTCTTGTGAGTTTTGGTGTTTGGATGACAACTCAATTAAAGGACTAACAAGTGTACTAAGTGTTGAACATGTGCTTAAGGTAAAGCCTACAAGGTTCAACACAAGTGAACAAATGTGATGGTCCAAGAACTGGATTATGGATACATAATGGACATCACAAGTAAGATGGACATTGCATAAAGTGAGACTCGGGTGCGTAGCTCGGAGACAACTGATCAAAACAAGGACGGAGGCAAGAAAAGCTTCGAGGTACCAAGTGCACGGGAGAAGGTCAAGGAGGCTGAGGAACCCAAAGCCAAGGGTGAAGAAGAAGGCTTGCAAAGTCAAGGGTGATCGAGTTGAGAACAGCTACGGCACATCAAGGATCACTACATAAGGACGTGACTTACAACTAATGAGGTAACAGCTACAGTTATGTGGTGTAAGTCATAAGGCTCAAGATCAAGCTCTAAGAAGGAGATCAAGGTCACTAGAAGGGGAACTAGTGTCAAAACCAGAACTGGAAGCAGCCCAAAAGAGCTAAGTTCATCTTGATCTTTAGTTTGGGTTGTTCCTATGTTTGGAGATGTTCTATGTGACCTTTGCAGGATGTTGGAGCTAAGAAATGTCAATCTAGATCAAGTCAAGCTGACTTGATGATTTATGAGTCCAACATCAAAGCTCAAGCATATCAAATGCTATAGATGTAATAATTAAGAGAAGGTATGTTTCTAGACTTAGTACATTGGTTTTGTGGACTAATATACTTGTCTAAGTGTTAGAAACAGAAAGAAGAAGAAAAGGAAAGAGGTGCAAAAGGCTTGGCTGTGTACAGCCAAGACTCAG
Source organism: Zea mays (assembly GCF_902167145.1). Lineage (NCBI taxonomy): Eukaryota > Viridiplantae > Streptophyta > Magnoliopsida > Poales > Poaceae > Zea > Zea mays. The sequence goes on from NC_050096.1 coordinate 197,038,759, forward strand.
CTCAGTCTGGCACACCAGACTGTCCGGTGGTGCACCGGACAGTGTCCGGTGCGCCAGGTTGAACCCCTGTGAACAGGCCGCTCTCGGGAGGAGTCTGGCGACTTACGGCTATAATTCACCGGACTGTCCGGTGGTGCACCAGACTGTCCGGTGAGCCAACGGTCGGCTGGGCCAACGGTCGGCCGCGGAATCCGCGCGTGACGCGTGGACAAGCCAACGGTCAGATGGGGGCACCGGACTGTCCGGTGTGCACCGGACAGTGTCCGGTGCGCCAACGGCTCCAGGACTGCAACGGTCGACTGCTCCATTTGTGGAAGGAGATCAGGCACCGGACAGTATCCGGTGGTGCACCGGACTGTCCGGTGCGCCACCCGACAGAAGGCAAGATTTGCCTTCCTGGATTGCTTCCAACGGCTCCTAGGCCCCTTGTGCCCATAAAAGGGACCCCTAGGTGCCTCAAGCAATAAAGAAGCGCAGCCAACAAGTGTAGACATCACTCGAATCAATTCTCACTCTCCCTCTTGTGTGTATCTCTATAGTTTGTGTAGAAGGCACAGCTATAAGCCTTTAGAGAGAGGAGAAGTGCTGCTAAGAGCTAGAGCAAGGTCTTCAGCGTATTGTTACTCTGCCGGGGTGCTGCCAAGAAGTTTGTAAGCAGCCGCAGTTTTGGTGTAACCCAACTCAACATAGTGAAAGGCTCTATCTGTCATACTGACAGATCTGAGCAAACGGAGGAAGGAGTTGAAATAGACTCCAAGCCCTGGTGTGGCTAACTCCAACGAGGACTAGGCAAGCATTTTAGGCTTGGCCGAACCTCGGGATAAATCCTTGCGTCTGTGTGCTCTATTCTGTATTGTATCCTGACTCTCTGTCTTACTCGATTTTATATCTGCACTTCAACACTTATCCGTGGTATAAGCTTTATTTGAAGTGCAGGACATTTTGAGACAGGAGCTCCGATTCCACTGCAACCTACTCGAAGAGTCTTCTCACTCCACTGCGTATTAAGTCTTCGAGTAGAGTAAGAATTTAAGTTTTAAAGTAATAAGTTTTATTCGCCTATTCACCCCCCCTCTAGGCGACATCTAGATCCTGTTCCCGGGTCAAAGGGAACTTTCAGGCATCCGTAGCGCTGGGTGGTTTTGAGGCCCAAACCACCAAACCTACCGTGAGCACCGCACCTCGTGCACGTCCTCCACAATCAGACGCGTGTCCCGCCAGTCCTCGACCATGCCGGCAACACGGTCCACTCCACCACGTCCTCGCACAAGTGTGTATCCCAGATGTCAGCCACTATGGTTGGTCACCTGGCTGCTCTGATTCGTCAGTCAAGACCCAGCACTCGCCCTTCACCGCTCCCGGTCCATCAGTACGAGCCCGCACAATCTCACACTCTGGTCAGTCCACTGACCACCCTAGAGTGTTACCAGTTGACAATCACTCATCATCAACCCGAACCACAAGGGACAAGTCAACCTTGTGTTTGCAATTGTTGTTCACACACGATTGACTTGCGGGGTGGCGCGAAGAGAGATGGGGTTTATATATTTGGGTGCGAGAGATGAGTACCATGGTGTGGTGTGGCCAGTAGCTGAATAGAGAGGCCTTTGGCACCATTCTAGCTTTATATCTTTCTAGGCTTCCATCAGTCTTCCTCTTAAATTTATATATATACCAATTTACAATCGATTGTATTACTCCCTTTCTAAGCTCTAACAAGATGTCAAGTTTTGTTATTCATGGGAGCAAAAAAATATATATCCATAACTTGTTTATATTGATTGTTATTAAGGGCATTTATCAAGACTATGTGATTCTTGAGTTGTCGCTGAGAGCCCAGATTTTCTATATCTAACGAGTCCCGCCTAAGTAAATCTTCTTAATCGTTCTAACTTTCAATCATAGTCAAATTTAACATACTACGTATATATTTGAATTACATTCTTTCCTGGGAAGAGTATCTTCGGAAAAACAACTGCAAGAGGTGAACGAACCAAGGACTGCACCACGGTACAAATCGTTATCGTTTTCCCCGTCAAGTGTTGAGTGCACCATTCTAACGCCAGCAATTTAAATGAAAGATTTTTTGGGTGCATTACATAAGCTGGTGTGGTATAATATTGCATTGATGAGTTGAGTTAAGATCCCTGTTTCCAAGTCATCGACTAGTCAGCGACTAGTCATCCAGTCGGTCATGGGAGGCCGATTTGGGGGTTCGACTCGACTTTTTTGGCAAGTCGGGCGACTTGCCAGTGACTGAAATATATTAGTCGACTAGTCATCGACTTGGTCTAACATGTCAGCCGACTTGTCCCCAGTTCGGCCCAAACACTACAAAGGTCCGTTACACACCATAAACCCTACCTCCAACAGCCACCTCTAGCCCCTCTACTGTCTACACGTTGCCCTGCCCACCGCTAGCCCCACCTCTGGCCATCGCCGACCGCCCACCTCTAGCCCCACCTCTGATCGCCGCTCTCCTCTGGTCGCCTCCCCTCCTCTGCAAGGTGGTGAATCCTACGCCAGCCCCTCCTTTGGTCGCTACCCAGGCGCCCACCTCTAGCTGCCGCCCACCTCCAGCCATCGAGGCGTCTGGTGGTGAATCCTGAGCTTGCAAAGGAGGCGCAAGCTCTAGTGAGTCCTGTGTCGCCCCTGTACACGCCCTCACAAGTCTCAGCAACCTGTGCCGCCCTCACAAGTCACAACAAGCTCTAGGGATATGGAAGATGCATTTGTAGATCGACCACAAGGGGAGTCAGGAAGCCAGCAGCCATACGATCCAGCTAAAGATCCTAAGAGAAAGGCAAAATTGAAGGATCCAGCATGGAACTATTATTATTGGCCGGATTTGAACAAAAAAGATGTGGTGAAGTGCATCCTTTGTAAAAAAATGTTCATGCAAGTGTTAGAAGGTTGAAGCAGCACCCTGTTGGTGGTCATGGTGATGTTGCTAAGTGCCCGAAGACAACATCGGTAATCAGCAAAGAGATGAGTGATTTTTTGAAGAAGAATGCTAGACAGAAGCCCATTGAGTTGGATGATGATAAAGAGGTGATAAAGACGATGAAGTTGAAGTATTTGGAGAAGGGGAAGTAGAGCATCTCATTTAGTTGTTTAGCCCACTTCCAAAACAGCCCAAAAGAGAAGGCTCTCAGCTAAAGCAAGCCAAAACAATCAACATGCGTCGAAATCTTCTAAGTCAATTGCATCCATGCTTCGCAAAGCACCTGAAGATGTGGTTTGTGAGAGGCATTGCAAGGGCAACACTCAAACTACATTGCAGCGAAAGAACAAGGAGGAGAAGGAAAGAACAGATATGTATGTTGCTGATTTTATTTATGAGTGTGGCTTACCACTTAATGTCATCAACTCAAGGGCCTTTGGGATCATGCTTGAGGCGGTTGGGCAATATGGTCCTAGGTATGTGAAACCTTCATATAATGATGTTAGGGTGCCATTGCTTGAGAAGACAAAGAATAGTGTAGATAAGATAAAAAAAGACTCATGAGTTGGCTTGGACTGAATTTGGTTGCACACTTATGTCTAATGGTTGGACAGATAGGAGGGGTCGACACTTGATCAATTTCCTTTCAATAGTCCAACTGACACATTTTTCTTGGAGTCTATCAATGCCTCAAGTGAGATAGCAGATGCTCAAATGTTAGCTGCACTAGTGGAGAAAAGAATTGATGCCATTGGTAGAGACAAGGTAGTGCAGATTGTTACAGATAATGGGGCTAACTTTAAGGCCGCTGGAAAACTTTTAGAAAGAAAGATCCCTCACTTGTTTTGGACTCCATGTGCTGCTCACTGTTTGGACCTCATGCTTAAGGACAATGGGAAAATTAGAGAGTTCAAGAAATGCATTTCCCATGCTCGCCAAGTGACGACCTTCATAGGCATGGCAAGCTTCTTGATGCCATGAGGGAGAATATAAGGAGTGATTTAGTGAGACCTACAGGTACAAGATTTGCTACAGCTTTCCTTACTCCCCAGTCCATATATAAGCATAAGCAAGCTTTGAGATGCCTCTTTGTTAGTGATGATTGGACTAGGTCCAAGCTATCAAGCACAGAAGCAGGAAAGAAGGTCACAAAGATACTTCTTTCGACAAACTTTTGGAACTCAGTCCAAGATTGTATTCGTGCATCACAACCACTCCTCATTGTGTTGCGAATTGTTGATGGTGATGAAAAGCCAGCCATGCCAGAGGTTGCCGCTGCCATGGATATGGCAAAAGCAAAGATCACTTTGAGTTTTGAAGGTAGGGAGACAATGAAGAGGAAGTTGCTTGCCATTATTAATCGGAGGTGGCATGTCACACGTAGGTTTCGGGGCACCAAGACCCGGGCGTGAACATAATCACCAAGTGTGCTAGGACCAAGTCTTACACATATGATGACTCATGGTACAAAAATGAATGCCACATCTTTACTATATAATAGGAGTTATGTACAAAATAAATAAATAATTACATCATATGAAGACAACGATCTAGCAACCTAAAGTTGATTGGGAGACGACGGCCTAGACCTCTCACGAACACATTGTAGCATCCTCCATGCGCCTCATCCTGCGGTACCTATTCTTGACCTGTGGGGGTGTGAGACAACAAGGGTAGGGCTGGAAAAATAGCTCGCGGCTCGCGAGCCAGCTTGAGCTCGTCGCGGCTCAGCTCTGCTCGCAGTGGCTCGCGAGCTTAGACCGAGCCGAGCCGAGCCTATTCTGCAAACTCGTTGTACCATCGAGCCGAGCCGAGCTAGCTTGCCTAGCTCACGAGCGGCTTGCGAGCTGAGGCATGGTGTAGATACGCAGATGGGCCGTGACCAACTACCCGTGACCCACTAAGGCAAACAGCCCACCACGTGACCACATTTGGCCATAGACGGCCAGACGACTGAGACGGGCGACGGCCGCACGCCCGCAGCACGGCCGCACAAGCTGCTCCAGACTCCACTGCTAGGCTAGGGTTTGGACTTTGGAGCCGCACCGGCACCGCAGCCGCCATAGTGCCGCACAACCGCCACTCTCATCTTGCGGCCAGTCGCCCTTGGGCCTCAGCCATCGGCCCCTCGCTCGCTCGTCGAGACACCGAGTCGGCATCGACCGTCGCCGCGTCTCGCCGAGTCGCTGTCGTCGCCAAGGTCCAGCGCCCAATGGCCTAGCTCCAAGCCTCCAGCCATTGGCGCCCGCCCTCCTCCGCCGAGACGCCGAGTGCCGAGAGCTCGAGCACCCTAGCGCCCAGTAGGCTAGCAGGCTACAGGTATACGCTCTCTGTTGATGCGTCCAGGGAGTTGAGCTGAATGTCGAGTTTTTCAGGGAAATGCAGGCACAAGGGACTGAACCAAACTCTATCACGATTTGTTATTCACTTTCTTGGTATTGTTTGCAGATTGCTAAGTGATGGAATCCTTAACAGTCCATTCAACTGCGCAAGGGAAAGGGAGGAGTGAAAGAGATGAGACTGATTCAGAGAGCAACTCCTTCGATAAGAATCACTATTAGAGATATGCTTATTTAAGACGCACATTTTAAGACAGATATCAATGTATTTTATAAAAGCGACTTTTATCATATGGTGATGAGTAAGATAAGACGGTTTATTGGAGATCCGTCTTTAATAAAGAAGTGTTTTGAGACAGTTACATCGTAAGAAATGTCTCTTGTTGATTTAAGACAGATTGTTATTGAAAACCGTCTCAAATGAATATACCTTTTGAGTCATTAAGATTGCAAGAATTGTCTTATATTTTGGTTAGCTTATTAGACACTTGTGTATATGAAACCATCTTAAATAAAGATATTATTAGTTGTCTAGACTATATGGATTATTTTAAATGTTAGTGAGTATATTAGACACTTCTAAATATGAAACCATCTTCGTATCATATTTCAAAAAGACGTATTGTGAAAAAATGTACTAAATAGTAAATTCAGCTTAGTTTCATGATATATATAAAATGTAAAACTTATCTTTGTAACTTGCTACAGATGGTAAAATAGACCAACATGTGATTCGATCATTAATGTCACACAACATATATTTTGCTTTAATTCCTATCATTCACGCATCAAGGGCTTTAGTAAGCTATACCTATCCTATGTTGAATATATCAGTACTTTTACATTTATATTGTCAAACTTTAAAAACTCGGTGACTTCAAACTGTCTCCCACGGGTAGAGTAAAATATGGATACGTGACTGTTGATAATATTGTTTGATACTGTTTGTAGAGTGAAATTTGAAATAGAGGATGTAATAGGACATCGGCTGGAGATAACCTTAGATATTTGGACTCAACAAAGGAAACTCAACATCTAAATTGCAGTCCTCACCTGAACCCTAACTAGATTCAGCCTCCCGGTCCCCCAACCCAAACCCTTGCTGCCTCCGCCTCCTTCTGTTCTGCCACCGCTACCGCAACAACGATGGCGACAAGCACGGGCCCCTCCATCGCCTCTGCCTCGCTGCGTGCGGCCTCTGCGCCACCCCGTTGTCGTCCCCTCCATCCTCCCCCTCGCCCCCTGACGTGCCACCGTCGCGGCAGGCTTGGCCTCCTCTAGAAGCTCCCCTCCACCCGTACGTGCGCCGTCCTGCTCGACACCGATGGACACGGCCCTGCCTCCAGAGCCCCATCTCTCTCGCACCACGTCGCAACTGCCCCCACCCGCACTGTCCAGGAGGCAGGTATGGCGTGCATCTGCGTTGAGCATCTGAAAACCGGCTCAAGGCAGAGATCTACGCCGCACTGTGCGAGTGCGGCATGGGCCCCGACGAGATGGTCCGCCATCTCCTCTCCCAAGGTTCTGGTATGGATTGCGCTGTCCTCTCCCCAGTCCCCCACTCCCACGATTATGTATGTGCCTGTGTTAGCTGTTCATTGTAGCGCGCGTTGCTAGGGTTTAGATGGGTCTTAGTCTCTTAGACCAGCGTACTCTCGTCTTATAAAAGAAGGATTGGTGGAAGAGGCAGATGATATGTTTTCATCTATGGAGAATGCTGGTTGTGAGCTTGATTCTCGATTGTTGAATCGTGCGGTTAGGGAATTACTAGAGAAAAATGAAATGGTCAGGGATATAGAACTTACATGTCCAAAATTGATGAGAGGAATTTTTCACTTGAACATTTAGCTACAACATTGCTGATCAATCTCTCCTCAAGCAAAGGGACTTGTAGGGAACACATAAAATTTCTCCCTGAAAAAGTATCATTTTCTTGCAGGGCCAGTCCAGGTTCGATTTAGAGCACCAAGTTAATTATATTACTGATTTTGGTTTGATTATGTAAGATTTTGATGTTCGTGCTACAGCAGCAGCTCATCCAAGTGGCGCACACCCAAGCCAAGGCAGTGAGCTTCCCCGTCTCCATCACCGAGCAAGGTGTGTTCTCTGTAGCCTGTACTGAATATGATTTCCCTCCCTACTTCTATCTGAATATCTAATCAGTGCTTACAACCTTGAAGCGAAATTTGGGGTCCGGGTTCTAGGGATCATTCATGAGTTACATTTTTGGACTTGGTTAATTTATGATTCTCTGATGTTCTATATGTTTAATGATTCTCTGACCGTTGAAAAATCAGTATTACCTATATAATTGTCTTAGTACAGCAAATTCAAGTAAGGCAACATGCTGTTATTTGGAGTTAGCTTAATACATGGTGGCAATGTGTCGTTTCTATCATCATTGTTATATAGCTATAGACCCACTCTAGCATTGCTACCTCCACCTTTCCTTTCCCTTCATCCATAGCCTGAGACACTCTTCAACCATTGTCGTTTGGTGTCTTCTCCAGAGTTGGACGCCGCTGCTGTGACGTGTTCTTTGAAGACATGATGTCCCTTTCTTTTTTTTCTTTCTTTGATGCAGTGTTCTTTGTTATTTTAGTTGACTCCTAAATCCTAATGCATGTTTTGACTGTTGTTAGGCTTGCTGCAATGGCGTCGGTGATGTGAGCCTTGAAGATCCTCGTTGCACACATGGACTCGATCGGCCAGGTGTGTGCCTACCCTTCCTTTGAGGTCATGGTTGCCAGACCTCTGTTGCTCCTGTTCTTGCACATTAGGAAATGTTATGACAAGTTTCATGTATTTATTCGAAGACCGCATGTATCATGCTAAAAAGATGTAGAGAAACTTAATGGGAACAATTTGCAGCTTCTTTTCCCATGTTGTTTGTTATGGCTCCTTTATGAAGACACATATCTTACAGTGCTTAAGTCATGGAGTAATGACACTTCTTCTCTGTAACTTTAGGGGAAAGTGACCATCACTGCAAAACCTGGCGTCAAGCTAGAAATCCCAGATGGAGCAGTGATTGGGAATAAGGTATGTTTTCTCAAGAGGCACTATTGTTGATGCATCAAGAATTTTGCATTTTTAAAGCAAACGGATACCTTAATTTTGTCACATCTATGTTATCTTCAGGATAATTTTGGAAAAGGAAAGAGAAAACAATAATAGATGCCTTACAACCTGAATTAGGGATGAAATTGCTAATTGCACATGGAAGTCACCAAGAACTTGGTAAAGGTGATTCAATGACAAATCTAATGATTAACATGTGCGATGTGGTAAGTTTGGTCTTACTCAGTTTTCACTTCAAAGTTCTGGTTAGATTTGAGCGCTTGTTTTTCATGAAGGTCGGCTGAGTAACTTGAGTATTTTTAATGACAAAAGTTACAAACACCAGATGGCTAATGCTATCTGTTTCCTCTTGTAGGTTCACATGGCTGGTGCTGCTGTCTGGGATGTATTCCGCAGTCACACAAACACTCGATTTCACACATCGAGGAGCCAAACACTAATAATTCAGAAGGATCCCTGGCTGGTGCTACTGTCTGGGATGTATTCCGCAGGCAGGATCTTCCAAAGCTTAATGAATATCTAGCTGTTCATCGGGAAGAATGTGCAGCTAGATGTCAAGCAGTGTCTTCTGTAATGACTCATTTCTTCCCTATGTCAAATTAGTCTTAAATAAATTCTCAAAGGTACTGTTTCATGTTACTATACTTTTGATGTAGGTTAAATATCCTATTTATGATCAAACAGTGTACCTTAACGATTATCATAAGAAGATGTTGAAGGATCAATATGGTAAGTACTAAGTACTAGAGAGAGGATTACTATTTTTATTTCCAAATGTTTTACTGCTGTTTGCTCCATTGCATCTAGGCCCTAGGCTCTATGCTCCATTGCAAATTGGCTTGCTTGTCAACTTAACGTTAGTTCTGTTTGTGGAGTTTGGGTATTGAAGCTTGTATGTCTTGTTGGGTTCATTTTCTTAGAGGGGCTGAAGACAATCGAGCAGATTACAATGGACTCAGCTTCGGTCGAGACCAATATGGTTAGCCTGCTGTACCATTTATTTGATCCTCGTACTTTCCCACTGTTAACTGTAATTAGGGTCTTATATGCACATATCAACTCTTTGTAAGTTATTCTTTGAGGTCATGGATCCAAGTATATCACCTGATAAACTGTGTCAAGTCTTGGAACAGCACAACGTGCTTGCAATGCCAGCCAATTTAACACATCATCTCTCATTGTTCTAGTTGAGCATGATGATCTTGGTAGCTGTGTGAGGTTGCTGTTTTTCATTAGTAGATCTGTGTACCTTATCCTTGCTATACTGTCCGTATATGTTGTGTGCATGAAAGTCTTGCATTGAAAATGTCATGTGCTACAATCGTTAGGACTATTACTAGATGTTGCTCACTGCTTGCATTGAAAATGTCATGTGCTACATTGAAAATGGCATGTGAAATGCTCACTGTTTTTCTATTGGTTTGTGTGCAGTTCAAGCTCTGCAAGGTGAGGTCTGTTCAGTTTGGCCAAAAAGGCATCCCCTACCTGAACACCTACAACGGCCGCACCATCCGCTACCCCGACCAGCTCATCAAGGCCAACGACACCATCAAGATCGATCTGGAGACCAACAAGATCATGGACTTCATAAAGTTTGACGTCGGCAACGTGGTCATGGTGACTGGCGAGAGGAACACCGGGCATGTAGGAGTCATCAAGAACAGGGAGAAGCACAAGGGCAGCTTTGAGACCATCCACGTGCTGCTTGGAGCTTTTTGCTATGTCTAGTTTTCTCCTATTTGTTGTACAGGAAAACATAGAATAGAATTCAAATTTGGTGGTCGCAAAAGTGTGAAGACTTTAATTCATATAAAGTTAGGCTTAACATTAGTGCAAACAGTTGTATTTTAGTTTATATTTAGAGTACACTTATGTATGCGTTGTTTGACAATGCTTATGATATATTGAATGGTACTTATTTATATTATATTAATTATAATGTTGTTCAATATATGTGTATGTATATTTCTCTTTCAAATTATTATAACATGATATCTGAAAAAATGATTATAAATTGAAGAATGTACTACCGTGTAAGTCATTTCGTTTAAATCTTAATAAGACGGTTACCAAAATGTCTAATATCAGTCTCCTAAATAAGACAGTTTCTAAAACGTCCATTATTAGTCACCTAAATAAGATGGTTTTCCTATTGTAATCGTCTATTATTGTAGGATATTTGAGACGGTTGGATAAATACTTTATGACTTTTAATGTTTGTATTCTCTACGGCTCTTTAGAAGCAGTGTCTTAAAAAAACCTAATTCAAGACAGTTTATCGGACGAAATGACTTAAACAAATACCTTTTTCAGACGGTTTATCGGACAAAATGACTTAAACAAATACCTTTTTCAGACGGTTATAAATTAAAAATTGTCTTATATAATATCTTTTAAGACGGTTTATAACCATCTTAAATGTGGGACATCTTTTGCGACTCCATCAAAATTGGACACTTCATAAGCGTCTTAATAACTGAAAATTAACCGTCTCATATAGCATGATCTGTAGTAGTGGATGATGAAATGTCTGTGGATGAGATGACGGTGCTAGGTGGGAAAGATGCCGATGTTGTTAGAGTTGATGAATCTGATGGTGGTGGAGATGTGAATAGAGTCAAGAAAAGGCGTAAAGGGGTGAATAAACCAGTTAAGGTTGAGGGGGGCAGCAAAGGCAAATCCAAGGTTTGGGAGGTTTTTGATAAGGTGAATGTGCCAAACTCGGCTGATAAAGAGAATCCATTACTAAAGGCAAAGTGCAAATATTGTAAAAAGCTTTATAGTTATGCACAAGGGTCAACAACAATGACATTGTCGAGGCATATGAAGAATTGTGACAAGTATCAAAAGCATATCGAACAGAAGCTTGATCAGTCTCTATTGAACTTTGCTCGTTCAACGATAGGTGAATCTGGATCTGGTCTCCCTACTATCTCATCACCTAAAGATTACAATCATGAGCAAGTAAAAAAACTAATTTCCAAAATGATCATAGTTCATGAGTACCCATTTAGAATGGTTGAGCACACATGCTTTAATATTCTCATGAAGTATATGAATCTGTTGTATGAATTTGTTGGTAGGAAGACCATAAGAGCTAAATGTTTAAGGATTTATGGGTCTGAAAAGGAATCATTAGCAAAGGTCCTTAAATGTGTGGATTTCATTTCCTTAACCACTGATTTGTGGACATCTAATCAAACATTGTCCTATATGTGTTTGGTTGCACATTACATTGATAAAGATTGGAAAATGCAATATCGTGTGCTGATTTTTTTTGAGTTAGACCCTCCACACAAAGGATATGTGATAGGACAGGCTGCTTATGAATGTGTTACTGCACGGAAAATAGAAGATAAGATTGTTTCCTTCACTCTAGATAATGCTGTAAACAATGATAGTGTTATACATGGTTTGAGGGCTAGATTTGTAGCTAGGCAGGGGAATGCTTTCATTGCAAAATACTTTCATGTCTATTGTTGTGCACACATAATAAATTTGGTTGTCAATGATGGAATAACTGCATTAGCTTCTTTGATAGAAAACTTAAGGTTAACAGCCAAGTATCTTAAGAAGTCTCCATCTCGCATGCATAAGTTTGATGAGACTTGATGTGTCAATAAGGTGGGGTTCAACATACAAGATGTGGTGCACTAGTATAGCTTACAAAGAAGCTATTAAGACATATACGGATTCAGATTTAAACTATAAGTGGGAACCTACAACTGAAGAATGGGATTTGTTTATTGCAATTGAGCCAATTCTAGCCTCTCTAGCTAAAGTAACCACTGCATTGTCAGCTTCTTCTTACCCCACTGCAAACCTATTCTATCCTCACATTGTGGATGTCAAAATTGCATTGAGATCAGCAATTGGGTTCTACTAATTTAAATATGAGAAAAATGGGTAATGCAATGATGGATAAATTCAATAAGTATTGGGAAGAAAAGAACAATGTTATGGTCATTGCTACTATCCTAGATCCAAGGTATAAGATGAGATATATTGAGTGGTGCTTTGGTAAGATTTTTGATACATACCAAGTTGGTATTGAGATAGAAGAAGTTAGAGGTGAACTAGAAAAGTTGTTTGAAGACTATGAGATGCAACATAGAGAGATAAAAGCTACTCAAAGCAAGCATAGTGCATCTTCATCCTTGACCACAGATAGATCATGCAGTTTTCCTTCAGCTTCATGTGAGTTTCAGTCATACTTATCATCTACTGAAGCGAACCCATCAAAGAGTGAGTTGCTCATCTATTTGGATGAAACAAATGTGAGTTTAGCTGACAAGGAGTTTGATTTGCTTAACCGGTGGAAGGTTAACTCACATAGATTTTCAATGGTGTTGAGGATGGCAAAGAAGTTCTTAACTATTCCAACTACCTCTGTGTCTTCTGAGTCTACTTTTAGCGCTAGTGGTCGAACTCTAGATGACTATCGTAGCTCTCTAAGTTCTTCTACGGTGGAGGCATTGGTGTGCTCCTCTAGTTGGATTCGAGGTGCACATGATGGGAGTTTTACATATGTGGTATGTATTGGTACTATGCTATTCTTGTATTGTTTTATTATAGTAGGTTTCTTTAAACCACTCAATCAAATTACTCTATTTATTTTTAGGAGCAAGAGGATGATGTCGAAAACATTTCATTTCCAAAAAGTTTGGTGGAGAGCAACTAGATTATCCTTTTGTAAGTTTGTATTATGCTTAGCTAGTTGAGTGGTTTTTTCTTTAAAAGTGTCCATTCAATACTTATTTTAAGTTTACTTTGCATTTGGATCTAACTTGTTATATTTTTCTATTGTGATATCTATCAAAATTAGAGTTGGAGACTTGGAGTAGGACTGATGCTTTTTGTAATGGATTGTTGGATGGAGTCTACATGGCTGAACCTGAATGGCCTGGACCTGAATGGACATCATGGTCAATTGGTCATGGCTGAACCTGAATGGACATCATGGTCATGGTTCTCTTATTTGTATTTATTTATGTTCTATTTCTGTGGACAGCATGGATGAACTATTCTGTAATCTGCTTTTTAGTTTTTGGATGAAGAAATGCAACTATGCAAATGCAAGTATCTGTATTAGGTGCAATGAACTATGCAAATGCAAATGCAAGTATCTGTTCTGTTTAGACAATATATGATGTCATGCTGCTATGAATCATGGAGACTTGACACTTCTTATTTTGTATTATTGTGTTGTTGGATGCATCATACATATATATTTCATTAATTGGATGAATAACTGTAAGTATCAAGTGCAACTGATGAACTATTAATGTTATATTTCCTATAATCTAGAATTTTGGACTGCATTACTATTCTAGCTCGTGAGCCGCTCGAGCCGGCTCGCGAGCCTATAACGAGCTGAGCTGAGCCTCTGTTCCCAACTCGTTTAATGAACGGGCCGAGCCGAGCCGAGCTCAGTCTCTCACTGAGCCACACAGAGTCGAGCTGAGCTCGACTCGGCTCGTTTTCAGCCCTAAGCAAGGGTGAGCTCACATACGTTCATCGCGCAACAAGTTGTGGGGAATAATGTGCATGAACTCGCTAAAGGTGGGAGCTTATGTGAAATGTAAGGCTTACCAAAGAGTATGGTTGAAGCTGAGCATTGCTTTTAAAATTGGTCAAAATTTTATTAGCAATTACTAAGTATAAGTAGATACCACCCAAATAAGTAGTAGATCATTGATAACAACACCCGCGATACAATGCATATGACCAATTGAATTTAGTTCCATAAATTAATCATGCGAGAGTCCTGAGCTGTTCATGACCGCGAGCACGACTAGTATACCAGTTTTATACTATGCAGAGTTCATGATTACAGGGACAACGCTGACCGCTGACGTCAGGGGCCCACGTGACATTGATTGAACGCGCGCGACGTCCAGCAGAGCGAGTGGGGGGTCCGCCGGCGTGTGGCTTTGGGCCGGGGTGGCTGATTTCTCTCTTTTTCTTTTCTTTTGTATTTTTCCCTTATTTTACTCATTTTTTTGTTATATTTTCTAATTTATAATTTGAATTCAAATCTAAGTCATGATTCCTTTATTCAAATCAAACGCATCACATAAAAATATTATCATAGGTGCAAAGTTTCTTTTACTTATTTATGTATTACTTACTTTAACTAATGCTTCTAATTAAACTGTTGATTAAGGGGGTGTTTACTCAAATAAGTAGAGAATCCTCCAATTTATTTATTTTTCTGAGTTTAAAAATTAATTTCAAAAGTCCCGTCTAGATTTGAGCCATCTAAATTTAATATTATCCTTATATATCAATACTCATTTAAATAAATGCTTATAGTGTATATTTTAATGAAATGAATAATCATTTAGTTGAATAGAAAACCTGTTCGTTACTTTTTTTCTAAATTAATTCATGGTTTCGAAATTCAGTCATCAAAATTCAAAGCTCAAGTATAATTTTGAGATATCTGAATTTTACTATTTTATTTTTTTTCCTTATACAAATTTTTGGCTTTACAAGGCAAGATCAAATGGAGGTGAAGTTGTATTGGGTTGCGTTGTTTTTAAATTCAAATAAGTTCTTTAAACTTCAAAAAAATGATCCAACAAAAAGGGAGGTTGGTAAGCTGAGGGCAGCATTCAATGAGGTGCTATGGAAGATGGTTGACAACTATGACCTTCAAGCTATAATCAGTAAACAAACTGATGAGTATATGAATATGGTTGGCCCTGCTTTCTCATCGCCATTAGCAATTAGAGAACAAAAAAAGAGTCCCAGTAAGTTCTATTACCTCATTAATCATTTAAGTCTTGTATAGCTCGCAACACTAATTCAACTTCTCTTCTCTTTTTTAGTTCGTTGGTGAGATGCATATGGTGGCCTTACATTTGAGATTCAATCCTTTGCAAAGCGCATTATTAGCCTTTGTTGTTCCGCTTCCGGATGTGTCGGGGACCATAATTAGGGGTACCCTCAAGGCTCCTAATTCTCAGCTGGTAACCCCATCAGCATAAAGCTGCAAAGGCGTGATGGGTGCAATTAAGTCAGGAATCGGTCCATACGAGGGACTCGATCACGCCTCGCCCGAGCCTGGCCTCGGACAAGGGCAGCCGACCCCGGAGGATCTCCGTCTCGCCCGAGGCCCCCCTCCAGCGGCGAATGCGTTCCCGGCTCGCCCGAGGCCCTGTCTTCGCCAAGAAGCAACCCTGACCAAATCGCCGCACCGACCGACCAAGTCGCAGGAGCATTTAATGCAAAGGTGGTCTGACACCTTTATCCTGACGCGCGCCCCCCAGAGCCGAAGTGACCGCCGTCACTTCGCCGCTCCCCTGACCGGCCTGGCAGAAAGACAGCGCCGCCTACGCCACTCCGACTGCGGTGCCACTTGACAGAGTGAGGCTGACAGGCAGTCAGGCCCGGCCGCAGGCACCATAGGAAACTCCGCTCCGCCCGACCCAGGGCTCGGACTCGGGCTAAGCCCCGGAAGACGACGAATTCCGCTCCGCCCGACCAAGGGCTCGGACTCGGGCTAAGCCCCGGAAGACGGCGAACTCCGCTCCGCCCGACCCAGGGCTCGGACTCGGGCTCGGCCCCAGAAGACGACGAACTCCGCTCCGCCCGACCAAGGGCTCGGACTCGGGCTAAGCCCCGTAAGACGGCGAACCCCGCTCCGCCCGACCCAGGGCTCGGGCTCGGGCTAAGCCCCGGAAGACGGCGAACTCCGCTCCACCCGGCCCAGGGCTCGGGCTCGGCCCCAGAAGACGACGAACTCCGCTTCGCCCGACCCCAGGGCTCGGACTCCGCCCCGGCATCAGCCGGCGATCTCCGCTCCGCCCGACCCAGGGCTCGGACTTGGGCTCGGCCCCAGAAGACGACGAACTCCGCTTCGCCCGACCCCAGGGCTCAGACTCCGCCCCGGCATCAGCCGGCGATCTCCGCTCCGCCCGACCTAGGGCTCGGACTTGGGCTCGGCCCCAGAAGACGACGAACTCCGCTTCGCCCGACCCCAGGGCTCAGACTCCGCCCCAGCATCAGCCGGCGATCTCCGCCTCGCCCGAACCAGGGGCTCGGACTCGACCTCGGCCACGGAAGACAGACTTGACCTCGGCTTCGGAGGAGCTTCCACGTCGCCCAACCTAGGGCGCCGACCAGCCACGTCAATAGGAGGCGCCATCATCACCCTACCCCGAACTGACTCGGGCCACGGGGAACAAGACCGGCGTCCCATCTGGCTCGCTCCGCTAGATAGGCAATGATGGCGCCCCGCATACTCTGTGACGACGACGGCTCTCAGCCCCCTTACGGAAGCAAGAGGACATCAGCAGGGACTCAACAGCTCCGACAGCTGTCCCTCCACCAGGCTCCATCGCTCCTCCGACGGCCACGACATCACACCAGCAGGGTGCCAAAATCTCTCCGGCTGCCACGACGGCATGTACTTAGGGCGCTAGCTCTCCTCCGCTAGACACGTAGCACTCTGCTACACCCCCCATTGTACACCTGGATCCTCCCCTTACGCCTATAAAAGGAAGGACCAAGGCCCTCTTAGAGAGGGTTGGCCGCGCGGGGACGAGGACGAGACACACGCTCGCGTGAGGCCGCTCGCTCCCTCTCCCGCGCGGACGCTTGTAACCCCCTACTGCAAGTGCACCCGACCTGGGCGCGGGACGAACACGAAGGCCGCGGGATTCCCACCTCTCTCACGCCGGTCTCCGGCCACCTCGCTTCCCCCCTTCGCGCTCGGCCTCACGCTCGACCCATCTGGGCTGGGGCACGCGGCGACATTCACTCGTCGGCCTGGGGACCCCCCCGGTCTCGAAACGCTGACAGTTAGCGCGCCAGGTAGGGGCCTGCTGCGTGTTGACGAACAGCTTCCCGTCAAGCTCCAGATGGGCAGTCTCCAGCAACCTCTCCAACCCGGGACGGTGCTCCGTTTCGGGAGTCTTGAGTTCATGTCCCTCGACGGCAGCTACGACATGATACTCCTTCCACCGCCGTGCGACAAAGACAATGGCGGCCGACAGCCCGCCCCGGCGGCAGAATCGACGACGTCTTCCCCGCGTGGTGGAAGAACAACATTCGAGCTCACCCCGTCCTCTCCCCCGCCGATGGAGGAGGAGGCGGGGCAACCAAGGCCAAGCAGGAGGCAGCGCCTCGTCGGCTGTCGAGCGAGTCGACGGCACCAGCACCCCAACGGGGGGCGCACCGGGCCTCGACCCCGCGCTTGAGACGAAGACGAGCGCCGTCTCCCCGCAACGTGCCGATTCCGGGAAAACGGACGACGTCAGCGCGCTCGCGAAAGGCTTGTTGGGCGTCACCCTTGTACCTGAGATGACGACGCAGTCAGTCCCCGACGTGACCTCATCGCCGCCCGTCGACCAAAAGGTACCGACCGATTCCCATCCCACGTCTTTCGGATTCAGCCTCGACCCACCTAGCGGCTTCGCTTTGGCGGGTGCTCACGTAGAGGCGAGTCCAAACCCTCTGGGGTTTCGTATGCGGTCACCTTGGGACCGGCTGACGGACGTCTCGACCTATAGGCCCTCTGGGTCCGAGGAAGACGACGAGCCCAGCATCTGTTGGGATTTCTCTGGACTTGGCAACCCCAGTGCCATGCGGGACTTCATGACCGCATGCGACTACTGCCTTTCCGACTGTTCCGACGGTAGCCGTAGCCTCGGCGACGAGGACTGCGGCCCAAGTCGCGAATGCTTCCACGTCGATCTGGGGGGTCCCTCCGAAGGCAACCATCTCGGCATGCCGGAGGACGGTGATCTCCCTAGGCCGGTGCCTCACGTTGACATCCCACGGGAGCTAGCTGTGGTCCCCGTTCAGGCGGGGGGCCATGACCCACAGCTCGAGCAAATCCGCGGGGTACAGGCCAGGCTCGACGAGGGAGCAGGAGCGCTTGAGCCGATCCGTCGGGACGTCGGGCAGGCATGTGCGGGCCAACCTCCGGTCGGAGAAATACGTCATCTGCCCCAGGGCCTCCAGCACCGCATCGCCGACGACGTCAGGTTCAGGCCGCCACCCGCATCTAGTGGGGTCGGCCAGAACCTGGCGGCAGCGGCAATGCTTCTCCGCGCGATGCCGGAGCCATCAACCACCGAGGGGCGGCGAATCCAGGGAGAGCTCAAGAATCTCCTGGAAGGCGCCGTGGTCCGACGGGCCGAGAGCTCCGCCTCCCGAAGGCAGGGGTACCCCTCGGAACCTCATGCCGCGACTTCCCGATTCATGCGGGAAGCCTCGGTCTGCCCCGGGCACAACAGCAATCCAGGTTATTCCCGTCGGCCGGGTACCGACGGGATTTACTCTAAAACCGACGAGATTTAGCTATTTCCGTCGGTTTTAGTGTAAATCCCGTCGGTACCCGGCCGACAGGAGCTACCCGACGGGGATTGCATTAACTCCCGTCGGCCCTAGGTAGCCGACGGCGGTTGTCGCTCCCCGGCCCAGGGCTGACGTGGCGGGCAATTAACTCCCGTCGGCCTAGGTAGCCGACGGGAGTTATGTGTCCGCCACGTCAGCCCTGGGTGCCGGGACGGGGGAGCGACAACTGCCGTCGGCTTGGCTAAGCCGACGGGAGTTATCCTGGACAGTACCAGTTTAACTCCCGTCGGCTTTGCAAAGCCGACGGGAGTTAAACTGTCCCCCCCCCAAAACCCCATATTTATGATCAATGGCACAGAAAATATACACAATATCATCATGCACATTCACACATCAATCACATCCATCCACACACATCAATCACATCCATCCACACACATATATATAAGAACATTCATCCACATTCATACACATAAGAAGTGTTCATCCACATAAGAAGTGTCCATCCACAAAAGAAGTGTCCATTACTGAAAAGGTAGAGATCGAAGTGTTCATTACTGAAAAGGTAGAGATCGAAGCACATTCACGAACCGCGGCGGCTAGGGTTGTTGGAGCTTTGGCCGCTGCCTCCGTCCGGAGTTGGGTACGCGAATAGGGAGTTGACGAAGCCATCCATCGTTCCACTTCCTTCCTGATTGTCCTATGGAGCGAGAATGCAATTTGTCAGAAATCGTACATATTAACTGCTGAACTGTCGGCGATAGCTATAGAGTTAGAATACAAACCTGTGCTCCAGGGGCAGGTAGCTGTGCCGGCGGTGTGCTAAACTGAGGCTGCTGCGGCACAAGTCCCTGTTGAATACAAGAATAATACATATTCATGTGAGTGCAGTGCGGCACAAGTCGTCGTTTTTACTATGTAACTAGAGAATGGACATAGAATTTCTTACCGGAGGTGGAGGAGGGCCCATAGGGACGAACGTCCATTGCGGCGGAGGCGGAGGGGCCACGTACGGAATGCCCTGCTGCTGAGCTAGTAACTATTGACCAAGCATATTAGTAGTACGCATTGGATGTGTAAAGCAATGAATAAACAGTAATAATGCAATGGGCTTACTTGAATCATCTGTTGTTGCTGCGCGTGGACTGAGGCATAGTACTCACTTTGAGCCCTCAACTGCTCAGTTTGAGCCCTCAACTGCTCATCGCGCTCACGGTTCTCCTCACGCAGCCTCACGATCTCAAGCTCTTGCTCAGTGAGCCGACGAGAGCTACGACCGGAGCTTCCGGACCCGGATGCCGACCGCCGAGACGCTCTAAAATCCGTTGTGTTGATCATTCCATCAAAGAGAGAGAATCTACAATTGTTGTCAAAGAAAGATTAATTAAGGCATATGCTCATGTCACTATATAAATGGCATGTAATGTAACATCTCACCGTCCATGTGCCTTTCCTCCACCGGATTTATGCACGGCTTGAGCATCGATCGGCATGGTCCTCCAATCGCAGTCTTATCGGTGACGGTCCTTCATCTCTTCCGCATATGCCGCCTGTATCGATTATATAACCTTAGTTAGTACGTTGCGAGCATTAACCGAATATTGAGGACAACAGCTCACCAGACGCTCCCTTTGTGTCTGGCTGCACAAAGGGTTGGAAGGGTCGCTTCCCCTATGGCCAGCTTCCCACACCTCGATGGGAGTCGGCTCGCGACCTAATTGAGCTTCCTACAACACAGAGTTAGTACAATAAAAGAATATATGACATCTCAACATATTTGTTAGTTTTCTTACCAGGCGTTTCGCCTTTCGCGTGAAGTTGTCGCCACCGAAGGTGTGGTTCGGCATGGTGCCTCGATTGTCCCTGTGACTTTTTGACTTCTGTTGGAAGGCTTCAGAAGCCCATACCCCACACCAAGCTGCGTAGGCCTCTGGCCGGTTAGACATCCACGGAACCACCACCTTCATAAAAACAAACATATATCAGTACCTATTCAAATGAAACAAACACAAAGGAAAGGATTGAAATATAACCTTACGATACTCTTCCTCGCGAAGGTATATACTCGAGGCCCCTGTCTTCTTGTTCATCTTTTGCCCTAAAATTTGTTGATAATACATGCACGTGGCCTGAATCCTTGCCTCGTACAGGGCCTCCTTCACCAACCGATAGGCATTTACTTGAAACACCTTCTCGGGGGAGATCACCGTCTTCCCCGTCTCGGAGCTCGGAACAGGTGGAGGTTGTACGGCATGAGGCCTTCTAAACTTACGTGGACGCCTTGCTGGAGCTGCCTCAGCCTCATCTCCACCCTCAGCCGCACCTCCTGCCTCAGCCTCAGTCTCATCTCCACCTCCACCCTCTCCCTGCTCACCTCCTGCCTCAGCCTCCTCACCTCCACCCTCAACCTCATCCTCATCCTCATCCTCATCCTCATCCTGATCCTGATCCTGATCCTGATCCTCATCCTCATCCTGCAAATAAGTAACTCAAGTGTCACATTCACGCGTTAAAGTCTTACACAAATTAAAAGCAACAATACAATGATTCTTACATCGCCTCTCTGAAACCCCAAGGGCTGGCCCTGTAACTCTGGGTGTAGGCTTCTGTAGAGCTGCTCCTTCTTACTAGCGCTCAAGGAACTCCCTCGGAAAAGGGAGTCCCTGAACCCCTTCACCACCTGCTTAAACTTTTTAGGCATCCTGCAACAATTGAAAGTTTTTATTAGTACTGAGTAATGTAAATAAATAAACAAACGGTGCAAAATAAACCAACATTAAACAAATAAACATTCATATGGAAATAAACTTAACTTGTTACTTATCGTTTCGTTTCCTTTTCTGTGGCAATGATATATCATTGAGGTCTCCAACTAAACAATCCAATGTAGGAGTAGGGTCTATATCAAATGAGGATGGCAACTCATCTTCTTGGAATACCCCGTCAGCTTGTTGAGCCTCACGATTGTAATCATCGGGAACAGGAGTGGACAACCGATCACGGGGGTAGGTTTTGTATACGACCCACCAAGCGCTCAACTTAGGGCATGGATATGACGAGTAATATACCTGCTCCACATGATGAGCAATGAAACTATACAATCTATGCATCCATAGATTGTCTAGGTGCATTAGGCCCAAACATATGAATAAATGTGATGCATGTGCATGCTTCCGGAACGGGTGACGCCTAGGGTTAACTACTGGTCTGCGCACTTAACCCTAAAACTCTAGGAAAATAAACAGTGTATCATACTAATCAAACTACCACAACGTAGTTAACTCCCGTCGGCTTAATCAATACAATCAACCAACCGACAGGAATAAACATATTTTCGATATAAATATAAATATATATCGCAATGATATAATTTTAAATGATTTCAATCTTACTGTCTCAGTGGAGGTTGCAGCGGCGTCGGGGGAGGGGACGGGCGGGGGCAGCGGCGTCGGCAAGCCGCGGCGGAGGACGGGACGGGCGCGGCGGGGTCGGCGGCGGCGGCGTAGGCGCTGGCGGCGCTCGGGCGGGGCGGCGCACGGCGGCGGCGGCGCAGGCTCGGGCGGCGCTCGGGCGGCGCTCGGGCGCACGGCGGCGGCGGCGCAGGCTCGGGTGGCGCTCGGGCGCTGGACGGCGATCGGCGGCGGCGCGGGATGAGTGGCCGGCGATGGATGAGTGGCCGGCGGCGCGGGATGAGCGACCGCGCGATGAATAAAGCCTGGGCGAGTGGCCGGCGCGCGTGTTTTAGCCAGGCCCGCCCTAAACCCCGTCGGCCTCCGGACTAACCGACGGGAGTTATTTTATCTCCCGTCGGCTTCGTTATGGCCGACGGTAGTTAGTTAACTCCCGTCGGCAACCCTAAAAACCGACGGGAGTTATTTTATCTCCCGTCGGCTTCGTTATGGCCGACGGCAGTTAATTAACTCCCGTCGGCAACCCTAAAAACCGACGGGAATTATTATGGCCGACGGGAGTATTCAGTTTTGCTGTTGTGGGGCGCACGCGCAACACAGCGCCTGCGGCCCCGAGTCGCCTCGGCAACGAGCACCATCACCGCGACCGTCGGGCCCACCTCGACGAGAGGGTGCGCCGAGGCTACCACCCCAGGCGTGGGGGACGCTACGACAGCGGGGAGGATCGGAGTCCCTCGCCCGAGCCACCCGGTCCGTAGGCCTTCAGCCGAACCATACGACAGGCGCCGTTCCCGACCCGGTTCCGACCCCCGACTACTATCACAAAGTACTCGGGGGAGACGAGACCGGAACTGTGGCTCGCGGACTACCGTCTGGCCTGTCAACTGGGTGGAACGGACGATGACAACCTCATCATCCGCAACCTCCCCCTGTTCCTCTCCGACACCGCTCGCGCCTGGTTAGAGCACCTGCCTCCGGGGCAGATCTCCAACTGGGACGACCTGGTCCAAGCTTTTGCCGGGAATTTCCAGGGTACATACGTGCGCCCTGGGAATTCCTGGGACCTTCGAAGCTGCTGACAGCAGCTGGGAGAGTCTCTCCGGGACTACATCCGGCGATTCTCGAAGCAGCGCACCGAGCTGCCCAACATCACCGACTCGGATGTCATCGGCGCGTTCCTCGCTGGCACCACCTGCCGTGACCTGGTGAGCAAGCTGGGTCGCAAGACCCCCACCAGGGCGAGCGAGCTGATGGACATCGCCACCAAGTTCGCCTCCGGCCAGGAGGCGGTCGAGGCTATCTTCCGGAAGGACAAGCAGCCCTAGGGCCGCCCTTCGGAAGATGCCCCCGAGGCGTCAACTCAGCGCGGCGCCAAGAAGGGCAAGAAGAAGTCGCAAGCAAAACGCGACGCCGCCGACGCGTACCTTGTCGCCGTCGCCGAGTACAAGAACCCTCGGAAGCCCCCCGGAGGTGCCAACCTCTTCGACAAGATGCTCAAGGAGTCGTGCCCCTATCACCAGGGGCCCGTCAAGCACACCCTTGAGGAGTGCGTCATGCTTCGGCGCCACTTCCACAGGGCCGGGCCACCCGTGGAGGGTGGCAAGGCCCGCAACGACGACAAGAAGGAAGATCACCAGGCAGGAGAGTTCCCCGAGGTCCGCGACTGCTTCATGATCTATGGTGGGCAAGCGGCGAATGCCTTGGCTTGGCACCGCAAGCAAGAGCGTCGGGAGGTCTGTTCGGTGAAGGTGGCGGCACCAGTCTACCTAGACTGGTCCGACAAGCCCATCACCTTCGACCAAGCCGACCATCCCGACCATGTGCCGAGCCCGGGGAAATACCCGCTCGTCGTCGACCCCGTCATCGGCGACGTCAGGCTCACCAAGGTCCTCATGGATGGAGGCAGCAGCCTCAACATCATCTACGCCGAGACCCTCGGGCTCCTGCGTGTCGATCTGTCCTCCATCCGGGCAGGCGCCGCGCCCTTCCATGGGATCATTCTCGGGAAGCGCGTCCAGCCCCTCGGACAGCTCGACCTTCCCGTCTGCTTCGGAACACCCTCCAACTTCCGAAGGGAGACCCTGACGTTCGAGGTGGTCGGGTTCCGAGGAACCTACCACGCGGTACTGGGGAGGCCATGCTACGCGAAGTTCATGGCTGTCCCCAACTACACCTACCTGAAGCTCAAGATGCCGGGCCCCAACGAGGTCATCACTGTCGGCCCCACGTACAAACACGCGTTCGAATGCGACGTGGAGTGCGCGGAGTACGCCGAGGCCCTCGCCGAGTCCGAGGCCCTCATCGCCGACCTGGAGAGCCTCTCGAAGGAGGTGCCAGACGTGAAGCGTCATGCCGGCAACTTTGAGCCAGCGGAGACGGTTAAGTCCGTCCCCCTCGACCCCAGTAGCGACGCCTCCAAGCAGATCCGGGTCAGCTCCGGGCTCGATCCCAAATAGGAAGCAGTACTCGCCGACTTTCTCTGCACGAGCGCCAACGTCTTCGCGCGGAGTCCCTCGAACATGCCCGGCATACCGAGGGATACCGCCGACCACTCGCCAAACGTCCGAGCTGGAGCCCGACCCGTCAAGCAGTCTCTGCGCCGATTCGACGAGGAGGAGCGCAGAGCCATAGGCGAGGAGATCCACAAGCTAATGGCGGCGGGGTTCATCAAAGAGGCGAAAGGCGTCGAGCTCAATCCCGAAAAGTGTGTCTTCGAGGTGCCCCGGGGCATGTTCTTAGGGTTCGTCGTCTCCAAGCGGGGCATCGATGCCAACCCGGAGAAGATCACGACCATCGCGCAGCATCCCGAGCCCTTGTTGGGGACACCCGGGGGCTACACGCACCCCTAGAGAGGGCCGCTTGTCATCGCCAAAGTTCTGAAGCCCGGAACGTACAAGCTGGCCAACAGCTAAGGCAAGGTCTACGGCAACGCTTGGAACATCCAACAGCTACGTCGCTTCTACCCTTAAGATGTTTTCAAGTTGTTCGTATACCTCGCTCCCACGCGAGTTTTAGTCGTCAAGGAAGGGTCAGCCTTGCCTCGGCAGAGCCTGACCCTCCCTCGGGGGCTAAAAAGGGGGGAACCCCTCTGCGTCCAAAATTTTCAATCAAAAAGGCTTTTGCGTTCCCCCAGCTATGTCGGAAGCAGGACCCCAAGGAGCGAATGCGGGTGCATGTAAGTGGCAAGGCCGACTGAGCCGAGGGACTCCTATGCCTCCGGGTTACGGACACCTCACTCGTCACCCGCCACGAAAAGTGACCCCTACTTGGGGAAGCCACCCTGTTACTAACAGGCGAAGCCGGACACGCAAAATGAAAGGGAAAGGAGTACGACTTCATGCAATGGTAACAAGGTGTTCAGGCCTCAGCGGCCGCAGAAAGACACACGTGCACCCAACAGAAATTGTTCCAACAGAGTTAGGCGTCGCCTCGGGAAGGAGCCGCGACTTCGGCCTCGTCCCCACCTTCGGCAAAGTCCATCCCGGCTTCCGACGACGGCGCAGGTGGGAGGATCTCTGCCTCAAAGGTGGTCGCCAGCACTGCGCTCGGACCCGCGGCGGCCGCATCGAGCCTCTGGACTTCTGCCAGGGCGGCTTCATCTTCGTCGGGAAGGCAATACCCCTCGCTGACCCGCTCTAGGTCCACAACGTAGTGGGAAGCGAGCACGGCGAAGGCCCGCCTGACGCCGTGGTGTAGCGCCTCGCGGAGTCTGCCGCGCACATGATCGCCCAAGACTTGAAGGCGACTTTGAGGGGAGCTTCCTGAGGGGACGTCGCCGGAGCCAAGGACCCGGCAAAAATCCGAGACGGCCTCGGACATGGCTGCATGTCGGCCTCCCTCTGCTCGGCCGCCCCGGCAAACACCTTGGCAAGCGCCTTGGCGGACCCATCAAGGGCGGACTCGAGCTCTGCGAACAGCCAGAAGAAAGATCTCAAACACAAGCAGAGGAAACAAGCAGGAACGAAAACCGAAGATGGCCAAGGCATACCTCCGGCTCGGGCACGCTGCTCCGAGGCTGCGACCTGGGCTACGGCTAGGTCGGCTGCAAGGGTTTCGGCCCGGCTTTCGGCCTCGGCAGCCCGGCCCTGAGATTGGTCCCGCTCCTTGACAACCCGGTCGAACTCCGACTGTTGTCGTTGCACTTCTGCGCGCGCCGCGGCCGCCTCCGCGCGCGCCGCTACCGCCTCGGCTCTCAGATCGGTGCAGAGCAACCGAAGGTCCGCCACCTCCACACCCTGCTGAGAGAGGCGCGCAGTAGCCCCGGCGAGCGAGGTCCTCAGGGATCGCAGCGAGCCCCAGACGTCGACCTCGCGGCAGATGAACGACGACTTGGCGGCGCTCAGATCCGTCAGATCCTGAGGGAAGGAAGCGGGGCTTCACGAGAGATGCCTTGGTCACAAAAGAGAAAAGGTATGCCTGAAACCGTTACCTGGAGGATTTTGGGGACGTCCCTGCAGAAAACCTCCAGCGACGACCGGAGCGACCCCACCATTGCTTCGGCACACTCGCGGAGCTCGTCCCAGGACTGGTCCTCCCGTTCATCGTCGAGAACGAAGACGGGATCCGAGGCCTCACGGGTCCGGAACCGGAGCAACTGGCGCCGGCCCTCGGAGCTCCGCCGCACAGCGACGAGGCTGCCGCCCGGCGGGACGGATCGCGTCTCCACGCCCCCCTCTTCCGAGGCACCGAGCGCCGACGCCTCAGCCGTCTCGACGTCGGCAGCGACCGGTCGCTCCCCGACCGGGACGGCGGCGACTTCAGTAGCGACAGGTGCCGACATCGCCGGCACGTTCGGTGGGCCCGGGGCCACGTCCGCGTCAGCCGCCTCCCCTATCACAATGACCGCCTCAGCAGAAGAGCCAGCCTCGGGAACCCGCTCCACGGCGGCTGGTGCCGCCTGAGCCCCCTGCTGTGGAGCACCTTGCGAGAAGATCAGCTGAACGGCAAGGCCTGGAGCGGCGCTGGCCGCGCAAGCCGGCGCCGTCTTAAGGGCCTTCCGGGGTGCCAGGTCAGTCAGGCCATGGCTTCGCTTGCTGAGGGAAAAAAGAAAAATCACGGACGAGACATACGAATGAAAAGCCAGGACGAAGACATTCCAAGATACTTACCCGCTCCGGGCCATGATCAACCGAGCCTGGGGGAGGTCTCTCGGATCTCGACCCCCGGAGCCGCCGCCGAGGTCCGCTTCGCCGGCAGCTTCGGCACCACCCTTGCTTTGGGCGCCCTGGACGCCCGGGGGGCGGACTGCCCAGGCACTGCCACGGCGACCTGAGGGTCGCTCCCCTGCGCTGCCGGCGTGGGCGGCGGCTCTCGGGGAGCAGACGCCTCGGCCTGGCTTCCCGGGGTCGCCTCAACTTTTCCAGCCGAGGGGTCAAGTACCCTCTCGGATTGCCCCCGCCCCTCGGGCCGGGACCCCGGCGTCCCGACTCCAGGGACTGACAGCATCAGCCCGCTCGGGGGCTGGCTTGACGGCTCCTGGCCTAACCCCAAGCCAGGGCTGAGGCCAAGGCGGGCACCCATGTCGTCTTCCTCGTCATCATCTTCATCGTCGTCGTCGTCGTCAGGCGTTTCCGGCGATGGCTCCCTCGGGAGCCCCTCCCTCTCCTGCCGGCGACGAAGCTTTTCCAAGACGTCTCGAGCCCGCCTCCGTTCGCGAGCCCGGGCCTTCTCCGCGTCCTTCTTTTTCTTCTTCTCCTCCGCGGCAACCCGCCGCGCTGCTCGGTCCGCCGCATCCTGCGGGACCCGTGGCAGGGAAGGCTTGTGCCACCCTACCTCCTGAAGACGGATGGAAATCCCGACCGTAAAAACCAGGGGCAATCCGACGCAAGAAGAAAGAGGGAGGGGACACTCACCAGAGTCACGCACCCTTGGTCAGGGCGCATCAAAGGCTGAGAGAAGGCGCCGGGGTCCGGCTTCCCCAACGCAACGGACACCCGTCCGTGGAGGACGTCGAAGGGAAGAGGATCAGAGGACATCCGCGAGCCCTCCAAGTCAGCCTCCGGTGTCATCTCCCAAAGCGGCAGCCGTCGCTCCGCCAAGGGAAGCACCCTCCGACGGTGGATGGCGGCAATCACTCCCACAGCGGTGAGTCCCCCCTTTCGCAACGCCTCCAAGGCCTTGAGAAGAGGTTCAAGGTTCTTCTGTCTTTCGTGCGGGGTCCCGTGGCGCCAAGCATCGGCGGCGGTGGTGACTACTCGCTGGGAGAACGGAGGGAGCAACTCGCCGTCATTCTGGAGGTAGAACCACTGGCGCTGCCACCCCTTGTTCGAGGACGCAAGGATGGCGGGAATATACAGCGACGCCCGTGACTGCCTCAACAGGAGGGTGCAGCCGCCGGCCCGCACCGCTGCGCGGACCTTCCTCTCCCCCGTCGGCGAAGCAAAAAGCTCCGTGAAAAAGAGATGGGTCCACAAATCCCAATGGGGGCGATCCCCAAGTACCCCTCGCACACCGCTACGAAGATGGCGGCCTGCGAGATGGAGTTGGGGCTGAGGTTGTGCAACTCCACCCCGTAGTGGTGCAGGATCGCCCGCATGAATCGGCTCGCCGGCACACCAAATCCCCGCTCGTGGAAGGAGATGAAGCTCACGATGTACCCCGGCGGTGGGGACGGAGCGGCTCCGCCCACGGGGGGACTCCATTCCGGCCGCTGCTCATCGGTGAGAGGGCGAAGTAAACCCTCGCCAACAAGATCCTCCAGATCACTCGCCGTCACCGTGGAAAAAGGCCATGGGTCACGCGGCGAGATGATGGTCACCCGGACAGCCATCACCGAGCGGAAGGGGTGGCGGCGCAGGGGACATGGAGGGCGGTTTCCTCTTCTCTGGCTAAGTCTCTCGGGTTGCGAAAACCTGAGAGAGAGGCAGGAAGCGGAGCAAAGAACCATCGCCAGACCCTCTCTCGAGTATATAAAGACCAAGGCGAGACCGGTCCAAACGTTCCGCCCGGACCGGACGCGGGATTCAAAAACGCAGAGCGAAACAGCCGTTCCCCGAACGGCTCGCGCACGCGCAACGGCCGCCCCGCCAACCACTCGCCCCGTCGCATTAACTCCGCGGCGGGACAGGCGGCGCCTCTGGCAGGAGAAGCGGACGATGCTTCGCCTTCGCCATAATGACCGCGTCAAAAAAGGTACGCCACGTCGTTCGATTTCGTATCCTTTTCCTTTTTTCCTCTTTCTCTCTCTTGCAACAGGGACCGGGAAAGGGGGATACCCCGAAAAGGATCCTTCCCCGTGAAGGAACCAGGCTCCGAGCCTCCCTACTGATCAGAGGTTCGAAGGCTGGCCCCTCGGAAGGGTTCGACAGCCGCCTCAGATCGCGTGGGCTCTACACCCACTACTGGTCAGAGGTTCGAAGGTCGGCCCCTCGGAAGGGTTCGACGGCCGCCTCAGGCTACTCGGGCTCCGCGCCCACTACTGATCAGGGGTTCGAAGGCTGGCCCCCGAAGGGTTCACAGCCGCCTCAGACGTCGAGCGAGGGATGACCATGGGTACGTTCGATACATAACCAAGGCTCGGGCTGCGCTCCCAAGGTACCCTAGGACATTTCCGAGACCAGCGGGAACGATCTTGTAACGGAATCCCATCGGAGGGAGGCATCGAGCCCTCGGACCCCATCGCCAGGGGACCGGGTCCGGCAAATCACCCGCAGGTACTTTTGGGCGTGCCTCTGGGCCCCTAGCCGACCCCCAACGAACGGAGCATGGACGTCCACTCGGATTACCCGCTTGCAGCTCACCGGAGACACCATGTTCGGCGCCCATCGAGGGCAACATGGCGCTTTCCCCCCTCCTCCTTGCGGAAAGGCGACGCAGGGGCGTATGTAAAAAAGTCGAGTCTGTCCCTGATCGCCCTCTCGCCCTGTGCAGAGGCTCGGGGGCTGCTCTCGCAAACCCGGCTCCGGCCGAACCGTTGACAGCGTCAACATACCAGCCCGAGAACTTGGGACCCGACCGTACACCCGGGCTACGGCCAGCTCGCATGAGGGACGACCAGACCAGCCGAAGCATTACGCG
Organism: Zea mays; assembly: GCF_902167145.1. NCBI lineage: Eukaryota > Viridiplantae > Streptophyta > Magnoliopsida > Poales > Poaceae > Zea > Zea mays. The sequence continues at coordinate 197,068,857 of NC_050096.1, forward strand.
AGGCATTAAGACCTCGGAGGAGTGAAACCACTCCTCCGAGGCCTCGGGGGCTACATCCGGCGGGTGCGCTCGCGCGCACCCACCGGAACAAAACGCATTCGAGAAAGGCTGGTCCCCTTGCAAAAAAGTGCGACGAAAGCCTCCAAGCGAGTGCTAACACTCCCTTTGAGGCTCGGGGGCTACTGTCGGGGACCATAATTAGGGGTACCCTCAAGGCTCCTAATTCTCAGCTGGTAACCCCTATCAGCATAAAGCTGCAAAGGCCTGATGGGTGCGATTAAGTCAGGAATCGGTCCATATGAGGGACTCGATCACGCCTCGCCCGAGCCTGGCCTCGGACAAGGGCAGCCGACCCCGGAGGATCTCCGTCTCGCCCGAGGCCCCCCTCCAGCGGCGAACGCGTTCCCGGCTCGCCCGAGGCCCTGTCTTCGCCAAGAAGCAACCCTGACCAAATCTCCGCACCGACCGACCATGTCGCAGGAGCATTTAATGCAAAGGTGGTCTGACACCTTTATCCTGACGCGCGCCCCCCAGAGCCGAAGTGACCGCCGTCACTTCGCCGCTCCCCTGACCGGCCTGGCAGAAAGACAGCGCCGCCTGTGCCGCTCCGACTGCGGTGCCACTTGACAGAGTGAGGCTGACAGGCAGTCAGGCCCGGCCGCAGGCACCATAGGAAACTCCGCTCCGCCCGACCCAGGGCTCGGACTCGGGCTAAGCCCCGGAAGACGGCGAATTCCGCTCCGCCCGACCAAGGGCTCGGACTCGGGCTAAGCCCCGGAAGACGGCGAACTCCGCTCCGCCCGACCCAGGGCTCGGACTCGGGCTCGGCCCCAGAAGACGACGAACTCCGCTCCGCCCGACCAAGGGCTCGGACTCGGGCTAAGCCCCGGAAGACGGCGAACTCCGCTCCGCCCGACCCAGGGCTCGGGCTCGGGCTAAGCCCCGGAAGACGGCGAACTCCGCTCCGCCCGGCCCAGGGCTAGGACTCGGGCTCGGCCCTAGAAGACGACGAACTCCGCTTCGCCCGATCCCAGGGCTCGGACTCCGCCCCGGCATCAGCCGGCGAACTCCGCTCCGCCCGACCCAGGGCTCGGACTTGGGCTCGGCCCCAGAAGACGACGAACTCCGCTTCGCCCGACCCCAGGGCTCAGACTCCGCCCCGGCATCAGCCGGCGATCTCCGCTCCGCCCGACCCAGGGCTCGGACTTGGGCTCGGCCCCAGAAGACGACGAACTCCGCTTCGCCCGACCCCAGGGCTCAGACTTCGCCCCGGCATCAGCCGGCGATCTCCGCCTCGCCCGAACCAGGGGCTCGGACTCGACCTCGGCCACGGAAGACAGACTCGACCTCGGCTTCGGAGGAGCTTCCACGTCGCCCAACCTAGGGCGCCGACCAGCCACGTCAACAGGAGGCGCCATCATCACCCTACCCCGAACTGACTCGGGCCACGGGGAACAAGACCGGCGTCCCATCTGGCTCGCTCCGCCAGATAGGCAATGATGGCGCCTCGCATACTCTGTGACGACGACGGCTCTCAGCCCCCTTACGGAAGCAAGAGGACGTCAGCAGGGACTCAACAGCTCCGACAGCTGTCCCTCCACCAGGCTCCATCGCTCCTCCGACGGCCACGACATCACACCAGCAGGGTGCCAAAATCTCTCCGGCTGCCACGACGGCATGTACTTAGGGCGCTAGCTCTCCTCCGCTAGACACGTAGCACTCTGCTACACCCCCCATTGTACACCTGGATCCTCCCCTTACGCCTATAAAAGGAAGGACCAGGGCCCTCTTAGAGAGGGTTGGCCGCGCGGGGACGAGGACGAGACAGGCGCTCGCGTGAGGCCGCTCGCTCCCTCTCCCGCGTGGACGCTTGTAACCCCCTACTGCAAGCGCACCCGACCTGGGCGCGGGACGAACACGAAGGCCGCGGGATTCCCACCTCTCTCACGCCAGTCTCCGGCCACCTCGCTTCCCCCCTTCGCGCTCGGCCTCGCGCTCGACCCATCTGGGCTGGGGCACGCGGCGACATTCACTCATCGGCCTAGGGACCCCCCGGTCTCGAAACGCCGACAGGATGTGAGCGTAATTGGAGCACTTTTGAATTTGTAAGTAAAAAAATTGTCATTTCAGTTTCTATCTTGTTTTAATTGATTCTAGGACAACACCACTGATTCATTATTTAACACATAGATTCATAAAAAAAGAACAGATTGGAGCACCAAAGGTTAAACAATTTGGTTTATATCCAATACAATAGAAAGATGGCAGGTAGGTTCCAAAGATTGTGTGAGGAGGGAAATATTGGTAACCCTTTAATTTTAGAGGATTTCCAATGGGACAAAGAGTGGGTGGACAATCAAAATGAAACAGTTAGAGAAGGGGATGATCTTGCATGGGCTCATGTGGATGATGCAATTGGTGCTTCTAGTTCACTTCAAGGTCGCAACTTCCCAAGAAGAGCCTGATATGAGTCTGTTTATTCAAGGTGTTGTCAAGCTGCTGCTACACAGGAGGAGAGAGTTATGGAAGAGGAAGAGCAAGGCAACAAGGGCAATGAACAAGATGATGAAGAGTACATGCCTAATGATGATGAAGAAGTGGATGACTTTGGTGAATCCCCACATAGCAGTCCAACTTAAGCTGGTGCTAGTGGTAAAGAAAATGCAATGGATGATCTTGATTTGGGAGATATTTAGGGTATCTAGTATATATCTAGTTGCAGCAGCAGCTTAGCTATCTAATGAAGTTTATTTCCTTCCAATTTTGAACTATACTTTGTTGCTATTTGATTTTTAATTTGAACTATATGTCTATATGTCTATATATGGCTATTATGACTTATGAGTTTATGACTTATCATTTATGTGGCTGATTTGGTTCAGTTTGAGGCTTCAAATGAGGTAAGCCTTGCTGTTTATTTCAGTTTCATTTCAGGATTCAAATGAGGTGAAAATGCCCTTTCTTCATATATAAATGTTATATTGTCTATATGAAGTCATTATATAGGTAAAACAACCACTATATTGGCAAGTCGACGACTAGTCGACTGACTTATCGACTAGTCACCAAGTCGGTACCTTGTCGTCTCGACTCGACTTGTCGACTTGAAAACCTTGGTTAAGATAAAAGTTTCAATTGATAAAAATGTGTTTTATTGAATAAAATTTATCTGCCAAGCTGCATTGCAACAAATCCAGAACCGAACGCGCAGCCACATGCGGTAAGACACCATTTTGGTGCAGAGAACCGCAGCAAAGAGGCAAATGCAGCGCCAAATTTGCTACGTGGGGAAGGAGGCAGAAGCTGCATGCATCAAGTGAAGTCCACCGCCGAAACATAAACATTTGTCGTTCTGGCAGCCTGCAACTTCGTAGATTTACATCAATCACAGCATCTTTGATTTCCTGGCATGAGTCGTATAGGTCACAGACTCGCAGTGAAGTAGAATGGAGATACTAGTTATCTGACCCAAAAAAAAAGTAACAATTTGAGCAGAATGATTTGAACCATGAAGGAAGCCAGTTACGGGACACTGCTAGCTAGACTAGCTCCAAGGACAATCGAATGCACACTTGAATTGAATGGTGGACGGCCGGGGAACACGCTGCGCGGCGCGGCTCCTCACGATGCTGCGGACGTGGGCATGGATTTCCTCTTGGCGGTCTTGCCGGCGTCGGCACTGCCGCCCCCGACGTCGACCTTGTAGTACCGCACGAACCAGTCGACGAAATGGCGGAGGCCGGCCTCGAGCGAGGTGGCGGGGCGGTAGCCGAGGTCGCGGGCGGCGTGGCTGACATTGGCGTGCGTGAAGGGCACGTCGCCGTTGCTCGGCATCGTGACGACGCGCTTGCGCGCCTTCCTGCCGAGGAGCTTCTCGAGGATGGCGAGCATGTGGGTGACGGGCACGGGCGAGGTGTTGCCGAGGTTGTACACGCGGAGCGGGGCCGGGCCGCGCTTCTTGCCGGACCTAGAGCCCGTGCTCTTGCCGGCCGTGTCGAGCGCGCCGAGGCAGCCCCTGACGACGTCGTCGACGTAGGTGAAGTCGCGGCGCGCGACGGCGCCGTCGGCGGCGCGGAAAAGCGTGACGGGCTCGCCGGCGACGATGCTGCGGGCGAAGGAGAAGTAGGCCATGTCGGGGCGGCCCCACGGCCCGTAGACGGTGAAGAAGCGGAGGCCGGTGATGGAGAGCCCGTAGATGTGGTTGTACGCGTGCGCGATGGCCTCGCCGGCCTTCTTGGTGGCGGCGTACAGCGACGCGGGCCGGTCCGTGCGGTGGTCCTCGGAGAAGGGCGCGTCGTCGTTGAGCCCGTACACGGACGACGAGGACGCCCACACGAGCGCCGGCTGCGGGTCGGCGTGCCTGGCCGCGGCCTCGAGCAGCGCGACGAGGCCGGCCACGTTGGCGGCCACGTACGCCTGCGGCGCGCGCAGCGCGTGGCGCACGCCCGCCTGCGCGGCCAGGTGCAGCACGTGCGTGATGCGCGCCGCGGCGAGGAGCCGCTCCAGCAGCGCCGCGTCGTTGACGTCGCCGTCCAGCACCAGCACGCCGCGCGACGCCAGCAGCCGCTGCCGCGCGCGCTTCAGGGACGGGTCGTAGTAGGCGTTGAAGTTGTCGAGGCCGACGACGCCGTCGCCGCGCGCGCTGAGCGCCAGCGAGCAGTGCAGGCCCACGAAGCCCGCCGCGCCCGTGACCAGCACGGACAGCGCCCCGTCCCGCCGCGGCGCCGCGCTGCGACGCACCTCCCGCTCCCACGACGCGGCGCCCCGTCCGTACGCCGCGGCGGAGAGGATGTAGGAGCGGGAGAGCAGGGACGGGTAGTGCGCGGCGAAGAGGACGACGAGCGCGATCGTGGCGAGCACGGTGGCGCGGAAGAGCAGGTGCGAGGACGCCGACACGAGCTGCTTCTTGGCGCCCGCCGCGCGCCGCTCCGGCCTGACGCCCTTGGCGGCCGCGTCCACCACCCCGGCCGGCATCCCGTCCTCCTCCTCTGCTGCTGATGCGGTGATGTGAAGTGGAGAGCGAGTGAGAGTGAGACTGATAGCGTGATGAGCGATGACAGCTAGGGCGGGCCGCCGCGGGCGTGAGATATAAACCGAGGTGGCCGGCCGCGGCGCGCGGGGTCGCGGATTCGGTTGCCTGCGGCTGACGGTGGTTTAGCTCCCGCAAACAGCGAACGGGTGAGGTTTTGCGGTTTTGCCCGAGTGGATCACCGTGCTCACGCTCGCGGGTGCAGTGGTGCGTGCGTCAGCACGCAGCAGCGGCAGCCTGACCGCCGTGTGTCAGGAGTCAGGACTCAGGATTCACCGCGTGAAGTCTCCAGGCAGGTGCGCGGGAATGAGTGAGCTCTTGTCCGCTTCCTCCAGGTATCTGCCGGCCAATCACCTCACCTCCGTCCAAGTCTCCAACATCTGCCTCGGGGCCCCATTTCGTAGTGGGAGAAGTCGGCGCGGCGCTGGCCAGATCCCCCCCCCCCCCCCCCTTTGCTCCTTTGAAGCTGTGAAAAATCGATGGCTCATTCCATTTTCACATTGCCCGTGATTTTGCCTTGACCCTCGTCCACGTCGGCTTCGCTTCCAACACTACAGCGCACACTAAGCTAGCTAGTTGAGACTTGAGACCCACTCCAAGGCCATGTTCCGTGACCTTTTTACTCATTTACGAAACAACACATGCTGAGTACCGAGCCGGACGACAGTTTGTAAAGCTGTGGGGACGGAGCGAGTTGCCATGAGACGTGCACCAGCTAAGGAGTACATAAATTGCACTAGCATAGAGCAGCTCGATCAGCATTGACAGATCGCCTCCCGTATGAAAGCAGTAAACATAACAGTGTCCCCATGCTTTGCCAACAAGGCAGGAAAAGTGTGCTAGGGCATTTTATATACGCCAGACCAGGGACGTTGATTGGTGCAACGAATCGACTTATGTAGGCTCTATCTGACGTACATCTTTTCGGTCCACTTCTATAAAAACCTACTGAACCATCTAAAATCAACGTGAACATAGAATCGATCGAGTCGTTGCGATCTAAACCATATGGACTATTTTGTCTTTTCTCTATATATAATCTCCACGATACTTAAATTCTATGTACAGTCAGATTCTTTCCATAGCTAGATTCTCAGAAAAGGTCCTCAGAAATAAACTAAACCAAAGAGACCCACAATGTCGTGTAGTGAATCGGTGCAACACATTAAAGATTTTCCCTCCGGTCCCTTTTAGTAGACGTTTTGGATAGCATTTAGCATACCGAATGCAAGGACTACTTTCCGATATTACCCTTATTAAATGTGTCTCGCAGTTGTTTTTTCTAACTTAACCGGTTATTAAGGGTGCGTTTGGTTGCGGGACAGCTAGAACAGAGACGTCCCCTGATGTCCTCTCTCATCTCTCCAATTTTGAAGGATAACTGGGGGTAACATCGGGATAGTTTTGTCTCAACCCTTGATTCTAAACCAAACAACCTTATTTGAGGGATCGTCGTATCCTGTCCCGTTCCGTCTGTCATTAACCAAACGCACCTTAAGTCTCCCGTGAGATACACGGATGGTGCGGCCTGGGTACGAAATCTTACTGCCAATGCCTTTCTTGTTGCGATTTTTGCATGAAACGTTACTTTATGTGGCTGTTTTTTTTTGGCATACGCATGGGCGCCATGTGCTCTTTGCATGCGCGGCCTTTTAGCCATTTTTTGCCTGCATGCGCGGGTATCATAGGAATCGTTAACTTGTCAAATTATACTCTTGCCATGTTTGGATCCTCGCGGCTAATTTGTTTGGCCCTATTTGGATCTTTCACACGCGCTGACATTTGTTTGCCCGTGGCTAATTATTAGCCGGCAAATAATTTGATAGCAACATTTAGCCAGAGTATATTTGGAGTTTTGGCTAATAGATATCTTTTCTCTTTAGACGATCTATTAGCACCTATTAGCAAGATCAAATGGCTAATGGACAAATAGTTTATTAGTCCTTTGGCTAACAATTAGCCAATTTATTTGCTAGTTTATTTGAAAGCAAATGTGCTAAAATTAGTCGGCAAACCACACGGATCCAAACAAGACCGCCTTATAACAAATGCACTGAAGAGTTTAAAAATAATTTATTCTAAAATAAGTAGGGCTTTAGCTACGTGTCGATCTAACTTTAGTTATTTTTTTGACCTTTTCTCTTTGTAGAAGCGCGATGATTACATCTTTGTAGGTATATATATGGGAGTGTGTGTACAAAACAATGGCAGTGTGTTTCCCTGCTCCCAGAATGAATGTTCATCATCCAAGGTAATGGACCCTACGTGCTTTCGCAATGTCTCCCCACGGCAACGAGGTAAACTATACTTACGTGAACTACGCTCTCTCACGGTTTGACGGCAAAAGCCAGCACACGACCTAAGCGGCGCGAGGGAGGAGGGGGGCTGCTCGAGCAGGGGCCCCAGCGGCCCGGCCGGCCCCGGATGGCACACGCGGTGACGTGTGGGTCCACGCGACGGAGGAAATGGTGCCGCCTTGTGTTCTGTTGGCGCCAAAAAACGGAGGACGCCACGTCCTTTGACGGAAAATATCTTATGCAATCATTTATATTGGTGCAAGCGTGCAATCAAGCAGTTTGGTGCATCTAATCTAGATCTAATAATGATTGTTATTTTATATTTAACCATGCCAATACTACACTACGGCTGCGACGCTGCATACTGTACGTACATCACGGGACCCTCTTTAATTCGAAATATTGCTATTTTGGCACTTCTAACGTGAACTCTCTGCTATTATGTGACCCTATGTCTATGACTTGTAGGACCATTTGTGTCTATGATTTATGGGCTTGGTGGTAAAATAGAGAAGCACACAACTGAGAGTGACAAAATAGCAAATGACCCCTTTAATTCAGCCGAGTAAACCACACCCGCTGACGTTACCACGCTGTAGATGGCACAATTTATATTTACGCAGAGGTTTGAAATAAAGGGTGAAATAAAGGATGTAATAGACTGCTGAAAATAGCTTAAGAAAGATGAAGCCTCCCTCTTTTTTTAAAGTAAAAACAGAGAAAAGGGTAAAAGGAACATGACACCCTGCGTTAAGAAAGCTTGGTAACAAATATCAAGATAAGTTGCCACCGACTAGGGCTGGACGAAATACTTGTGGCTCGTTGGCTCGCTCGACTCGTAGCATGCTCAGCTCGGCTCGGATCGGATCATTTAAATTTTTACACGAGCTGAGCCAGCGTCCCAGCTCGGTTTCTTAACGAGCCAGCTCGAGCTAAGCTCGAGCCAGCTCGTGAGCTAACCGAGTTGCCACATTGCAGCATACCGATTCGAGCCGGCCTTTCACAGTTTCACTTCTTTGGCCCATCAGCTGTAAGCCCGGGCCCAGCGCTCACCGCTCAAACAGGCAAACGGGCAAACGGCCACGGGCCACCGCACCAGGCTTGGCAAACGGCGTCTAGACACCAGACTCCAGTGTCAGCCGCTCCCGCTCAGCCGCGCGCCAACCCTAGTCGGTGTCTCAGCGTCGGTGACGGCCGACGACGACTCGACGGACGGCGGCTCGGCACTCCACTCATCTCCACCGACCACCGGTCAGCGGTCCAGGCAGCGCCGCGGCGCAGCGCCAGCGGGCAGCGGCCAACCGGCCACCGGGCACCGGCATCGCGCGCGGCCGTGCGCCCAAACAGCCACTGCTCCAGGCTCCAACAGTCCAGCGTCACTGCTCACTGCGTCTCAGTGTCTGCGTTAGGATCCAGCGTCACTGCGTCTGCGTCAGGCTCAACGTCGATATCCAGGCATCCAGCCCTGTGGAGGAGGAGAACACTCCATTGCCAGCAAGTTTGGGGTCTCGATCTCGAACTCGAACCAAGCAACTCACAAAGAAGCCACCCATTTTGACACAGAAGATGCCTGCAGCGACAACATCATCGGCGTCCGGCAGTCGGTCTAATGTTTCTATATATGTGGTGAGTATCCAAAACTTCAAATGCTAAGCTTTTGTTGTCTTCACATTCTTTGTTGTATGCTAGATTGTAATGTTGGATTGAAATGCAGGAACCAACAACTAATTCTAGAGAGGAGGAAGACAAGGAGGAGGACAATAGCCTTGACATGGAGGATGATTTCTCTCTAAGCCTATCTTCAGAGGATGGTGGGAGCCAAGGTGAAGATGAGGTTCAGGTGGCACAAGTTCATAATGCAAAGAGAGGAGTCAAAAGGGCAAAGGGTGATGTTCCATTATCTCCTTCAAAGTGTAAGGTCAAGAGGGCGAAGCGAGCCGATTGCTAGAAGTATTTTAAGGTGGTCGAAGTTCAATCAAAGAAGAAGTTTGGGGAAATGGTGATGAAGGCCAAGTGCAAGTTTTGTTACAAAATATATGTGTATCAACCTGGGGGTCCAACATCACAACTGAATCGACATCTTGATAAGTGCACTGCTGTGAGTACCCTGAAACTAGGGTACCCCTTGCTACTGTATAAAGACACAGTACCCACGCGGCTATCTCTTAGTCGCGTGGTAAAGGTGCTGTGTGTGGGACCAAACCATGACTCGCTCCAGCCTCGGGCGACTACTCTGGGTCCACAATAGCGCCTGACCCCACCACATGGGTGGGTCCGGAGCCGCCACATGTCTAGAGAAAGTAATATACTCCAAGGCATCAGCAGTGAGTCCGGACCCCCATGGGAGAGTGCTGGACCCCTTGATATACAATCTGGACCTCCAAGGTTGGTCTAGGACCTCCACGTGTGCAAGCCGGACCCCTGGAATGGGATCCGGACCCCCCATATGGGGTCTGAGCCGCCCACAATGGGGTCCCAAGGTTCTAGGACAGAACATACTCGGACCTTGAACAGGGCCCAGGCGGGGGTCCGGTGCCGACACGTGTCCAGACCTAGTCTGGTGGGTTCTGGACCTGTCTGCATACACTCCTGCTCCCCGCTCAGGCGGAGACCTGTTGCTGCCACGTGGCATACTACGCGCGGCTTAAGCCAACGGGCAGAACCTAGCATGACGCCTCTGGGATACGCGTGCCCTTGCATTCATTACGGATAACATGTGCGCCTGTCCATTCCACTGACAGGTGGCGTGCTCAGTCCACGATACGTGGGTCGTGCTGTTATTCACCATTACTCGCACGTTTCGGCTATCAATGTTGCATGGACTGCAGTCATCAAGACTCCCGGTGATTACTCAGGCGTTACTAGCATTACTTACTCACATAACATATTCCTTCCATTATGCTCCTGGGCCCGCATGTCGGGGCTCAGCATCCTTGTATGTGCCTCCCTTAAACTATAAAAGGGAAGGCACACAATGTTACAAAGGACAGACTCTCAAGTTCACATACACAAGCTCATACACACTCAATACAACATACACATAGTGGAGGTAGGGTATTACGCTCCGGCGGCCTGAACCACTATAATCCCTCGTGTGCTCTCGTGTTCATCCCAAATCCACACAACAACCGCCTACCAGAACAAGTTGGACAATGCAAAATCAAAGGTTGCTCAAGGTACTATCAGCTTTGCTCTTGATGATGGTTCTCTTGTTGTTAATCCCACTGAATATGATCATGATCACACTAGAAATTTGATTGCTAAGATGATTATTGTTCATGAGTATTCACTTCGAATGGTAGAGCACAGATGGTTTAATATCTTGATGAAATGGATTAATAACAGCTATGAAAGTATTGGTAGAAAGACTATAAAAAATGAGTGCATGAAAGTGTATGAATCTGAAAAGGACCTTCTAAAGAAAACTCTTAGAGAGGTCGAATCCATAAGTTTGACTACCGATCTGTGGACATCTAACCAAAATGTCCAATACATGAGTTTGGTTGCACACTACATAGATGTAAATTGGGAATTGCAATGTCGTGTACTAAACTTTGTGGAGTTGGATCCTCCCCACACTGGTGTAGTGATAGCTCAAGCTATTTTTGAGTGCCTGGTTGAATGGAAAATTGAAGATAAAGTTATCACAATCACACTTGACAATGCTTCAAATAATGATGTTGCCATCACCAATTTGACATCCAAGCTTCTTGCTAGAAGGAATACACAATTTGATCCCTTGTATTTTCATGTTCGTTGTGCTTCACACATAGTCAATTTGGCTGTAAATGATGGCTTGCAACCAATAGATGATCTCATAAGTAACCTTAGGGAAACAGTAAAATATTTCAAGAGATCACCTAGTAGAATGTACAAGTTCATGGATGTTTGCAAGGAGTATGCTATAAAAGTTGGAAAAGGGCTCTCTCTTGATGTTAAAACAAGGTGGAGTTCAACATATAGAATGTTGGATACTTGCATTGACTATAGGGCTGCTTTTGGTTACTATGCTGAAAAAGATCATAACTATATGTGGGAGCTTTGCAGTCGCAATGGGACATGTATGAAAAGATTAGACCAATATTAGGAACAATGGCTGGAGCAACCACTGCATTTTCAGGATCAATTTATCCCACAGCCAATGTCTTCTACCCTTATATAGTGAAAGTAAAGATTGCATTAATTGGAGCAAAGAATTCTAGTGATCCATATCTATGGAGTATGGCTGCTGCCATGTTAGAAAAATTTGATAAATATTGGGAGAAGAGGAACAATATCATGGTTATTGCTACGATCCATGATCCTAGGTTTAAAATGAGGTATATTAAATGGTGCTTTGGTCAGATTTATGACTCCATTAGGTGTGAAAAGGAGTTTGATGAGATCAACAAAGAGTTGGAAGGGTTGTTTAAGAAATATGAGTTCTTGTATCGCCAAAAAATGGGTGATAGTAACCAAAACACTCAGACAACCTCTTCATCAATGGGTACAAACAGTTCACTAGCAGCTGTAGTTCCAGATGAATTTCAGAATTATTTGGAGTCTAGTGCTACAGAAGGTTCAAAATCAGAGTTGCTTATCTATTTAGATGAAACAAATGTGCCTACTAGTGATAAGAATTTCAGCTTGCTCCCCTATTGGCAACAACATGCTCATAGGTTTCCAGTAGTCTCTGCTATGGCAAAGAGATTTTTGGCTGTCCCAGCAAGTAGTGTATCATCAGAGTCCACTTTTAGTACTGGAGGAAGAGTGGTTGATGATTATCGGAGTTCTTTGAAGCCTTCAACAGTTCAAGCACTAGTTTGTGCATCTAGTTGGATAAGGGGCTCTCAACATGAGAAAACTGCACCTATTCTTGTGGTATGTAATCTTATTATAGGTTGTAACATAGAAACTACATCTAATGTTTCTTTTAACTTTTGTTCTATGTAATGCTAATGTGTCATGTGTGGACTGCTCAGGAGGGGGATGATGGTTATATCGAGTTTGTGGAGTTCCCTAAGGGTGTGGTGGCAAGCAATTAGTAAGTATAATAGCTACTAACATCAATAGTGTTGTATTGATTTATAAACTATGCTGATTTATAAAGTTTTATACAGGCCGGAGGAAGATGTGCTAATGGTGGATGCTAGCCTTTTGGTTTTGGTGGCATGTTGCTGTCTAGTCTAGCTGACTTGCTGTGCACTTTGTGCATGTCCTGCACTCCTGCTAAGCTGCTAGTGCAATAGACAGAAGTGCACTAGTGTCATCCTTTTGGTGGTTAACTGGTTAGTGGTTAGTTGGTTGTAAATTCTAGTGGTTAACTGGTTAGTTGGTTGTAAATTCTGGTGTGGTGGCTACTTTTGTAAATTAAGCCATGAATTGATGTTGTGATCATGTGATGCATGAAGCCATGGACTGATCACAGATACATGGTTAGTGGTTGCCTGGTTGGTTGTAAATTCTAATGCTGTGAATTGTGATGCTTGAAGCCATGAACTGATGAATGTTGTGAACTGATAAATCATGAATGTTGCAGGCTGAATGCCTGATTATGAAATGTGATTTGTGTTGTCACTTTTGAACTATTTTCTGGTGTTAAATTGTTTTTGTATTTGTGTACATCAGTATATATACATATGTGTGTGTGCAGTAGGTTTTTTTGCTGTGGCTCGTGAGCCAAACGAGCCAGCTCGAGCTCGTTAACGAGCCGAGCCGAGCTGCTCTTCTGGCTCAGTTGTTTAACGAGCCGAGCTGAGCTGGCTCGATATCTAGCCCTACCACCGACTAAGGTATACTACACTACATCATATACTACTATGCCTTTACAGAATTTACACAGATCTACGCTACGCTAGCAACAAAAGAACACATGTCACTGCACATTTTTAGAACAATGACAGACATAACTACTACTTAAATCTTTATGACATATGATCGCACCAGCTAGCATAGATAGGTGAAAATTCTTCATCCAGCGGAGTACTTCATCTTTCAGTTGAATCATGGGTTTCCTGTCCATCTCCTTAAGAACTATTGGATAAGATTATGTGACTCTATCTCTATCTTCTTTGCCTATATAAATAAGCCCTCTTGTACCCTGTACGATACATCACATAATAGATTTGTTTTCCCGTGGTTTTTTCTTCTTCACATTGGAAGAGTTTTTTGCACATTAAACTCTGTGTCTCATTTTTCCCACCTACGATCCTAACAATTGGTATCGGAGCTTGATGATAAAATCAGTTTTGCTATTTGGCAGATTCAGATGAAGGCTGTTCTTACTCAATTATGTGTACGAAATGCGTTGCAACCGTGACCTGCTGATATGACTGATGATAAATGAGAAGATCTTGATGAAAAAACTTTGTCCGCCGTATAGCTCAGTTTATCTCCTGATGTTCTGCGTGAAGTAATGAATGCAAAATCTGCATCAGAATCGTGGAAGAAATTTGAGGAGCTATATATGACCAAAAGTCTTGCTAATAAGCTCTATCTGAAAGAGCAACTTTATACTATTCGTATGGTGGGAGGTATATCTATTCAATCACATCTTAATCAATTTAATTCTATTTATGTCGACCTTGAGAGTCTGGATGTGAAGATAGATGATGAAGATAAGGCAATTTTGTTGGTAGTCTCGTTGCCCCCTCTTTTAAGCATTTTAAGAAAATTTTGCTTGATGGAAATCATACTTCGCTGACATTTGAGAATGTTGAGTCAAATTTATTGTCCAAGGAAAATTTTGATGTTGATTCTCGTTCTAAGTCTAAAGATGAAGGTTTTATTGTTCGAGGTAGAACTCAACAAGCGGACAGTTCTAATAAACCAAAATCAAGGTCTAAGTCAAGAGATCGTAAACCCAACAATTTTTGTCGTTATTGCAAAGCTGATAATCATGTGATCTCCCAGTGTCCTAAGTTCAAAAATAAGGAAGAAAGACAAAAGAAAAAGAAAGCCGATAAATCAGCTATTGAGGCTAATATTGTTGAAAATAGTGATGGTGGAGAAGCTCTTATGATCACTTCTAATAATGAAAAGCGTATGGCTTGGGTTCTTGATTCAGCTTGCTCTTTTCACATTTGCTCACATCGAGAGTGGTTTTCTGATTATTCTGATGTTCATGATGGTGATGTTATTATTAGTGATAATCTCCACTTGAAATTTCTGGAATTGGTTCTGTTCAGATTAAAGTACATGATGGCACATTCAAGACCCTCACTAATGTTCGTTATGTTTTTAAAATGAAGAGAAATTTATTTCTTTGGGCACCTTAGAAGCAATGAGATTCAAAATTTCTGTTGATAATGGTGTTCTTAAGGTTTCTCAAGGAAACTGTGTTGTATTAAAGGCTGAACGTATAAATAATCTCTATTATTTGTAAGGTTCCACAGTTACATGTACTACAACTATTTCTATTGCATCCAACACTTCAAATACCAAGCTTTGGCATATGCGCTTGGGATATATGAGTGAAAAGGTATGCATCTCTTGCACAAGAGAGGTTATTTAAATGATATTGTCAAATTGGAATTTTGTGAACATTGTGTATTTGGCAAACATAAGAAAGTCAGTTTCTCTTTATCTACTCACTACACCAAAGACATTCTTGATTATATTCATTCTGATTTTGGGGTCGGGCTTCTCATTCTTCTATTGGAGGTTGTGATTATATGATCACTTTTATTGGTGATTCCTCTCGCAAAGTTTGGGATTATTTTCTGAAGCATAAAAAATGATGCTCTAACTGCATTCAAGCAATGGAAAGCTTTAGTGAAAATCAGACTGTCAAAAAATCAAGAAATTGAGAACCGATAATGGATTAGAATTTTGCAATAGTGAGTTTAATTCTCTTTATGCTGATCACGGTATTGCTAGACACAAGACTGTTCTAGGTACTCCCCAGCAGAATGGTGTTGTTGAAAGAATGAATCGTACTATTCTGAAGCGTGTTCGTTGCATGCTTTCTAATACTGGTTTATGGGATAAGCATGGTTTGTGGGCGGAAGCTGCTAATGCCGCCTGCTATTTGATTAGCCCAATTCAGCTATTGGTTTTAAAATTCTAGAAGAGGTATGGACATGTAAACCAGTTGATTATTAATCTTTGGTTGCCCTGCTTATGCTCATGTTAACAATGGAAAGCTAGTGCCTAGAGCTCAAAAATGCCCTTTATTGGCTATGGTTCTGGTGTCAAAGGATATCGTTTATTGTGTACTGATTTTAAGAAGGTGATTGTCAGTCGTGATGTTACTTTTGATGAAAGTACTTTTTCTTCATTTGGAGGGGTTTCTAATAGTGGTCCCTCATCCACATCTATGCCTGAAACTACTTATGAGAATCTTGAGGTAGTTGTACCTATTAATGTTGATTCTGTTACTCCTATTACACAGTCAGTTTCAGCTTCTGTGCCTCCTGTTATCAACAATCACTCTATTGCTCAAGATAGACCTAGAAGGAATATTGTTTTGTCACATCGATATTGTGACACTGATAGTATGGCTCATTATTGAGAGCACCTAGAGGGGGGGGGGGGGTGAATAGGTGATCCTGTGAGACTTAAAAACTTAAGCCACAAAACTTGGTTAATCGTTAGCACAATAATTGCCAAGTGGCTAAAGAGGAATCCTCAACAAAACACAATAACCAACAAGGATCAATCACAGAGATGGCACGGTGGTTATCCCGTGGTTCGGCCAAGACCAACGCTTGCCTACTCCACGTTGTGGCGTCCCAACGGACGAGGGTTGCAATCAACCCCTCTCAAGCGGTCCAAAGACCCACTTGAATACCACGGTGTTTTGCTTGCTTTTTCTCAATCCCGTTTGCGAGGAATCTCCACAACTTGGAGCCTCTCGCCCTTACACTTGAAATTCACAAAGAACACGGAGCAAGGGAGGGATTAGCAACACACACAAGACACAAGAAACAGAGTGTCAACACGCACACAAGTCGCAACAAGAGCTCGCAACACAACTCAATGAGTTCACAACTCCACTAGAGCTCTATATGCTATCACAATGAAAAGAATGCGCGAAATCGATGTCTTGGTGCTTAGGAATGTTGTAGGAATACTTGGTATACACCTCCATGCGCCTAGGGGTCCCTTTTATAGCCCCAAGGCAGCTAGGAGCCGTTGAGAGCAATCCAGGAAGGCTGATCTTGCCTTCTGTCGACTGGCGCACCGGACAGTCCGGTGCACACCGGACACTGTCCGGTGCCCGATTTCTTTCCTTAAATGGCGAAGCCGACCGTTGGCAGACTTGGAGCCGTTGGCGCACCGGACATGTCCGGTGCACACCGGACAGTCCGGTGCCTCCTTCTAGCCGTTGGCTCGGCCACGTGGCCCGCGCAGATCGCGCGGCCGACCGTTGGCTCACCGGATAGTCCGGTGCACACCGGACAGTCCGGTGAATTATAGCCGTACGTCGCCGGTGAATTCCCGAGAGCGGCCATTTCGCTCGAGCCAGCCTGGCGCACCGGACACTGTCCGGTGCACCACCGGTCAGTCCGGTGCCCCCAGACTCAGCAGATTCTTGGCTGCTCGAGCCAAGACATTTCCAATTGGATTTTTCCTGTTTCCAGCACTTAGACACAACACATTAGTCCATAGAACAATGTACTAAGTCTGAGAAACATACCTTTATCCTTGATTTGTACTTTGTCCACCTTTTTACACTAGGGCACTTGTGTTGGACACTAAATCACCAAAATACTTAGAAATGGCTCAAGGGCACATTTCCCTTTCAATCTCCCCCTTTTTGGTGATTTATGCCAACACAACATAAAGCAAGTAGAACAAATACAAAATCAATTCAAATAAGAACTCAAATTGTTTTGATTCAAATTTGACATATATGGATCACTCTTTGCCACCACTTGGTTTGTTTTTGCAAATCAAACTCTATTTTCTATCTCTAAGTCAAACACACGTGTTAAGACATAAAGAGAGTCATTCCAAGAGAAATTGATTCAAGATTTCAAAAACTCCCCTTTTTCCCATAATCAACACTTCTCCCCACTAGAAACCAACTTTTGACAAGAGAGACAATAAAAGAGTTTTGACAAACCAAAAGCTCTATTCTACTATTTCCAAAAACTCTTAAGTGGTAGCTGATCCATTTATCGCTTTGGCCTTTATTTTCTCCCCCTTTGGCATCAAGCACCAAAACGGGATAAATCTTGGCCCTTTAACCCCAATTGCCTCACCAAAATCTTCAACAAAGAGCAAATAGGCAATAAGAGGATAAAGATGAACTTGGAAAAGTTACTCTTTTCATTGGAGTGCAGTGGAAGTCTTGCATGGTCCAAGTCCACCTTTTCCCTTTCAATTCTCCTTGGAGACTAAAACAACCAACTCAAGTACATGGTTAGTCTCAAAGGGTCAAGTTGTAGCACAACTCCCCCTAAATATGTGCATCACTTGCAACACGGACTTGTGAGGTCCAGGGAGTGTTTGTACAACCTGAGCACCACAATAAGCAACAAAATGCAGAATGAACATGATCAAAGGCATAAACACATGTATGCTACATTTCAATCCAAGTTCCGCGAATCTAAGATATTGAGCTCACTACGCAGCCTGCAAAAGGTCTTCTCATCTAGAGGCTTGGTAAAGATATCGGCTAGCTGGTTCTCGGTGCTAACATGAAACACTTCGATATCTCCCTTTTGCTGGTGGTCTCTCAAAAAGTGATGCCGGATGTCAATGTGCTTTGTGCGGCTGTGCTCAACAGGATTTTCCGCTATTCGGATAGCACTCTCATTATCACATAGGAGTGGGACTTTGCTCAGATTGTAGCCAAAGTCCCTGAGGGTTTGCCTCATCCAAAGTAGTTGCGCGCAACACTGTCCTGCGGCAACATACTCGGCCTCAGCGGTGGATAGAGCAACGGAAGTTTGTTTCTTAGAATTCCATGACACCAGGGACCTTCCTAAGAATTGGCACGTCCCCGATGTACTCTTCCTATCGACCTTACATCCAGCATAGTCGGAATCTGAGTACCCAATCAAGTCAAAGTTAGACCCCTTTGGATACCAGATCCCGAAGCAAGGCGTAGCGACTAAATATCGAAGAATTCGCTTTACAGCCACTAAGTGACACTCCTTAGGATCGGATTGAAATCTAGCACACATGCATACGCTAAGCATAATATCCGGTCTACTAGCACATAAATAAAGCAAAGAACCTATCATGGACCGGTATGCTTTTTGATCAACGGACTTACCTCCTTTGTTGAGGTCGGTGTGTCCGTCAGTTCCCATCGGTGTCTTTGCGGGCTTGGCGTCCTTCATCCCAAACCGCTTTAGCAAGTCTTGCGTGTACTTTGTTTGGGAGATGAAAGTGCCGTCCTTAAGTTGCTTCACTTGGAACCCAAGGAAGTAGTTCAATCCGCCCATCATCGACATCTCGAATTTCTGCGTCATAACCCTGCTAAACTCTTCACAAGACTTTTGATTAGTAGAACCAAATATTATGTCATCGACATAAATTTGGCACACAAAAAGATCACCATCGCAAGTCTTGGTAAAAAGAGTTGGATCGGCTTTCCCAACCTTGAAGGCATTAGCAATTAAAAAGTCTCTAAGGCATTCATACCATGCTCTTGGGGCTTGCTTAAGTCCATAGAGCGCCTTAGAGAGTTTACACACGTGGTCGGGGTACTGTTCATCCTCGAAGCCAGGGGGTTGCTCCACGTACACTTCCTCCTTGATCGGCCCGTTGAGGAAAGCGATCTTCACATCCATTTGGTACAACCTGAAAGAATGGTGAGTGGCATATGCTAGCAAGATACGAATTGATTCTAGCCTAGCCACAGGAGCAAAAGTCTCCTCAAAGTCCAAACCTGCGACTTGGGCATAACCTTTTGCCACAAGTCGAGCCTTGTTCCTTGTCACTACCCCGTGCTCATCCTGTTTGTTGCGGAACACCCACTTGGTTCCCACAATATTTTGCTTGGGACGAGGCACCAGTGTCCAAACTTCATTGTGCTTGAAGTTGTTGAGTTCCTCCTGCATGGCCAACACCTAGTCCGGATCTAGCAAGGCCTCTTCTACCCTGAAAGGCTCAATAGAAGAGACAAAGGAGTAATGCTCACAGAAATTAACTAATCTTGAACGAGTAGTTACTCCCTTGCTAATATCACCCAAAATTTGGTCGACGGGATGATCCCTTTGGATCGTCGCTCGAACTTGGGTTGGAGGTGCCTGAGGTGCTTCTTCCTCTTCAACTTGATCATCCTGTGCTCCCCCTTGATCGTGCACCTCCACTTGAGGTACCTGTTCGTCATCTTGGGTTGGGAGATGCACCATAGTTGAGGAAGACGGTTGATCTTGCTCCAAATGTTCCTGAGGCCGTACATCTCCAATCGCCATGGTGCGTATCGCGGCTGTTGGAACGTCTTCTTCATCTACATCATCAAGATCAACAATTTGCTCTCTTGGAGAGCCATTAGTCTCATCAAATACAACGTCGCTAGAGACTTCAACCAAACCCGATGATTTGTTGAAGACCCTATACGCCTTTGTATTTGAATCATAACCTAATAAAAACCCTTCTACAGCTTTGGGAGCAAATTTGGAATTCCTACCCTTCTTCACTAGAATGTAGCATTTACTCCCAAATACACGAAAGTATGATACATTGGGTTTGTTACCGGTTAGCAGCTCATACGATGTCTTCTTGAGGAGGCGGTGAATGTAGACCCTGTTGATGGCGTGGCAAGCCGTGTTCACGGCTTCCGACCAAAAACGCTCGGGGGTCTTGAACTCTCCAAGCATAGTCCTCGCCATATCAATGAGCGTCCTGTTCTTCCTCTCTACCACACCATTTTGCTGAGGTGTGTAGGGAGCGGAGAACTCGTGCTTGATTCCTTCCTCCTCAAGGAACTCCTCTACTTGAAGATTCTTGAATTCGGACCCGTTGTCGCTTCTTATCTTCTTCACCTTGAGCTCAAACTCTTTTTGAGCTCTCCTTAGGAAGCGCTTGAGGGTCCCTTGGGTTTCAGACTTATCCTGCAAAAAGAACACCCAAGTGAAGCGGGAAAAGTCATCAACAATAACTAGACCATACTTACTTCCTCCTATGCTTAGATAGGCGACGGGTCCAAAGAGGTCCATATGTAGCAGCTCCAGGGGTCTTGATGTGGTCATCACATTTTTGGTGTGATGCGCTCCTCCCACTTGTTTACCTGCTTGACAAGCTGCACAAGGTCTATCTTTTTCGAATTGCACGTTAGTCAAACCTATCACGTGTTCTCCCTTTAGAAGCTTGTGAAGGTTCTTCATCCCCACATGAGCTTAGCGGCGATGCCACAGCCAGCCCATGCTGGTCTTAGCTATTAAGCATGCATCTAGACCAGCCTCCTCTTTTCCAAAATCAACTAAGTAAAGTTTGCCGTCTAATACACCCTTAAAAGCTAGTGAACCATCACTTCTTCTAAAGACAGACACATCTACATTTGTAAATAGACAGTTATATCCCATATTGCATAATTGACTAACAGATAGCAAATTATATCCAAGAGACTCTACTAAAAACACATTAGAGATAGAGTGCTCATTTGAGATTGCAATTTTACCTAACCCTTTTACCTTGCCTTGATTCCCATCACCGAATATTATTGAATCTTGGGAATCTTTGTTTTTGACGTAGGAGGTGAACATCTTCTTCTCCCCCATCATATGGTTTGTGCATCCGCTGTCGATAATCCAGCTTGAACCCCCGGATGCATAAACCTGCAAGGCAAATTTAGGCTTGGGTCTTAGGTACCCAACTCATGTTGGGTCCTACAAGGTTAGTGCAAATATCCTTAGGGACCCAAATGCAAGTTTTGTCTCCCTTGCATTTTGCCCCTAACTTCCTAGCAACTATTTTCCTATCCTTTCTACAAATAGCAAAGGAAGCATTTAACTCACGATAAATTGTAGAAGGTTCATTCATTACTTTCCTAGGAGCATGAATAATATTCTTTCGAGGCACATGATGAATAGCATTTCTCCTAGACATATTTCTACCATGCATATAGGAAGAACTAGAAGCAAACATGGCATGAGAATCAAAATCATCATAAGCATTATAACTCCTATAAGCATTTCTAGTTTGTCTCCTATCATGGTACATAAAAGCATGGTTCTTTTTAGCACTACTAGCCATAGGAGCCTTCCCTTTCTCCTTGGCGGAGATAGGAGCCTTATGGCTTGTCAAGTCCTTGACTCCCCTCTTGTAGCCAAGTCCATCCTTAATTGAGGGGTGTCTACCAATTGTGTAGGCATCCCTTGCAAATTTTAGCTTATCAAAATTACTCTTGCTAGTCTTAAGTTGAGCATTAAGACTAGCCAATTCATCATTAAGTTTGGAAATTGAAACTAGGTGTTCACTACAAGCATCAATGTCAAAATCTTTACACCTATTACAAGTTTCAACAATTTCTACACAAGATGTTGATTTACTAGCTATTTCTAACTTAGCATTCAAATCATCATTAACACTTTTTAATTTAGAGATGGATTCATGACAAGTAGATAATTCACTAGAGAGCATTTCATTCCTTTTTATTTCTAGAGCAAGAGAATTTTGTGTACTAACAAATTTATCATGCTCCTCATATAAAAGATCCTCTTGTTTTTCTAGTAATCTATTCTTGTCATTCAAAGCATCAATCAACTCATTAATCTTATTAATTTTAGATCTATCTAATCCCTTGAATAAGCATGAGTAATCTATCTCATCATCATCACTAGACTCATCCTCACTTGAAGAAGCATAAGTACTAGTATCATGAGTGCTTACTTTCTTCTCCCTTGCCATGAGGCAAGTGTGACACTCGTTGGGGAAGAGGGATGACTTGTTGAAGGCGGTGGCGGCGAGTCCTTCATTGTCGGAGTCGGAGGAGGAGCAATCCGAATCCCACTCCTTTCCGATATGTGCCTCGCCCTTGGCCTTCTTGTAATGTTTCTTTTTCTCCCTTTTGTTCCCCTTTTCCTGGCCACTTTCATTATCGGGACAGTTAGCAATGAAATGACCAATCTTACCACATTTGAAGCACGAGCGCTTCTCCTTTGTCTTGGTCTTGCTTGGCTGTCCCTTGCGACCTTTAAGCGCCGTCTTGAAGCGCTTAATGATGAGGGCCATCTCCTCATCATTTAGCCCGGCCGCCTCAACTTGCGCCACCTTACTCGGTAGTGCCTCCTTGCTCCTCGTTGCCTTGAGAGCAATGGGTTGAGGCTCATGAATAGGACCGTTCAACGCGTCGTCCACGTATCTCGCCTCCTTGATCATCATTCGCCCGCTTACGAACTTCCCAAGAACTTCTTCGGGCGACATCTTGGTGTACCTAGGATTTTCACGAATATTGTTCACCAAATGAGGATCAAGAACGGTAAAGGACCTTAGCATTAGGCGGACGACGTCGTGGTCCGTCCATCGCGTGCTCCCGTAGCTCCTTATTTTGTTGATAAGGGTCTTGAGCCGATTGTATGTTTGGGTTGGCTCCTCGCCCCTTATCATCGCGAATCGTCCAAGCTCGCCCTCCACCAACTCCATCTTGGTGAGCAAGGTGACATCATTCCCCTCATGAGAGATCTTGAGGGTGTCCCAGATCTGCTTGGCATTGTCCAAGCCGCTCACCTTATGGTACTCGTCCCTGCACAAAGAGGCTAGCAACACAGTAGTAGCTTGTGCATTTTTATGAATTTGCTCATTAATGAACATGGGACTATCCGAACTATCAAAGTGCATTCCACTCTCTACAATCTCCCATATACTAGGATGGAGAGAGAACAAGTGACTACGCATTTTGTGACTCCAAAATCCGTAGTCCTCTCCATCAAAATGAGGAGGTTTACCAAGTGGAATAGATAATAAATGAGCATTTGCACTTTGAGGAATACGCGAATAATCGAAAGAAAAGTTCGAGTTAACCGTCTTTCGTTTGTCGTAGTCGTTGTCGTCGTTGTCCTTGTGGGAAGAAGTGGACTCATCACTGTCGTCGTAGTAGACGATCTCCTTAATGCGCATTGTCTTCTTCTTCCCATCTTTTCGTCTATGACCTGAGCCCGAGTCGGTAGGCTTGTCATCCTTTGGCTCGTTGACGAAAGACTCCTTCTCTTTATCGTTGATCACGATACCCTTCCCCTTAGGATCCATCTCTTCGGGCGGTTAGTCCCTTTGTGAAGAGAACGGCTTCGATACCAATTGAGAGCACCTAGAGGGGGGGGGTGAATAGGTGATCCTGTGAGACTTAAAAACTTAAGCCACAAAACTTGGTTAATCGTTAGCACAATAATTGCCAAGTGGCTAAAGAGGAATCCTCAACAAAACACAATAACCAACAAGGATCAATCACAGAGATGGCACGGTGGTTATCCCGTGGTTCGGCCAAGACCAACGCTTGCCTACTCCACGTTGTGGCGTCCCAACGGACGAGGGTTGCAATCAACCCCTCTCAAGCGGTCCAAAGACCCACTTGAATACCACGGTGTTTTGCTTGCTTTTTCTCAATCCCGTTTGCGAGGAATCTCCACAACTTGGAGCCTCTCGCCCTTACACTTGAAATTCACAAAGAACACGGAGCAAGGGAGGGATTAGCAACACACACAAGACACAAGAAACAGAGTGTCAACACGCACACAAGTCGCAACAAGAGCTCGCAACACAACTCAATGAGTTCACAACTCCACTAGAGCTCTATATGCTATCACAATGAAAAGAATGCGCGAAATCGATGTCTTGGTGCTTAGGAATGTTGTAGGAATACTTGGTATACACCTCCATGCGCCTAGGGGTCCCTTTTATAGCCCCAAGGCAGCTAGGAGCCGTTGAGAGCAATCCAGGAAGGCTGATCTTGCCTTCTGTCGACTGGCGCACCGGACAGTCCGGTGCCCGATTTCTTTCCTTAAATGGCGAAGCCGACCGTTGGCAGACTTGGAGCCGTTGGCGCACCGGACATGTCCGGTGCACATCGGACAGTCCGGTGCCTCCTTCTAGCCGTTGGCTCGGCCACGTGGCCCGCGCAGATCGCGCGGCCGACCGTTGGCCCGGCCGACCGTTGGCTCACCGGACAGTCCGGTGCACACCGGACAGTCCGGTGAATTATAGCCGTACGTCGCCGGTGAATTCCCGAGAGCGGCCATTTCGCTCGAGCCAGCCTGGCGCACCGGACACTGTCCGGTGCACCACCGGTCAGTCCGGTGCCCCCAGACTCAGCAGATTCTTGGCTGCTCGAGCCAAGACATTTCCAATTGGATTTTTCCTGTTTCCAGCACTTAGACACAACACATTAGTCCATAGAACATTGTACTAAGTCTGAGAAACATACCTTTATCCTTGATTTGTACTTTGTCCACCTTTTTACACTAGGGCACTTGTGTTGGACACTAAATCACCAAAATACTTAGAAATGGCCCAAGGGCACATTTCCCTTTCAATATTATGCTCTCATTGCTGCTCAAGACACTAATGTTGCATTTGAACCTTCTTATTGGGAATCTATCTCATGTGATAATTCATCCAAGTGCTTAGTTGCTATGAATGATGAGTTTAAGATCCTTCAAAAGAATTCTACATGGAAATTGGTTGAGCTTCCATAAGGTAAAAAACCTTTAAAGTGCAAGTGGATTTATAAGAAGGACAATATATCTGGAGTTGAACCTGCAAGATTCAAAGCTCAATTAGTTGTGAAAGGTTTCAAACAAGGGGAAGGTATTGATTTCAATGAGGTGTTCCCTCCTGTTGTTCGTCACACTTCTATTCGAGTTATGCTTGCTATTGTTGCTTTATTTGATTTGGAGTTAGAGCAACTTGATGTTAAACTGTATTTCTTCATGGAGACTTAGATGAAGAGATTTATATGACACAACCTCAGGGTTTTTCTGCTCCTGGTCAATAGCGTTTAGTTTGTCATTTACATAAATTTCTTTATGGTTTGAAACAAGCTCCTAGGCAGTGGTATAAGAGGTTTGACTCGTTCATGCTTGCACATGGTTATTCTCGAAGCAATTATGATCATTGTATTTATTTGAAGCAGTTCTCAAATGGATCTTCTGTGCATCTACTACTTTATGTTGATGATATGTTGATTGCTTCTCATGAAAAGTCACTGATTGTTGAATTGAAGGCTCAACTTAGTCATGAATTTGATATGAAAGATCTTGGACCAGCAAAGAAGAATCTTGGGATGGAAATTCAGTGTGATCGTCGTGCTAGTACTCTTTTTTATCTTAGAAGAGTTATATTGAGAAAGTTCTTGAAAAGTATAATCTCAGTCATTGCAAATCTGTTGCTACACCATTTGCTTCACATTTTAAATTATCATCGAGGCAATATGCTGTTACTGAAGATGAGAAAGAACACATGTCTCACATACCGTATTCTAATGTTGTTGGGAATCCATGTATGCTATAATTTGCACAAGACCCGATTCAGCTCATGTTGTTAGTGTGGTTAGTAGATTTATGCACAATCCTGGTAAAGAACATTGGAATGCAGTAAAGTGGAATCTTCGCTACTTGAAAGGTACTTCTCATTTCGGATTATTGTTTGACAAGAATTCAGTGAAGGAAATTGGTGTTATGGGATTTGTTGAGGGATTTGTTGATTCTGGCTTTGGTGGTGATCTTGATAAGAGACGCTCCATATCTGGCTATGTATTTCATTATGCGGTTCTAGAGTGAGTTGGAGGGCTTCACTTCAGTCTGTTATTGCTCTTTCCACTACTGAAGCAGAATATGTCTCAGCTACCGAAGGGGTTAAAGAAGCTATTTGGATGCGAGGTCTTATTTCTGAACTTGGAGTTCCTCAGGATGTCATCAAGGTTTATTGTGATAGTCACAGTGCTATTTGTTTGACCAAGAATGATATGTACCAATTCAAGACCAAACATATTGATATCAAGTACCACTTCATTTGTGATATTGTTGTTGAAGGCAAAATTAAAGTGGACAAGATACATACTCATGAAAATCCTGTAGACATGCTTACAAAGCCATTATCTAATACCAAGTTCAAGCATTGTCTTGACTTAGTAGGTGTTCGTGGAGCTTAGCACCCTAGTGGTGTTTGGGGAAACAATTTTATATATTTAGCGTCAAGGGGAGATTTGTTGGATAAGATTATGTGACTCTATCTCTATCTCCTTTGCCCATATAAATAGGCCCCTATGTACCCTGTACGAGACACCACATAATAGATCTATTTTCTCGTGGTTTTTTTCTCCTCCACATTAGGAGAGTTTTTTCCACGTTAAACTCTGTGTATACTTTTCCCATGTACGATCCTAACAAGAAGAATACTCTACTTCTGCAACATTGATAGCACAATAAATATAACATAATATCAGTTGGAGGATAGTGGACCTTTTTCTCTATAGACATCTTGTTTCTTGTGGACCAAATAGCCCACACAAATCATCACAAAAAAACTAAAAGTATGCTAGGCAAGGAGCCCTTGTCCTGAAGCCGGACAACAAAGTCCAACACACCAAGAGTGTGATCTATCTCACTTGAACACTTCTCTCACAATTTCCTAGGATAGAAATAGCAACATGACAACATAAGAAAATGTGATCAACTGTTTCATGATTCCCACATAAGCAACATTTGCCACCCCCCTTCCAGCCCCTCTCGACTAAACATTGAGACACTTGGAGTTTGTCATTAAAGACTTGCCAAAGAAAGAGCTTACTTTACGAAGGAATTTTGTACTCCCACAAAATCTCAGCTATCATGCTGGTTACACCCCTATAAGGTAGGAACCTATATAAGGATTTAGTTGTAAACTATTTACTTTTATCAAGCACCCTGTTGGCACCTTTTTTGGGCGCCAAACACTACACAAGAACTGTGGCGGTGCTCTATGCGCAGAGGCGGACGGTCCACGGCTAGGGGCCGGACGATCCGCGGCCTGGCGTAGGGCTAGGGTTTCCAGCCTGACGGCCGAACGGTCCGTGCCCTAGGGCCGGACGGTCCGCGCGTGCGCAGGGGGCGGCGAAGGTCGCCGACGACACCTGGATCTCGCTCCCGGGAGGGACCTCGTCGGGGAGGAGAGATCCTAGGAGTTGTCTAGGCTCGGGCAGACCGACCTAGACTCCTCTAATCAATGTAGAGTCGAAGAGAAGCGGAGAATTTGGGGATTGAGAGGCTAAACTAGAGCTAGACTAGAACTACTCCTAATTGTACACACCACAACATAAACCCCCCTATAGCAACGCATCCGCAGCAACACATGATTTTATGCGTTGTAAGAAATTAGCAGGCAACATTTAATATGCGTTGCAAGCATCATCCGTTAAGTTATTAGAGTTATGGCAACGCTTTATGTGTACCATCCGTTGTGTTAAATAGGATACGAAAACATTTAATATGTGTTGCTAGCTGAATGTATTGATTAACTAGTATGTGACAACCATTAATATTTCTTGCTAGTAACATTTAATATTTAAATTCAGAAAACACTCAATATGAATGATTTGAAGTACAATAAATTAAACCAAATATTGTCCTTTTAGATTTTGATCTACCAAAAACCCTATCACACAGGGAGACACAAGCGCACGGCCTGAACCACCTACCCACACCGCCGCTGGCCACCTGCCATGCCCCCAGTCGCCTTCGCAAAAGTCCCCAATCCCGTGGGCGGCCTCTGCACGCCTAGCCGCATACCTCTTCGTCAGTGCGCCAAAATCTCCTGAACTACCTACCCACCTCAAACCCTAACCCCAAGCCATCGCAGAAGAGGGTGACGAAGTAAAACCAGCAGCTGCCTCCCGACGCCGATCTAGAGGCTTTGGCCCACCGACGCACGACGGCACGAGCAGCCGATGAACACGGCCACTCAACTTTCATAGTTTCATCACGAGTACCACCTGAGCAGCGGAGTCGCAGACAGCCGGACACCATCACATCAAACCTCCACCACCGTCAATATAAGCGACAGCTGCAGGAGGGCCGTTGAAACCGCCAGCCGTTCCTTCCCACCCTCCTCCCCGCCCCCGGTCCGCCCCCCACCTGAATTCCACACCCCGCGGCGAGGCCGCGGGGCGCCCGCGCCCAAACGCCAAAACCCTAGCTCCCCACCCACCCACCAACCTCCAAGCACCGGAGGCCGCCGCGCGCTCGCCCACGGTCGCCACGGATGCGCGCGGCCCGCTCGCGGACCTCGACGACGCCCTGCTCGCGCGCCGCGGCTGTTCCGCCATGGACGAGCCCGAGAAAGTGAGGGGCAGGGAGGATGCGGCGTCGGGCCGCGAGGCTGAAATTTCCCTTTGACCCGGGAATAGGATCTGGATGTCGGATCTGGATGTCGCCTAGAGGGGGGGGTGAATAGGCGAATAAAACTTATTACTTTAAAACTTAAATTCTTACTCTACTCGAAGACTTAGTACGCAGTGGAGTGAAAAGACTCTTCGAGTAGGTTGCAGCGGAATGGAAGATCCTGTCTCAAAATGTCCTGCACTTCAAATCAAGCTTATACCACAGATAAGTATTGAAGTGCAGATATAAAGGCGAGTAAGACAGAGAGTCAGGATACAATACAGAACAGAGCACACAGACGCAAGGATTTATCCCGAGGTTCGGCCAAGCCTGAAATGCTTGCCTAGTCCTCGTTGGAGTTAGCCACACCTGGGCTTGGAGTCTATTTCAACTCCTTCCTCCGTTTGCTCAGATCTGTCAGTATGACAGATAGAGCCTTTCACTATTGAGTGGGGTTACAACAGAACCGCGGCTGCTTACAAACTTCTTGGCAGCACCCCAGCAGAGTAACGATACGCTCAAGACCTTGCTCTAGCTCTTAGCAGCACTACTCTCTCTAAAGGCTTATAGCTGTGCCTTCTACACAAACTATAGAGTTACACACAAGAGGAAGAGCGAGAATTGATTCCAGTGAAGTCTACACTTGTTGGCTGCGCTTGTACTTTGCTTGAGGCGCCTAGGGGTCCCTTTTATAGGCACAAGGGGCCTAGGAGCCATTGGAAGCAATCCAGGAAGGCAAATCTTGCCTTCTGTCGGGTGGCACACCGGACAGTCCGGTGCACACCGGACACCGTCCGGTGCCCGATTTCTTTCCTTCTACGGCGAAGCCGACCGTTAACAGTCTCGGAGCCGTTGGCGCACCGGACATGTCCGGTGCACACCGGACAGTCCGGTGCCTCCATCTAGCCGTTGGCTCGGCCACGTGTCCCAAGCAGATCCCGCGGCCGACCGTTGGCCCGGCCGACCGTTGGCTCACTGGACAGTCTGGTGCACACCGGACAGTCCGGTGAATTATAGCCGTACGTCGCCGGTGAATTCCCGAGAGCGGCCACTTCGCTCGAGCCAGCCTGGCGCACCGGACACTGTCCGGTGCACCACCGGACACTGTCCGGTGAGCCACCGGACAGTCCGGTGCACCAAGACTGAGCAGAACCTTGGCTGTACATAGCCAAGCCTTTTGCACCTCTTTCCTTTTCTTCTTCTTTCTGTTTCTAACACTTAGACAAGTATATTAGTACACAAAAACCAATGTACTAAGTCTAGAAACATACCTTTTCTTAACTATTATATCTATAGCATTTGTCATGCTTGAGCTTTGATGTTGGACTCATAAATCATCAAGTCAACTTGACTTGATCTAGATTGTCATTTCTTAACTCCAACATCCTGCAAAGGTCACATAGAACATCTACAAACATAGGAATAACCCAAACAAAAGATCAGGGTGAACTTAACTCTTTTGGGCTGCTTCCAGTTCTGTTTTGACACTTGTTCTCCTTCTAGTGACCTTGATCTCCTTCTTAGAGCTTGATCTTGAGCCTTATGACTTACACCACATACCTATAGATATTTCCTCATTGGTTGTAAGTCACGTCCTTATGTAGTGATCCTTGATGTGTTGTAGCTGTTCTCAACTCGATCACCCTTGACTTTGCAAGCCTTCTTCTTCACCCTTGGCTTTGGGTTCCTCAGCCTCCTTGACCTTCTCCCGTGCACTTGGTACCTCGAAGCTCTTCTTGCCTCCGTCCTTGGCTTGATCAGTTGTCTCCGAGCTACGCACCCGAGTCTCACTTTATACAATGTCCATCTTACTTGTGATGTCCATCATGTATCCATAATCCAGTTCTTGGACCATCACATTTGTTTACTTGTGTTGAACCCTGTAGGCTTTATCTTAAGCACCTGTTCAACACTTAGTACACTTGTTAGTCCTTTAATTGAGTTGTCATCCAAACACCAAAACTCACAAGAGAGCTTTCAATCTCCCCCTTTTTGGTGATTGATGGCAACACACTTAAAGCTTACATAAGAATAAGATTTGAAGCACAAATTTTGAAATCTAAGTTTATAGAATGCTCCCCCTAAATATGTGCTCACTTCAAAAACATAATTTTGGCCTCAGACGCCAATTTGCACATACTTAGGCAATTCGAAACATTTCTATACCTTAGCAATTTTGGAATGCATTGTGTCAAGAATCAACCCATGATGCTATAACACACAAATGCACATAATCAGAGTTAAACACCATTCAAATTAGTGGATATATCACAGGAATATCAACCTACCACTATTTACCATTAAGAAACCAATTTAAAGCAATCTTAAAGCACCTTTAATCTTAAAGCACCATTAACCACATGACTATCTATTACACTATAGAAGCCAAATAATAATTCATTGCGGCGGAAACACTAGTCCATATGATGCAATACATATAATACTGCAAGAAGCATATGAATAACACACTAGCAAAGCAACACACTAGCAAAGCTTAAACTAACACATCACCCCTTAGGATAAGCTTTCCTCTCAGGTTGAGATAAGCTTTAATACACAAATTCTCCCCCTTTGACATCAAACACCAAAAACCATAATCAAGCAAGAACATAGGATGATGTCAAGGGACAGCAGGGTGTTTAAGGTGGAAAAACGACTATCAAAACTCCCCCTTACTTATTGAACATATGCACTATCAACATTTAGGTAAGATACATATATGCAAAAAGATTAATACTTCCTTTTGTACCTTTACCATGTTGTAGTGTACTTCCCATCTTGAAAGTATTTAATCTCTCGAGAGCTTCTCCACACTTGTGCCTGATTCTTTATCCTAACTTTTTCTTGTTGCTAAGACACCAAACTTAGAACAAGTTATAGTATTGGGCACAAGAAGAAAACTTCCATTCTAATAATTATCAATTGAAGTCAATTGAAGCAAAACATCACGGCTACTAAATGAAAGATACCAATTGCAGAGTTCATCATAGCTCCAAGATATTTAAGAATAAGCATTTATTATCACCAGATATTATAGAGCATGAGCAATCTAAAAAATATGCACTTACTCACGACCAATTTCTTGACTTACAGAGGTACCCAAGTCCTGATTGCTCCATTTGTTGCTTATCTTCTCTTTTCCACCTAGAGACTATACAAGATTGCTCAAGAAACAGTTAGTCTCAAAAGACACAAGTTATGTGCGCTCCCCCTCAAGTTGTGCATCAAGTATTTGAATGACTTGCACTTTGCACAATCTAGCTTCCTCAGAACTAGAGGGAATCACAACATACTTTGGTCAAGGCATACTCTATCACTTTCATCACCCAAAGATGCCAATTTGAATATCAAATGAAAAGCCACTTAACACCGATTGAAGGCTAAATGAAAGGTTGACTAAATACAACAATGCACGCCTCAGTGGCACCTAAGCCAATTGAATACTCACAGGAAGTCTAACATTTACGCAACTTGTACATGCTTCATATTTAACTATCATTGCATATACCAATTGAAGATCAACACAATCATGTATATAAAGCGAATTGTCTAAGCATGTCATAATTAAGAAGGTTTCTTAGGTGCACAAAAGAAACAACATTTTAAAGGCATAAATTGCCTAAGCCAAGATATTACCAATCGAAAGACAAGAACATAGCTATGATCACAATGAATGGAATTTCAAGAATATTTAATGAAATTGCATAGCTCCATTTTCCATACCTTTGCCTTTATGAGAGCACTTGTTATCACCAATTCAGGGCTCCTTTTTGCTTACGCACCTCATAGCTCAAAAGGGCACGACATGGATTTGAAATTCACACAGTACCAAACTAGGGTAATCATGTGAACATGGACTAAACAAAATGTCATATTTGCACATAGCATTACTTACAAAAAGTTACAGGTTTATCCAAATACACCAAGAGAGTTAATCGTTGTGGATATAACAAATGAAAGAGCTACCAATGATTCAAAAGATATATCCTATAGAGTACCAGCCATGATTAAGCAAACATCATTATGATCCATTTAACACAGGCAATCATAAAGCATAACTATTCCAAGGACAGGTAGCACAACAAGCCAACTTAAGAGCAATACTAAATTGCAATTATGTACTTAAAATACACGGGTACCGTCCTTTGGAGAGCAAGTTATAGATTCTCATCAAGGTCCTTTACTTGATTCACCAATAATGATTAAGAACCTATACACCTTATTTCACTTGAGATGAACATGGGATTAGTGTCTCACAATAATTCAACCTTGGGTCAATAAACACCAAAACAATTAATAGCTTAAGCATAGAGTTTTAGATAACCGTCTTAAGCTCTCCCATGGTCTCCAGTCCATCTCAAGTCACCTGCATGGTCTAGTTAGCATGGTTTGGTACCCATCTCGGGATGGGTACATAATGATCATTTAAATGTGCCTTTGGTACCCAAATTGCCTTTGTGCTAGTTCTAGGTGATCTCGTTATAGATCTAGCACAAGTGTATGATTTGGGTCTCCTACGCGAATAAGATTGACACAAATTCACTTGCTTAGGAATCTTACCTTTATAGCATACCTTGGATAGATGACCCTGCTCACCACACTTGTAGCAGAAGCGTCGTTCAACCCGACATGACGCTTGCTGTGTGTCATTTTCCTTGGTGAGGGTCACCTTGGAGGATGCACATCCTTGATTCTTCATGACCGGACATGAAGTGATCATGTGGTCCTTATTTTTGCATCCAAAGCAACTTCTTGTCCCTTCATCCTTGTCTTTGTACGGACAAGACATGATGAGGTGGCCTATCTCCTTGCACTTGAAGCACCTCTTTTTTCCTCTTCCCTTTTTGTGCTTGAGTGACATGGAGAGATGATCAGTGCAAATAACATGACTAATTGAATTTTTACCTTTTTCCTTTTTCATGTTGATTTCTTCATTTGTAGCTTTGGGAACATTCTTCTTATTGAGCTTAACACTTGCTGCAGTTTTTCCTTTCTCAAGCTTCTTCACCACGCGCCCGTGGATATCTTGAGAGAGTTGAGCAATGTGTCTTCTCCTTAGTTGTCTTTGCTTCTTGTTCCCACAGAATTTCTTTTGTGACCCTAAAACTTGTTGCTCAATCAATGATTGGCTTTCTTTTGAGCAACAGGGGTTAGCACATGGTGATATACAATTCAAATGCGCACACGTGCGAGAATGAGGTTCACATGAATGTAAGTTTGCAATTATAACCTCATGAGCAACATTAAGCATGAT
Source organism: Zea mays (assembly GCF_902167145.1). Taxonomy (NCBI): domain Eukaryota; kingdom Viridiplantae; phylum Streptophyta; class Magnoliopsida; order Poales; family Poaceae; genus Zea; species Zea mays. The sequence continues at coordinate 197,102,664 of NC_050096.1, forward strand.
ATGATCATCAACTAATTTATTATGAGAATATGACAACATATCATACTTTTTACCTAGAGCACGTTTTTCTAAGTCCATTGTTTCTACTTGACTCTTAAGCATAGAATTTTCCGTTTTAAGTTGAGCAATATTAGATAACGCATCATGACTATTTCTTTGCTCAATTAAAACATATTCATACCTTTGGACCAAATCATCATGAGAGCACTTTAGCTCCTCATGTTCTTTGGTCATCTTCTCCAGGCTCTTGTTGGTTTTGATGAGGGACTCCTCTAGCCTGAGAAGCGTCTCGCCTTGTTCCTTGTTCCTTCTCAACAGCTTAACCAAGAGTGCCTTGTCCTCTTTGTTGAGATGGATGTAGAAACGGCGAATCTCCTCTTCTTCCACATCATCGGTCTCATTTTCCCTGTTATTAATGTCAGTGGAAGCCAAATAGGAAAATGTACCTTGAGGTGATGAAGATTCATCCTCGCTATCATCCTCATATTCCTCCTCATCATGGCTTTTGTCTCCACCGTCATTGTTAGCAATAAGACACTTATTATTAGTGGAGACCAAACCTGTCGACGAGGTGGATTCATCGTTGGGTGCCCATCGTTCTTGATCTTCTCCCTTTGAAAGGTTAGTATCACAAGCAATATAGGGAGTAGAAGCAGTACAATTTGCCACACAATATTTTACTTTAATTCTATTCCATAAATCATGAGCATCAACAAATAAATCATTATCACTACTCATGATGGCAAAATAAGCACCTCTAGAAAGAGAATCAACTAAGATGTTGCAAGCACGGTGGTTGAGAGATAAACATCTTAGTTCATCATTAGAGGGATTTTTACTAATATCAGATGGAAAAAATACTTCTACTAAAGATCTGTCTCAAATCAGGATCAACACTCATGAAAGCACTATAAATAGAGACAGACCAAGACTTGTAATTAGAACCATCGCCTAAAAGAAGTTCTACGGTTACCTCTTGTGACGACATCGTCATCTCCGGACGGCTAAGCCCACACTGGAGAGGCCTAGCTCCGATACCAATTGAAAGTTCCCTTTGACCCGGGAATAGGATCTGGATGTCGGATCTAGATGTCGCCTAGAGGGGGGGGGTGAATAGGCGAATAAAACTTATTACTTTAAAACTTAAATTCTTACTCTACTCGAAGACTTAGTACGCAGTGGAGTGAAAAGACTCTTCGAGTAGGTTGCAGCGGAATGGAAGATCCTGTCTCAAAATGTCCTGCACTTCAAATCAAGCTTATACCACAGATAAGTATTGAAGTGCAGATATAAAGGCGAGTAAGACAGAGAGTCAGGATACAATACAGAACAGAGCACACAGACGCAAGGATTTATCCCGAGGTTCGGCCAAGCCTGAAATGCTTGCCTAGTCCTCGTTGGAGTTAGCCACACCTGGGCTTGGAGTCTATTTCAACTCCTTCCTCCGTTTGCTCAGATCTGTCAGTATGACAGATAGAGCCTTTCACTATTGAGTGGGGTTACAACAGAACCACGGCTGCTTACAAACTTCTTGGCAGCACCCCGACAGAGTAACGATACGCTCAAGACCTTGATCTAGCTCTTAGCAGCACTACTCCTCTCTCTAAAGGCTTATAGATGTGCCTTCTACACAAACTATAGAGTTACACACAAGAGGAAGAGCGAGAATTGATTCCAGTGAAGTCTACACTTGTTGGCTGCGCTTGAACTTTGCTTGAGGCGCCTAGGGGTCCCTTTTATAGGCACAAGGGGCCTAGGAGCCGTTGGAAGCAATCCAGGAAGGCAAATCTTGCCTTCTGTCGGGTGGCACACCGGACAGTCCGGTGCACACCGGACACTGTCCGGTGCCCGATTTCTTTCCTTCAACGGCGAAGCCGACCGTTAGCAGTCTCGGAGCCGTTGGCGCACCGGACATGTCCGGTGCACACCGGACAGTCCGGTGCCTCCATCTAGCCGTTGGCTCGGCCACGTGTCCCGCGCAAATCGCTCGGCCGACCGTTGGCCCGGCCGACCGTTGGCTCACCGGACAGTCCGGTGCACACCGGACAGTTCGGTGAATTATAGCCGTACGTCGCCGGTGAATTCCCGAGAGCGACCACTTCGCTCGAGCCAGCCTGGCGCACGGACACTGTCCAGTGAGCCACCGGACAGTCCGGTGCACCCAGACTGAGCAGAACCTTGGCTGTACACAGCCAAGCCTTTTGCACCTCTTTCCTTTTCTTCTTCTTTCTGTTTCTAACACTTAGACAAGTATATTAGTACACAAAAATCAATGTACTAAGTCTAGAAACATACCTTTTCTTAACTATTATATCTATAGCATTTGTCATGCTTGAGCTTTGATGTTGGACTCATAAATCATCAAGTCAACTTGACTTGATCTAGATTGTCATTTCTTAACTCCAACATCCTGCAAAGGTCACATAGAACATCTACAAACATAGGAATAACCCAAACAAAAGATCAGGGTGAACTTAACTCTTTTGGGCTGCTTCCAGTTCTGTTTTGACACTTGTTCTCCTTCTAGTGACCTTGATCTCCTTCTTAGAGCTTGATCTTGAGCCTTATGACTTACACCACATACCTATAGATATTTCCTCATTGGTTGTAAGTCACGTCCTTATGTAGTGATCCTTGATGTGTTGTAGCTGTTCTCAACTCGATCACCCTTGACTTTGCAAGCCTTCTTCTTCACCCTTGGCTTTGGGTTCCTCAGCCTCCTTGACCTTCTCCCGTGCACTTGGTACCTCGAAGCTCTTCTTGCCTCCATCCTTGGCTTGATCAGTTGTCTCCGAGCTACGCACCCGAGTCTCACTTTATGCAATGTCCATCTTACTTGTGATGTCCATCATGTATCCATAATCCAGTTCTTGGACCATCACATTTGTTTACTTGTGTTGAACCCTGTAGGCTTTATCTTAAGCACCTGTTCAACACTTAGTACACTTGTTAGTCCTTTAATTGAGTTGTCATCCAAATACCAAAACTCACAAGAGAGCTTTCAGAGGCTGGCGGTGCCGAGGAGGCCGGGGATGGGTTCCAGCTCGTGATCCATGGCAAGAAGAAGAAGAGGGCGGCCAGCGGCCAGGACTGCGGGACTGCTGGCTCTAGCGCCGGGCCAGTGCGGGCGTTGACCAGGGAGAAGGGAGACGCGCCGGCGCCGGGGGCCATGGCCAAGGTGCCTTTCCACGATCCAAGCATTCCCCGGCCACAGGACGTGTACAAAATCAGAGTGGATAACTACAAGCCATTCCAGCATGTCTGGCTGGAGCGCAGCGAAGACGGCACCCGACATGTTCACCCGCTGGTCAGTGATACACTATCCTGTTGCTACTTCTCTATGTTTTGGTGAGTTCTAACGGAATGGAGGAGCTATAAACTCATTGATCGATGTGTAAGACATGGAAATGGCTTGGGTAAAATAGTAACACTTGTTGAATCAAATACTACTGTTGCCGTTCCCCATCGTTTGGTGTGTTTAGACTGGATGTGTTGGGCAGATGGTGCCCAAAGTTTATGAGACACGGAATGAGTACAAATAATCTGATTGCTGTATATACGGGGGTAAAATTTCAACAGAACATCGGAAGATGGTTTTAGGATAGCATGTGATCGTGTGTATAAATGGAAGAGGAAATGTGTAACACATTTTTGCAAGGATATTACCTGCTTTTGACAAACAACAGTGAATCATAGGCATGTTGATATGGGAGAATTAGTATGCATGTTGGTATTTTCAAAGCTGAAGGTAGTCTTTTCATGCACAACGATATGTACCATACTAACAGGTGAAAATAAAATCAGTGTGGTGTTTTTCTTTTAAAAAACATAGGCCTGCTCTAAGTCTAGTGTTTATCTTCTGTATATTTTTGTTAGTGTCATGATTTCCTTGCATCCGTATCCATTTATGAGTTTTAACTTGTTTTTTGTTGCAGGAAAACCTGCCTGTTGAATAGTTCGTTGACAGAAATGTTCCTGATAGAGAACCAGTGAAGCCAGCTGATTTAGAGGATACACCATTTACGCTGGTTCAAGATCACAAAGGCTTAACAGAATTAGCTAAGAAGTTGAAGAGCGTAACTGAATTTGCTGTAAGCATTTGTAACTAATGTTTTTGTTTTATCAAGTGAATCTATGATACTTAGATGCCTCTTATGTTGATACTGAATACTGAAGTTCATCTGTCAAGTATTTTTTCCCTGTGCTGCATACATTTTTTATCTGAAAGAACTGTCAGCATGCCTTCCCTGCAGGTTTTTGCCCTTGCGAGGCATATTTCATGCACACATATCACCACAGTTCTCGAAAAATGTTTTAGTTACATGTGTAATACTGCTATATGTTAGTGGTTGTGGAATGTGCATTGGACCTGACAGTCTTTATACTAGCACTATCGAAAAGTTCTTAAGCTAGATTACTTTTGTGACTATTTGACATGAACAATATAGTGCAACTTTGGTTGTTATATATATAAACAAGATACCTCCTATGTTTTGTTTCTTCATCTTATAGAATGAGTTTTACGCCCTTTTATGTTCTAGGCTATTTGACATGCAATAGAATAAATTCCATGGACTTCATGATACTAGCAATTTAATGATTGCCTCTATAATTTTTTTGCTCCATTTTCAGGTAGATCTGGAGCATAATCAATATAGGTCATTTCAGGGCTTGATCTGCTTGATGCAGATTTCAACAAGAACAGAAGACTTTATTGTGGACACTCTTAAGCTAAGCATATACATTGGTCTCTATTTGCAAGAGCCTTTCAAAGATCCAACAAAGAGAAAGGTTTTTAAAAACTACAAAATAATGCCTCTATGTACTCGAATTTCTGGTTTTCATTCGTTCTTGGTCAAATAGGTAATGCATGGTGCGGATCGTGATATAATGTGGCTCCAGCGAGACTTCCACATCTATGTGTGCAATCTTTTTGACACAGGACAGGTATGTGTAAATTAGGGTCAATAATACCATGATTCTGATTCTGCCACCCAATTTTCTTATTTCTTTATTCTTCCTGGAAACCCTCCTATTTAATGTTTAATAGACTGAAGATTGCTTTTCTTTCTAACGATAATCAAGCTTCAAGGGTCTTACAGATGGAGAGAAACAGCCTTGAGCACCTATTGCTTCATTTTTGTGGAGTAACAGCAAAGAAGGAGTAAGGCTCTATCCAATAAATAATTTACAAAGATCCACTCTGACCTCCCTTGTATCTACAATGGGACTTTCTTTTCTCTGATTAAGGCATGCCTTTTTCTTGTAGGTATCAAAATGCAGACTGGAGGTCGAGACCACTTCCTGATGAAATGATCAAGTATTGTGCATATACCCTATTCTGAATTTCTTTTCTGTTGACTGTTGAGTTTGGTGTTGGATATTTTTGTGTTTGCTGCTTTTATTTTTTGCTGGCTTGCCATCAGTTATATATAAGTGGATTTACTTCTGCCTAGGTATGCTAGAGAAGATACACACTATCTGTTGTACATATATGACTTAATGAGACAGGCCCTATTCTGAATTTCTTTTTTGTTGTGTTTGGTGTTGGATATTTTTTTGTTTGCTGCTTTTATTTATTTCTGACTTGCCATCAGTTATATATAAGTGGCTTTACTTCTGCCCAGGTATGCTAGAGAAGATATTGTTAGAATATGTGGAGGGAGACAACTCTTATATTGACATCCATCCTTTTCGTTGTAGTTGTGTTCTAGTTCATTGGTAAGTTTCATAGTACAATAGGGGGTACAGTGTCACAAATTATAGGTTATCCTTTTCTTTCGGAAGTTCGGATGCTGATGAAAAGCCTTCACGTAGCATTGCCCCATCTGCATTTCCACCAGCAAGCACTATCATGTCTATAGCTGAGCACATTAGCGTACCCCCATCTGCTACACATTGAACCATGGAATCAAGGAATGCAGTTAGTGACCCATAGGGATCAAGGTCAACCTGATCCAACATGTACAGGACATTAAGACATAATCCAAATACTGACAACCCATATTATTTCCTTGTGATTAAATCAGAATCATCCATTTGCAGGTGGCAAATATGTGACAGGCCAGTGCCATGTTCCCCTCCATCACCACCCCCCTGGCGCAGAAAATCCTCTAGCGTATGTTGGGCCACAGCCTCCTGCTAAGTGCTAACAATAGCAAGGAAACTTAAGCAAAACCGTGTATCTTTTAACTAGAAGTAATTTATGAACGTCTGGTTTTTTGTAATGCATCTACCTTATTTCCCTTTATGAATTGCCACTGATTTTAGATAAGCCCTCTACTCCATGGTGGTCAAAACAGCTGGCCTCTGGTAATGGAGCTTAGCGTGTTTCAGTTTGAGGACTTCGGTAAGGCTGCATTTTCAATTATATTTACGAACATCTAGTTTTATTTTTATAATGCATCTACCTTATTTCCCTTTATGAATTCCCACTCAATTTATGATGTGATTAACACTACTATTATACGATTGATTCCCACTCAATTTATGATGTGATTAACACTACTAACATCTGTCTTCACAAGTTTATGTTCTTTTCAATGTGTGGGTACATCTTGGCACGAGCTAAGTTATATCAGACCACCTGTTAGATTTTTGGTAATTAATTTTGCAAGCTGCCCATCTTTCTATTTAAGTTCGTTGTTTGTCTTTTAGGCTATTCTCACATAAACCATTATGCAGGTTATATAGGAAATAAGGAAAAGACACTTGAGGAGATCAGGCAAGATCTTTGCCTGGTATGAAAACACATGTCTATAGTAGCATCTAGATTCCATTGTCAGGTTGCACAACTTTTTATTACTAAAACATTTCTAGCAGTGTTAATTTTCTTGGCATAATGTTATCATCTATACTGTGTTACTTACTGTGGATTATCCTAAGCTTTAATGTCAAAACTAGCAGTATATATTTTCACTTCCCTATGAGTATCAACAAATCTCATGATATTTGACTTTTGTAACTTATGTTATCCGTAAATTTGAAGTTGAGGGGCATTGACCAGATAAAAGCTATCAGTATTTGGCTACTATGATTTCTGGTCTGAACTTTTATCCTCAAATTTGCAGTCCAGCGGAAATGTTTGAGCGGGTGATTGGTCGCCTTTGATCACTATATTACTAGCAACAATAGCAGCCATCACTGGCTCCTATTCTTGGTCGTGCATTTCTTGGTAGGCTCGTTCATACTTGCGCTCTCCTTTGATCTTCATTTCTTAGTTTGTTCATTCTTGTGCTCTCCTATCGCATTATTGTATTCTTTTGCACATATATTTTTTTCTGAAATGTTTTCTTATTGTTCATCAGATTCAGTACCTAGGATGAAGTTTCAGGGCTGCCAGATTTTAGTTTCAGAGCTTTCAAAAAAGATTTCTGCAGAATTTGAAGACTATGCTACCAAAAAAGCTTTCCTAGTTTACCTATGATGCAGTTTAGTATAGTTTAGGATTAGTCATATGTTTATATCTGTCTCCAGAAATATTTGTACACGCATGAAGTGGTGATTATTTTAAGTTGTGCTACTCTGTATATTGACTATTTTATTTCAATGAGAAATGGTTTGTCCATTGCAATCGTGTTTATGCCTAGGATGAATTGGACCTTCTCATTTTATTAATGGCAAATGTTGTTGTATATCAATTTCTATTCAATAAATGGTTTATTTCTTGTAACAATATATGTGCTCTCACAAATCTTATCTAAATGTTGCCATTGTTATACGGTTCAACAACATTGCAATACATAAATGTGCTGCCATAAATCTAAGCAAAATGTTGCCAAATCCAATACGGGTCAGCCCGTCTTTGCCGGTACAAACACATGTAACCGTTGCAGTAGGGAATAAATAGCCGTTGCGGCCGAGCAACGCTTATAGTCATGGCTTACCAACATATATATAAGTGTTGTAGTAGACCCTAGCAACGCCAGCATAGGCAACACATAATTACGCGTTGGTATAAGCCTTAGCAACACTTATTTCAACTTCTAGCAACGCATGAATGCGTTGCAATAGGGGGGTATTTTTGTAGTGACAGAAAATAAATGCGAGATAAAAGTGTTATTGATTCGATTGATGATTACAAATCGGCCATATACCTCTGTATTTATAGAGGAGGGGGGCTAGACCCTTTACAAACTAATCTCCCGAGCCAATTCCGCGAATCTAGCTAACAACCGTAGCGCAAAACTCAGAACCCTAATATGCTCTCCACACGCGCGGACCGTCCGGCCTTAGGGTCAGACCGTCCGGTGGCTCATTTAAGTGCCCAACATATGCGCCCCTGCCTTTTTGGTGGAGCTAAGCAAACCAAAAGCAACTTAACTCGATGTGATTACATCGGTTTTCTTAAGCATCTTGCCACATACTAGGATGGTACTGCTTGAGGAAACACCCATTCAAAGCTTTGGGAAAATCTTTGCCTTGTAATGTTTGCAATAAATAGGCGTTACCAGATATTACCTGTTTTAATTTGTATGGACCCTCCTAGCTTGGCGACCATTTTCCAAACTTTCGGTCTTTGTTCCTTAAAGGCAGGATGGTCTTCCACACTAGGTCCCCTACTTGAAATGACTTTGCTTTGACCTTCTTGTTGTAGGCCATGGCTACCATGATCTTGTCCTTTTCTATTGCTCCCAAAGCTATCACCCTCTTGTCGGTCACCTCATCAATATTATCCATCATTGAATTATAATAATCAATGATGGTTAGATCATTTTGTCTCGCGAACCTGGTAACATTTAAACTTATTTCCACAGGCAACACTGCTTCCTGCCCATAGACAAGCTCAAAAGGAGATACTTTAGTAGCACTGTGCTTAGATATTCTGTGAGCCCATAAAGCTTCGGACAAAATCTTATGCCAATGCTTAGGATTATCGAATATCTTCTTTTTTATCAAGTTAATCAATGTCCTATTACTAGACTCGGCATGTCCATTGGCCTGAGCATAATATGGAGATGAATTGAGCAACTTAATTCTATATAATTCAGCAAACTCACGTACCTCCTTTGACATAAAAGAAGTCCCTTGATCTGTAGTCAAGGTCTGAGGAATGCCGAATCTATGAATAATATGTTCAGTTATGAACTCAATTACCTCCTTGTGTGTCATGTTCTTCAGAGCAACGGCTTCAGTCCATTTGGTAAAGTAGTCAGTGGCAACTAACATGAACCGATGCCCTTTTGATGATGAAGGATGAATTTCTCCTATAAAGTCTAATCCCCATCCTCTGAATGGCCAAGGCTTGATGATAGGATGTAACTCCGCTGCAGGGACCAATTGTAAGTCGCCGAATTTTTGACACATTTGGCACCCTTTGTAGTACTTGAAACAATCAGCTATCATGTTAGGCCAATAGAAGCCAGACCTTCGCAACAACCACTTCATCTTTGGAGCCGATTGATGGGTACCACAAATCCCTTCATGTACTTCGGCCATGGCTAATATAGCATCATCTGGGCCCAAGCACTTAAGCAGGACGTCGTTGACTGTCCGGCGGTAAAGTTCATCACTCATTAAAACATACTTGAAAGTTGTACGCTGAATGTTCTTATCTGTCCTAATATTGGGATTTCGTAAATAATTAATTATGGGTGTCCTCCAATCACTTGCATCGGCTTCACTATCGGCCGAATCAATTAAGAGAACTTTCCTAGCAACCTCGGATAGTCCGGAGTCTCCACTCGGACGGTCCACGACCTGGGGAATTGGCCCTGCACAGGTTATCAGATTTTCAGTGTTGTGAAATCTTCCTCGCTTTATCCGATAACCTGATGCATCTTGTGCCAAATTGTTAGCCCTATGATTCTCAACTCTAGAGATGTGCTGAATGCTAAATTCGTCAAAAGAATGAATTATGCCCCCAACATTTTTCAAGGTAACTATTTAAAGTACCATCAAAACATTGATATTCTTCTAATACCTGTTGGACAACTAGCTAAGAATCACCAAATGCTTTTACATGTTTTACTCCCATACAATTTAAAAGTTCCAAGCCGAACAAAAGGGCCTCATATTCAGCTTGATTGTTAGTGCAATAAGTTTTTAATCGGCTAGAGAAGTCGAAGGAGACATTACTTGGTGAAACAAGCATGATATCAATTCCTTGTCCTTCATTGCAAACCGATCCATCAAAATATAAAATCCAAGGAGTAATAGTGAGGTATGATATGTCTAATTTATGAGTATCATCAATTCGATGTTCCATAATAAAATCTGCTATGACCTGGCCTCTCATAGATTTCAATGGTTCATAGGCCAAGTCATATTCTATGAGTGCATAAGCCCACTTACAAATTCTACCACTCATAATTGGGTTATGTAACATGTATTTGATTACATCGGCTTGACCAGAAACAGTGCAATGACTAGATAGTAAATAACATCTACACTTGGTGCATGCATAAAACAAGCATAAGCATAATTTCTCAATAAAAGTGTACCTTGTTTCAGCATCCACCAACCTTCGACTTAAATATGTCACCACATGCTCCCTTCCTTCAGTCTCTTGTGTCAGAACAACCCCAATAACCTTATCTTCAGCTGCAATGTATAATCAAAATGGTACTCCTACTTGTGGTGCTTTTAATACAGAAGCCGAAGACAAGTATTTTCTGATGAGATCAAATGCTTCTGTTGTTCTGCCCCCAAGTGAATTTGGCATCATTTTTAAGCCAAAGGATAGGGGTGAAGGCATCAATCTTCCCGGCTAGGTTAGAAATAAACCTTCGTAAATAATTTACCTTGCTGAGAAACTTTTATACTTCGACCTTACAGGTTGGAGGTCCCACATTCCGAATAGACTTGATTCGGTCAGGGTCTATCTCTATACCATGTTCATGGATGATAAATCCTACAAACTTATGAGCCGACACTCCAAAAGCACATTTATGTGGGTTCATTTTCAAACCATACCAAAGCATTTTATCAAAGGCTTTGCGCAAATCAGCTACATGAGAACTAAACTCAGTCGATTTGACTACAATATCATCAATGTAGACTTCCACAGTGTTTCCCAATAGCTCGTGAAAGATCAGATTCATAGACCTCTGATAAGTAGCACCAGCATTTTTCAAATCAAATGTCATTACAACCCACTCAAATAAACCAATGAAGCATGGACATATAAAGGTCGTTTTAGACGCATCTTCTTCAGCCATAAAAATCTGATTATATCCGGCATTACCATCAAGAAAGCTAATAATTCTATTCCCTGGCGCATTATTGATTAATGTGTCGGCTATGGGCATGTGATATTCATCTTTAGGAGTTGCTCTATTTAAATTGCGAAAATCAATGCATACTCTGACCTTATCTGACTCCTTCTCCACCGGCACAATATTAGATACCCACTCTACGTATCTGCAAGGTCTAATAAAAATAGCTTCTAGCAGCCGATGAATTTCGTCCTTGATTCGTGGGAGAAGGTCTGGACGAAATGTTCTAGCTTTTTGCTTGAAAGGTCTAAAACCGAATTTAATGGACAGCCGATGTTCTACAATCTCACGACTTAATCCCGGCATTTTAGTGTAATTCCAAGCAAAGCAATCTAAATATTCTTTCAATAGACCGATCATTTCATTTCTAGGATCGGTCTCCAGGGTCTTGTTTACAAAAGTCGGCCTTGGAGTTTTACCATCTCCTATGTCGATCTCTTCCAAAGGATCGGCCGATGTAAACCCCTGTCCTAGTTTATCGAGATCTCTGAATTCCTCTATCATGTCCCCCATAGAGGAATCAGATGATCTTTATGTGATGGTGGACTCTCTGGTCTCGGCAGCCGGATCATCCGTGATACTGTCTTTACGCTGTGGTAGATGTTCGGTCTTAAAGACCGAACTGTTTTGTGAAAGACCGGACCATCCGGCCTCAGAAGCCAAACTGTCCGTGACCAATGACTCATGAATTTTGTGTGTACTCATCATTTAAATTTTATTTAGGATTTAGCCGATTATCCATCGGCTCTAGCATTACAGGAATGAAACCCTTCTTATCTATACTTATGAACTGATAATCAGAAAAAACTACTCCTATATGAGACATGTAGCAGTCTCATAAGTCCAGAGTACAGGGGCATCGGCCACAGCGATACAGGCCGATACATCAGCATGTACTTGTTCTACATCATCGCCTACCCATTGTATTAACATTTGATGTAATGTAGAAGGTATACATTGGTTGGCATGAATCCAATCTCTGCCTAGGATTAGACTGTAATTTCCTTCTACATCAGCGACGAAGAATGCAACAACAAGGGTCTTAGTCCCGATGGTTAATTCAACGGACGTGACTCTCCTGGCTTTGATCAAACTATCAGTTCCAACACCGCTGAGGGTCATATCGGTCTTGACAAGTTCGTCATCTTGTTTACCTAATTTTCTCAATGAATAAGGCATTAGATTTACAGTCGTTCCTCCATCTACCAATATTTTAGCAATCGGTATCCCATCAATGTGACCGCGCACGAAGAGCGGCTTTAAATGATTTACCGATTCTTTTGGTTTAGTAAAGGCGGCTTCTTTAGGACCAAAATCAAACTGGGCAACAATAGGTTCATCGTCGCCGATAATAGTACAATCGATGGAAAATGTAATAACATTTACATCCATACCTAGGCGCTCTGGAGAAGCTTCATAGTCGACCAGGTCTTCTCCCAGTAGGTAGTCCTCCTCCATTGATGTCGGTACGTCATCGGAGGCGTCCTGGTGTGGTGCGGACGGTCCGGACTCAGGGGTCAGACGGTCCGCGCCTTATGTAGATGGTCCGTCCTTTTTAGCCGGGCTGTCTGCCATATCTACAAGGTGTTGCACAAGTGTTGTTTTATTTTTTATTTTTGTGGCTGTTTGCTTTTCCTCAACAGCCTTTGGTCTCCATTTCTTTTGTGGTGGCGGGTACTATGGATGTGTGTCATTGAATATCTTTTCCACCTCCTTTTCCTGGTTTTCCTTTGCTCTTAGGCGCTGTAATTTTTGTTTTTAGGATCGTGTCAATCCCGACGGGCACCATCGAGGCATGGAGTATTTTGGATCGGCTATTTTGATGGCAGCTGTATCCTCTTTTTTGGTTGTGTTGGCTTATTCACCAAAAATCATCGGCCCTTCATTATCTTTTTGTATGACGACATCCGTTGTGCCTATTTTAATAATGTCCTTCTTTGTCGTTCTCGTGGTTGCTGTAGATATATGCCCCCCTGCCGGATTGGTCGGCCTTTGCGGCCGAGTGGTCTGGCAATCTTGCTGGGTTTGCGCCTGCTGACCGGATTGAGTAGTGCTCAATCGGGCTTGTATTGGAGATGCCAACCTATTGAATACATATGTTTGGGGTGCCCCCCAAGCGGGGTACTGTGGCATCCTAAACGGATATTGTGGCATGTTCCACATGTGACTAGGGGCATATGGTGGTGGTATGTATGTATATGGATATGGCATAGGTGGATATGGGAGTGGAGGTGTCCATGCAGGTATATTAGGCCTTAACTGGACAATATGACCTTCCATTTTTTTGATTGGTGAGATGGTCCAATCGGTCTTACCTGTTGTTGCTCCTGAATGGGCAAGCGAGATCACTTTGTTGGCTGGTCACTTGGGCTGGCCTTCTTTTTCACACACTTGGATCATAATTGATCAAAGGTCGGGTCGGTTTTGACTAGCCGGCCAGCTGCCTTGAACGTATTAGTTTTCCACGTACCTATCTCTGGTCGTCGTGGTTTGAAGGTACACAGTCGTTGCGGGTCTTGAGTATAACCGGACCGTCCGCTAGAATTCTCTGGACCGTCCGACGTGGTCCCGAACCGTCTACGCCTGTGCATCGGACCGTCCGAGATGCGCAGCACGGGCTCCTGCTCCTGCCCCTTGGTCTACGCTTGCCCCCCGGTGCCAGAGGTAGTGATGGTCACCTTAAGAGTCTTCCCTCCATCAGGAGTATTCTTGGCCACCACTTTCCTGCAAGAAATCTTATGATTCCCATCGGCCTCTCTTGCGTTGCCGATGATTATCTCTTTGTCTTTGCCTTTATCGGTTGTGTTTGGCCGAACCAAGACCCTCTTGCCCTCAAAGTCGATCATGTTCATCGGAAAGGGCTCCGTGTCCACCTGCATTTCCTGAAATTTCAATCGTCCTTCGTTAATGGCCGATTGAATCTGTCGATGGAATACATTACAATCATTAGTGGCATGAGAAAATGAGTTATGCCACTTGCAGTATGCACGACGTTTTAGTTCGTCGGCGGATGGAACAATGTGATTTATTTTAATGTTGCCTTTTTGAGTAATTCATCAAATATTTTATCACATTTACCAACATTAAATGTAAACTTAACTTCCTCTTGTCGTTTGTTTTCAACCGGCTGCAAGGAAGAACAAGCCGAAGATTTGGCCTGCTTTGGCCAAACCATTTCAGCAGCATATACCTCTGTTGATTCGTCGTCCGAGCTACTTTGGTCGCACTCTACTATATGGACATTGTGACGAATGGTTTTTGCAGTCTCTTTGCTTCGGCTTTCACAAGCCAAAGCTATCTGGTGTAATTGTGCTAGCGTAAAAAATTGGATGCCTTCTAATCTTTCTTTTAAATAATATCTCAGTCCATTAAAGGCTAATCCTGCTAGCTGTCTTTCTGCTAAGTGTATTTGGAAGCATCGGTTTCTTGTATCTCGGAACCTCCGGATGTATTCATTAACCGATTCGTCCTTCCCCTGTCACAAGGCCACTAGGTCTACCAGATCTAATTCATAATCACTGGAAAAGAAGTGATAATGGAATTTTTGTTCTAACCCCCCCCCCCCATGACAAAATAGAATTAGGAGGTAAAGTGGCGTACCATGCGAACGCGGTTCCTGTTAAAGACAATGAAAATAAACGCACGCGAAATGCTTCTGTGTCGGCCAATCTCCTAATTGTGCTAAGAACTAGCCTATGTGTTCGCGCGTGTTTTTTCCTTGGTCTCCTAAAAATTTTGCGAATTCGGGTATCCTGGTTCCCTGGGGTATGGGTGGTGATCAAATCGGCTGTCATAAGGTTTCCGATATGATTGCCCCCCAGGTACCATGCTTACTCCGAGCTTATCTCGGAACGCCCCGGCTATTTCCTCCCTCACTATATTGATGGCAGCCGGTGTGAGACCACCGGCTCTCTGGTCAAACATAGGTGGGTTTAGCTGGATATTAGCATGTTGTCTTCCCCCCCATTGGTTTGAGCTATGTGGTGCATTGCCATTTACCCTATATGGCTCATAGGATAGATCGTTCCTTTCCGGCCTTCTAGGCGGGGCCGGAAAGCTTTCCTGAGCTCGGGATTTCGTATTAATGGGCTGATGCATCGCATAGTGTGATGGGAAGTGTTGCTGGGACGGGTGAGGATTCAGATAACAATCCTCCTCAAAAAACTCATGCGTGGACTGTCCGGACATGTACCCAGACCGTCCGTGATTGTATGCGGACCGTCCGTCGGTGTATGCGGACGGTCTGACTGGGTAGTTTAAATTCTGCGCAATACGATGTGGCTCAGGCACATGTGTTGGTAATTCATTAAAAATGGGCCCGACCGTTGCTGGCCCGGACAGTCCGCTCTCACGTGCGGACGGTCCGGGCATGTGCAGATCGATTGATTTACTGCCGATTTGCGGTTGCTCAGGGTATGTGACCATCAGCATCCCATAAAGGGGTTGTGATTGGTTGTAACAACCTATAGTCGATGTATTACGCGTGTTACCCCTTAATTCAACCTCGTGCGAAGGAAAATTTGCAATACTAGATTTATCAAATGCACGTACTAGCCTCCTATAATCATTTTGCATACCCCCTATGATATTTTGCATTTGTTCTCGCTGTTCATCTACATAATTCTTAAGAGATTGTAGCTCGTTTGTATTACTTAAATTGGGGATATCTGGTATGGGTCGGAGCGAAGCCGGATCCGTCGCCCGTTGTCGGACGACTTTATTGTTCCTGTCCACCTTGAAGTTCGCCAGGAATTTCGCCCTTGCCTCTTGAATCAGCTGCTCCTTATGCTCCTTGAACTGGAGCTGTTCGTTAGCCGACAAGGTTTCCCAAGTCGGCTCTATAATGTTGCTGGGGGAGACCTTAGAACTATCCCTTGAACCGGCCATTGAGGGCCGATTTAATGGGTTCAGACGTGTTGTCCCCAGCGGAGTCACCAAAAAGTATGTTGGCACCTTTTTCGGGCGCCAAACACTACACAAGAACCGCGGCGGTGCTCTCTGCACAGGGGCGGACGGTCCGTGGTCAGGGGCCGGACGGTCCGCGACCTGGCGCGGGGCTAGGGTTTCCTGCCTGTCGGTCAGACGGTTCGCGCGTGCGCAGGGGGCGGCGAAGGTCGCCAGCGGCGCCTTGATCTCGCTCCCGGGAGGGACCCCGTTGGGGAGGAGAGATCCTAGGAGTTGTCTAGGCTCGGGCAGACCGACCTAGACTCCTCTAATCGACGTAGAGTCAAAGAGAAGCGGAGAATTTGAGGATTGAGAGGCTAAACTAGAGCTAGACTATAACTACTCCTAATTGTACAGGAAATAAATGTGAGATAAAAGTGTTATTGATTCGATTGATGATTACAAAATTGGCCATATACATCTGTATTTATAGAGGAGGGGGTTGGACCCTTTACAAACTAATCTCCCGAGTCAATTCTGCAAATCTAGCTAACAACCGTAGCGCAAAACTCGGAACCCTAATCTACTCTGCGCACGTGCGTACCGTCCGGCCCATAGGCGCGGACCGTCCGGCGGCTCATTTAAGTGCCCAACACACCCGATATACATAATGTGGCCTACTCACTCGGGAACGTATCTCGTGCTCACGCGACGTCCGTGCTCATGTGAGCACTTTAAATCGTGAGTGTTCTTTCTTAATCCAACGATTAGTGCTTTTTATTCATTTTAGGGTTTTGGGATGAACATGAGGTGGGAGGGCTTAAGTGAATAAAAGGCACTAATCGTTGGATTAAGAAGGAACATTCACGATTTAAAGTGCTCACATGACCACTGACGTCGCGTGAGCACGAGATACGTTCCCTACTCACTAAAGATACTACTTGAAGATCATTAACTAATCCCACCAACAATGTCATCCCTGAAGTGACAAAGATTTCCTAAAATCAGTATCCTAAGATCATTAACTAAGCATGCTCATTCAGGTCAATGGCCGGCTGAGAGAGTAAACTGGAAGAGAGTGCACTATGGATGAAGTCACCACACGATCGAGTGCAAGGTGATGATGAACAGTCGGCTGATGACAAGGGTTTGGCTCACGGCTCACCGCAGGCCAGCCAGGCCAATTCGACCGGCGGCGATGGCTGGCCCTGGCCGCAGCGAGCGAGCAGCCAGCCAGTGGATCGACGGGGCCGGGGTTTGCCGACCGCCCGGCCGGCGGTGGTCCGTGTGCCTGATGAATGATCAGTCACACTCACACGTCCACAGTAGCCACAGGGGCACAGGGCACAGGCAGAGGTCACCGATCGGCAGCGCTGGATGCCTGGATCGGATTAAATTAAAGAGCCTCACATGGATCATGGTTGCATGCTCCATCGTCGATCGGCACTGCTGCGCTCTGCTCCAGTGCGGCGGCCGGCGAGTGGCTGTCTGGTACAAGAGTGCGCAAGCATGCAGTCGCATGCAAAAACGGGTTCTGCCTGCGATCTAGCAAAAGCCCTTTATTAGGCCTCTTGGACAAAGCTAGTGCTAGAAATATGGACCGGGCCTTTTAGGACAACACGAGCACGGTATGAAAATAGGAGACCAAAGCATGGCCCGACACGAAATAATATGAGTCGGGCTAGCACGGCCCGAAGCGGGCCTGGCCTAGGCCTCAAATTTTGGCCCATCAGGCTCCGGCACGGCCCGCACAGATGGACCAGGCTTAAGTCGACACGGTCCCAAGCCCATATTATTTAATTATTTTAATTTAGTAAGCTATCGACTTTATATTGTTGTGGTATTTGGAGTTTATATGGTGAAATAATGTTAGGATTGTTTAATATCTTTAATTTATTAAGCTATGGACTTTATGTGATTATAATATTTTGATTTTATGTGGTCAAATATATGGATCGGGCTTGGTCGGCACGGCCCAACGAAGACACGACGTGAATTCACTATAATTGGAGTGTTTACGTAACACCGTCCTTAAACAACGGCTCAAAAGATGATTATGATGATCCAACGAAAACCTAATTAGAGTCAAGAACCTAAGCCCCTGGCGACGGGCCTCCGCTCCCCTCGCTAACGCGACCTCTTATTTAGAATTTGGATCACAAATCCAACAATCTTCACCTCGAGGCAAATTCCATCATGTAGCCATAATATGTAAGCAAGTTTCTGACTAATAGAGTAACAAACTGCTGGTGCCAACATAGCCGCTAGAGCTAAGCAACTATACCAACTAAGTTCGAGCAAAACTCAAACTTAGCTATAGGAACAACTTTAGTCATCATATCAGTTAGATTGAAATGTGTACTAATCTTGCATACTCTTAATTTACCTTCTGCAATTATTTTCTGAGCATAATGATACTTAATATCAGTGTCCTTTGTCCTCCTATAAAACATATGATCCTTTGTAAGGCAAAATAGCACTGTTACAGAACAATGTAATGCAAGTTAGCACTCCGGCCCAAGCCCTCGGCGACGGGACTTCGCCCCCCTCTCAACACGACTTCTTATTCAGAATTTAGATCACAAACTTAACATATATGACATGTTTAGGTGCGAACTTGTAGTACCCAAAAAAGTGTAAAAAGAAATATAGTTGCTTTACATATATATGTTTGCCTCCATTTGTTATAACATGTCAACAATCACATCAAAAGTCATTAATTAACTAATGACACCAAAAAAATACATGCATCATACTGGACTTTATTTGTGTGTGTGTGCATATGTTAGTAATAAAAATTTATAGAAAGACATTAATGTTCAATTTGGAATTTAGGCTTAATTTGGAATTCTAGAAATGGGAGAAAGCAAAGCACTAGATATCACAAAATAAATACTAAAAATAAATAAATTCACCCATGCCATGTCTAAGATGAACATTTAATGAGAAAACAAATTTACCACAAAGTTTGAATTTAAATGGGAATTCAAATTATGAATTTGAAAATAAAAAGGAAAAGGAAAGGAAAATACAAAAGAAAAAGAGAAACCTGCGCTTGGGCCCAAAGCACTCAGCCCTGACGTGCGGGCCCTCCTACTGTCGCGGAACTCCCGTATGTGTGCTCGGGGCCCACCTGGCGGCCGCGTTCCCTCAGCCGGAGACACTCGCATGCGGGACCCGATGGTCAGAACCGTCGTCCCCGCGATAATCGTGGAGGCCTCAACCGAACGTGGGCAACTCGCCGCCGACCCACCTTCCCCACCTCGCTTGGGCCATATAAAGGGAGTCTAGCCGCAACCCTGTGCCTCTTCTACCCTCTTGCGCGAACTCGTGCACCAGAACTTGTCTCCGCCGCCGTATGCCACCATCAAGGGAGTTTCACCGCCGCCTGCTGGAGAGGGAAGGCCATCTCCGCCGCTTCGCTAGCTGTAAGTACTCATGAGGACATACGCCTACATCTCCTCCTCTGTTTGCACCTAGAATTGTTCGGGAAAATGCACCACGCCATTGGCGATTGCTCACTGGACCTGTACCTTTGCCGTGGACCCGCCTTCGGCCATGGACCTATTCTGCGGGCAGGGATCCATTGTGGGGTGGTCTCGGTCAAGTTCGGGGTAGTCCACCCTTTCTTTAACCCTAGGATCCAGTCGATGTTGGACTCGAGAGCCAAAATGGCCGTGCATCGGTGAAGTGCACCGTCGTGGGACTCCGCGTCGTGTTACCCAAGCTGTAGATTTGGGGCGACGCTCGGACATCGTTGGATCTATGGGGGATGGATAGGATTAGATCGAACTCATGGTGGATTTCTGCAGCACGTGTGCAAATCATCGGCCACGATTAAATGTGAGGATACCCTTTCGGTTAGGTGAATCGGTACCTTCAGATCTCGATCGAACAGTTCCGCGTCTGAGTTGGGGCATAGTGAATCTAGTGCGTTGATCGACGATCGAACGGTTGCCTGCGCGCATCGTTTTGATGTGTGGAGGGATTTAATCACAGCCCTTCAGTGCTGATCGGACGGCCGATATCTACCTGTAGGAAACGGGTGACACCTAAGAGGGGGGGTGAATTAGGACTTCTAAAACTTTTACTTAACTAGACCACAATTAAATCCCTAGAGCAAAACCTATGCAAATAATCAAAACTAGAATGTGCAAACTAGGTTTTGTCTAAGTGTTGCTATCTCTACCGCAAAGGCTAAGTTTCAATCTACACTAAATAAGTATGACTACAAGATTGAAACTTAAATGCTTAATATAAATGCGGAATGTAAAGAGCTAAGTAGAGAAGCAAACTCTCGTGGATGACGCCGGTATTTTTACCGAGGTATCCGGAACCACGCAAGGTCCCGACTAATCCTCGTTGGTGCCCCTACGCAAAGGGAAGCCCACGCGAGGGCCAAGCACCACGGTCGAGTAACTCCATAGAGAGCCGCGGGCCTTCTCCACGCGCAAGTGGTGCTCCGCTTCCGGCTCCTCTCGGACGCTTCCTGCCGTCTCCACTATCGAGCTTCCGGCCGAAACGCCGCGGGCCTCGTTCCCTCCAGTACACGGTGGCGGTTGTCACGGTCTCGCAAGACTCTCGCCCCACTCGGTACAATTACAACGACTCACACAAGAGCCGAGGGGTTGTGATGTTTATCTAAACTCACTCAACAATCTAGGGTTCACCTAGAGCAAGCGCTAAAGCGGTCTAACTAACCTAAGCACTTCGCAAAGCACCTACGCTAATCACCGAGTGTTTCTATTAAGCACTTGGGTGTTTGAGCACTTGGAAATATGCACTATGTGTCTTGGTATGTTGCTTGGGCTCTCACACTTGAGAATGGCCGGTTGGGGTGGTATTTATAGCCTCCACACCCCAAACTAGCCGTTGGACAGAAAGCAGTAGCTTTCTGTCGTCGGGTGCACCGGACAGTCCGGTGCACCACCGGACACTGCACAGTAGATGTCCGGAGCATGCCACGTCAGCCGACCATTGGCGCCTGTAGCAGTCGACCGTTGGATCCGACCGTTGTCGTCTGCCCATGGCACACCGGACAGTCCGATGCACACCGGACAGACCGGTGCTACAGCCAGAGAGCGCATGTCTGTGGCCTCCCTGCGCAGACTGTCCGGTGCCTCACCGGACAGTCCGGTGCACACCGGACACCAATGTCCGGTGCGCCACCAGGCGCTGGCTGACAGCCCTCATCTTGGATTTCTTTGCTGATTTCTTCGGGCTTCTTTGTTCTTGAGTATTGGACTCCTATGTATCTTTTTATGTCTTCTTTTGAGGTGTTGCATCCTCATTGCCTTGGTCCAATTCTCTTCGCATCCTGTGAACTACAAACACAAACACTAGAAAACTTATTAGTTCACGGATTGTGTTGTTCATCAAACACCAAAACTCAATTAGCCAAATGGCCCGGGGTCCATTTTCCTTACAATCTCCCCCTTTTTGGTGATTGATGACAACACAACCAAAGCAAGCAAATAACACAAGTATTTGAATGAAAATATGCAATCTACTTGCTAAGATGCATGATTGTCCCCACAATGTGATATTATGGACTTAAGCCTCCCCCTAACTCCATAATTCACTTACTTCCTATTTTTGGACCAAATAACCAAAACCACTTGAAAAATCATTTGTAGATATAAAATTTTAAATTGGTGGTGTTTGGTGTTTGATATAGTTTTCATTGCTTTGGTCCCTAAACTTCTTCCCCTTTGGCATCAACCACCGAAAAGGAAGACATTAAAAGCATATAGGAAGTAAATAAAGGCTTGCCCTCAACAAGAATTGTATCAAATGATATCACTAGAAGGATATTAAAATAAACCATATGAATGATACCAGTTGAAAGGAACTCCCCCTAAATGAGTGTTCTCTTTAGAAAGAAGTTTTCTCCCCCTTTTTAGAGATGAAGAAATACTCCCCCTGACAGAGATCCTCTACTTAGGGAAAAAGCATGTGAAAATTAGAGGTGCAAGACATGATTTGAAAAGACTAACTTCCCTTATGCATAGGTAACAGAATATGAGTTAATTACTTATGCATTTTTGCAACATGGAAGCATATGATATGAAATATAGTCTAATCAAATTTTGGAGAAGACATGTAAATGATACTGAAAGTAGTCTCAAAAGATACCAATTGAAAGATCAATGGCGAGCTTGAGAGACATGAGAGTTCTTGGAGATTTTGCAGTGGAAGATTGTTGTCTTTCTCCGGGGACTTCATTTTCCTTACAATGAGACTATCATATGAAATAGACTTGAAAAGGTGTTAGTCTCAAAGTGTTAGATTATAGAGTAACCTCCCCCTAAAGGTGTGCATACAAGTTTTGAATACTTGTAGGAGACATGCACTTTGATTTGATATTAAGAGGGGCAAATTATCCATAATCCAAACTTTGGCACATATAAGTTAAATGATACACTTTGTAGAAATCAAAATTTTCAATTGATGCATCATTTACCATGGAGTGATATAGAAGCTATGTGCCGTGCTTAAATAAACATTTTAAGCCATGTAGGTTTGCTTAAGTATATGAATTAAAAACAAGCAATCCTACCATATGATTTACCTAATATGCATGATTTTAAACAAAAGTACATAACAAATGTAATACTAGGCAAGAAAGGTAAACTAGATAAAAGATAAATAGATACGCATATCTAAAAACGAAGAATACAATAAAGCTAGTTACCTAAGTCATGGGTGGGAAATTTGGGTCCAAAATTTTCACTGACCCACTTGGCAATAAACTTGATCCAATATGATGTATCCCATGATATACATCCCGAATTTGCCAAGTCTCCAAATTTCCCGACGACCTTCGGTCCACTCACTTCCCTTTTGGGATCCAAACCTTCTTGGTGCTTTTCATGGTTGAAATTATCTCCTTTGGCACCAAGATGCGTTTGGCCCCTTTTTCTTTGTTGGCTTGCTTGTTGGCCTTGATTGCTATCACCTTTCCATTCTTTTTCTTCTTGATCAAATATGGTGTAGCATCCTTTTTGTTCACCTTTTTGATGTAGGTGTTGGAGATTTTGCTTGATGGCTTTTGCTTGAGCTTTTGCCTTTGTTTATCCCCGGTCATCGCCTTGCATTGGAAAGACTTGTGGCCTTCCATGTGGCATAGCCTACAAATCACAGTTTCTCCCTCTACAGGCTTGTTCACTCCCGCAGTGGTGTTATCCTGTGGAGGTCGGATTTGTATGGCTTTGCCTTTCTTGTCATACAAAGCCTTGCCAAGGCGAGCCACTTCTTGCTTTAATTGTTCATTTTCCTTTGCAACCTCATCCGAACATGTCTCTACAACAATATTCTCAACAACGACTTGGTTGCAGGGGTTAGAATCATCAATTAAATCAAAACAGGAAGTAGAAGCATCTTTCTTAATTATTTCAGGTATTTCGACTAAAGATGCTGCTGGGGTGCTACCAATGTTTTCTAGCTTAGTAGTTAGCTCATTATTGTGTATGCTAAGAATTTCCATTTTCTCTAGCAAATTTTCAATAGCTTCTTGGGAGCTAGCTAACTTAGCCTTAAGTTTTTCATTCTTTTTAATAAGGCTATCATCGGTAGCAGTGGATGAAGCACTAGATTCTAATAGCTCAATTTTAGTTGATAGCTCACTATTTAAGTTTGCAAAAGTTTCAAATTTTTCTAGCAAACCTTTGTAATCATTTTGAGAGCTAACCAACTTATTTTTTAAAGTTTTAAGTTGAGCTTTTTGCTTAGTGCAAACATCCTGGAAAAATTCTACGGCTTCCGCAAGCTCATCTAGAGAGGGCTTTCCCTCACCTTCATCATCACTACTACTTTCATCACTAGAGGATGGAATGCTTTTGTTACCTCTTGCCATAAGGCATTTGTGTGATGACCGTGATGATCGTGACGAGGACCGGTGGCTGCGCGTCCTTGGAGGTTCATCTTCACTTGAAGAATCATCCCAAGTTCTAACACTTGTTAGCGCCTTGCCTTTGCTCCTCTCCTTTTTGGGTTTGGCCATATTTGGACAGTTGTCCCTGAAGTGGCCCTTCTCCCCACATGCGAAGCATCCTCTCTTCCTTTGCTTTTTCCTGTCAATGTTAAAGAGAAGATCCTCGACCTGTAGGGGCACACCCATTAGATTAATCTTGCGGATCATCCTCATTACCTTTCCGACGCGTCGGATTGTTTCTTCGTCCTCGGAGGATGATGTGCATGGTTGATTATCTTCATCATCATCACTTTCTTCTTCTTCTTCCTCTTCTTCGCTTGAGGAACTTGGAGTGGGAGCCTTCTTTTTGCCCTTCCTTTCATCACATGCAAAAGCATGCGGTCTTGAGGAAGTTGGCTCCTCTCCCGGACTCATTTTTCGCGACATCTCAAAGGCCGCAATTTTCCCAATCACAATGGTCGGGGTCATATTGCTCAAGTCCTCCATGTTGTGAAGGATGGTGATGATGCTCCCATATCTTTGTTGTGGTAGCAGGGAGATAATCTTCCTCACAATGTCCGCATCACCTAGCTTATTAATGCCAATAGAGTTGAGCTCATTGATTATTAGATTCAAACGAGAATACATGTCTCTAACAAGCTCATCATCTTTCATAGCAAAAGAATTGTACTCATTTAAGACTAGGCAATGTTTTTGCTCACGGACATTGGATGTGCCGTCATGGAGCTCATGCAATTTTAGCCAAATCTCATTAGCAGTTTTCAAGGTAAATACTTGATTGAAAATATCCATGCTAAGAGATTCATACAAGCAATTTTTGGCTCTAGCATTTAAATGGATTTCTTTTTCCTCACTCGTGGTGGGTTTCTCGGGATTCTTGAGGGGTTTCATCCCGTCACGAGTGACTCTCCAAACACCTAGATCAACGACCTCTAGGTAACAAGCCATTCTAGCACTATAATATGGGAAGTTAGTGCCATCGAAGTGTGGTGGCCTATGGGTATCCATCCCTTCCTCTAAAAAGTGTCGGCTCTTTTAGCGGTGAAGCTAAAACGTTTCAAATGAGCCAAACCGGCTCTGATACCACTTGTAGGAAACGGGTGACGCCTAAGAGGGGGGGTGAATTAGGACTTCTAAAACTTTTACTTAACTAGACCACAATTAAATCCCTAGAGCAAAACCTATGCAAATAATCAAAACTAGAATGTGCAAACTAGGTTTTGTCTAAGTGTTGCTATCTCTACCGCAAAGGCTAAGTTTCAATCTACACTAAATAAGTATGACTACAAGATTGAAACTTAAATGCTTAATATAAATGCGGAATGTAAAGAGCTAAGTAGAGAAGCAAACTCTCGTGGATGACGCCGGTATTTTTACCGAGGTATCCGGAACCACGCAAGGTCCCGACTAATCCTCGTTGGTGCCCCTACGCAAAGGGAAGCCCACGCGAGGGCCAAGCACCACGGTCGAGTAACTCCGTAGAGAGCCGCGGGCCTTCTCCACGCGCAAGTGGTGCTCCGCTTCCGGCTCCTCTCGGACGCTCCCCGCCGTCTCCACTATCGAGCTTCCGGCCGAAACGACGCGGTCCTCGTTCCCTCCGGTACACGGTGGCGGCCGTGACACAAATGCGGTTGTCACGGTCTCGCAAGACTCTCGACCCACTCGGTACAATTACAACGACTCACACAAGAGCCGAGGGGTTGTGAGGTTTATCTAAACTCACTCAACAATCTAGGGTTCACCTAGAGCAAGCGCTAAAGCGGTCTAACTAACCTAAGCACTTCGCAAAGCACCTACGCTAATCACCGAGTGTTTCTATTAAGCACTTGGGTGTTTGAGCACTTGGAAATATGCACTATGTGTCTTGGTATGTTGCTTGGGCTCTCACACTTGAGAATGGCCGGTTGGGGTGGTATTTATAGCCTCCACACCCCAAACTAGCCGTTGGACAGAAAGCAGCAGCTTTCTGTCGTCGGGTGCACCGGACAGTCCGGTGCACCACCGGACACTGCACAGTAGATGTCCGGTGCACGCCACGTCAGCCGACCGTTGGCGCCTGTAGCAGTCGACCGTTGGATCCGACCGTTGCCGTCTGCCCATGGCACACCGGACAGTCCGGTGCACACCGGACAGACCGGTGCTACAGCCAGAGAGCGCCTGTCTGTGGCCTCCCTGCGCAGACTATCCGGTGCCTCACCGGACAGTCCGGTGCACACCGGACACCAATGTCCGGTGCGCCACCAGGCGCTGGCTGACAGCCCTCATCTTGGATTTCTTTGCTGATTTCTTCAGGCTTCTTTGTTCTTGAGTATTGGACTCCTATGTATCTTTTTATGTCTTCTTTTGAGGTGTTGCATCCTCATTGCCTTGGTCCAATTCTCTTCGCATCCTGTGAACTACAAACACAAACACTAGAAAACTTATTAGTTCACGGATTGTGTTGTTCATCAAACACCAAAACTCAATTAGCCAAATGGCCCGGGGTCCATTTTCCTTACACTACCCATACCCCTTCGCCTCTATATATTTACTAAAGAAACCCTGAAATTTTAGGAAACCAACCCACCGTCCCCATCCACTATTCACTATGTCTGGGAAATCTTCTGGATTAACCCCTGCACTCTCTGTTTATTACGCGCACAGTCCAGACAGTAGTAAAACCTGAGTAATTCATTTTTTAAAATTATTTTTAATGTAAAAACAATTGTTATAATTTGTTTAATCCCTAGAAAATTCATATTAAGTCCAAATTGGTCCATTCTAGTTTCTATAATTTTGTATTAATATTGTCTATAACTTAGTAACACTGTTTTAATATGAAAACTGTCGGGGACCATAATTAGGGGTACCCTCAAGGCTCCTAAATCTCAGCTGGTAACCCCATCAGCACAAAGCTGCAAAGGCCTGATGGGTACGATTAAGTCAATAATCGGTCCATTCGAGGGACGCGATCACGCCTCGCCCGAGCCCATCCTCGGGCAAGGGCAGCCGACCCCGGAGGATCTACGTCTCGCCCGAGGACCCCCTCCAGCAACAGACACACCTTTGGCTCGCCCGAGGCCCAGTCTTCACCAAGAAGCAACCTTGGCCAAATCGCCACGCCAACCGACCAAATCACAGGGGCATTTAATGCAAAGGTGGCCTGACACCTTTATCCTGACGCACGCTCTCCGGTCGACAGAGCCAAAGTGACCGCAGTCACTTCGCCGCTCCACTGACCGGTCTGACAAGAGGACAGCGCCGCCTGCGCCGCTCCGACTGCTGAGCCACTCGACAGAGTGAGGCTGACATCAGCCAAGTCCGGCCTCAGGCGTCATAGGAAACTCCGCTTGGCCCGACCCCAGGGCTCAGACTCGGGCTCAGCCCCGGAAGACGATGAACTCCACTTCGCCCGACCCTAGGGCTCGGACTCGGGCTCAGCCCCGGAAGACGACGAACTCCGCTCCGCCCGACCCCAGGACTCGGACTCGGGCTCAGCCCCGGAAGACGACGAACTCTGCCTCGCCCGACCCCAAGGCTCGGACTCAGCCTTGGCCTCAGCCGACGGTCTCCGCCTTGTCCGACCCGGGGGCTCAGACTCGACCTCGACCTTGGAAGACAGACTCGACCTCGACCTCGGAGGAGCCTCCACCTCGCCCAACCTAGGGCACGGACTGACCACGTCAACAGGAAGCGTCATCATTGCCCTACCCTGAGCTGACTCAGGCTACGGGGAACAAGACCGGCGTCCCATCTGGCTCGCTCCACTATATGAGTAATGATGGCGCCCTGCATGCCCTGTGACGACGGTGGCTCTTAGCCCCCTTACGAAAGCAAGAGGGCATCAGCAAGGACTCGACAGCCCCGACAGCTGTCCTTCCGCCAGGCTCCAGCGCTCCTCCGACAGCCACGACACCACGCGAACTGGGTGCCAAAACCTCTCCGGCTGCCACGATGGCGTGTACTTAGGGCGCTAGCTCTCCCCCGCTAGACACGTTAGCACACTGCTACACCCCCATTGTACACCTGGATCCTCTCCTTACGCTTATAAAAGGGAGGTCCAGGGCCCTCTTACAGAGGGTTGGCCGCGCGGGGAAGGACGGGACGGCGCTCGCGCAAGGCCGCTCGCTCCCTCCCACGTGGACACTTGTAACCCCCTACTGCAAGCGCACCCGACCTGGGCGCGGGGCTAACACGAAGGCCGCGGGTTCCACCTCCCACGCCTGTCTCCCTCCGGCTGCTTTTCCCCCCTTCACGTTCCGCCTCGCGCCGACCCATCTGGGCTGGGGCACGCAGCGACAATTCACTCGTCGGTCCAGGGACCCCCCGGGTTTCGAAACACCGACAGTTGGCGCGCCAGGTAGGGGCTGCTGCGTGTTGACGAACAGCTTCCCGTCAAGCTCCAGATGGGCAGTCTCCAGCAACCTCTCTGGCCCGGGACGGTGCTCCGTTTCGGGAGTCTTGAGTTCATGTCCCTCGACGGTAGCTACGACATGATACTCCTCTCCCCGCCGCGCGACAGCGACAATGGCGGTCGACAACCCGCCCGCCTGCGGGGAAATCGACGACGCCTTCCCCACGTGGTGGAAGGACGACATTCGGGCTTGTCCCGTCCCCTCCCCCGCCAACGGAGGAAGAGGCGGGGCAACCAAGGCCAAGCAGGAGGCGACACCTCGTTGGCTGTTGAGCGAGTCGATGGTGCCGGCGCCCCAACGGAGAGCGCGACGGGCACCGGCCTCGCGTCTGAGACGAAGACGAGCGTCGTCTCCCCGCAACACACCAACCTCAAGCAAACGAACGATGCCAGCACGCTCGCGAAGGACTTGCTGGGCGTCACCCTCGTACCTGAGACGACGGTGCAGTCAGTCCCTGACGTGACTTCGTCACCGCCCGTCGACCAGAAGGTACCGACCGATTCCCATCTCGTGCCTTTTGGATTCGGCCTCGACCCGCCAAGCGACTCCGCTTTGGTGGACACTCTCACAGAGGCGAGTCCAAACCCTCTGGGGTATCGTGTGCGGTCACCCTGGGACCGGCTGACGACCGTCTCGACCTACGGGCCCTCGGGGTCTGAGGAAGACGGCGAGCCCGACCTCTGTTGGGATTTCTCCGGACTTGGTAACCCCAGTGTCGTGCGGGACTTCATGATCGCATGCGACTACTGCCTTTCCGACTGTTCCGACGGTAGCCGGAGCCTCGGCGACGAGGACTGCGGTTCAAGTCGCGAATGTTTCCACGTTGATCTAGGGGGTCCCGGCGAAGGCAACCATCTTGGTATACCGGAGAATGGTGATCTCCCTAGGCCCGTGCCTCGCGTTGACATCCTTCGGGAGCTAGCCGTGGTCCCCGTTCTGGCGGGGGGCCATGACCCATAGCTCGAGCAAATCCGCGAGATGCAGGCCAGGCTCGACGAGGGAGCAGGAACGCTTGAGCCGATCCGCCGGGACATTGGGCAGGAATGGGCGGGCCAACCTCCGGCCGGAGAAGCGCGTCATCTCCCCCAGGGCATCTAGCACCGCATCACCGACGACGTCAGGGTAAGGCCGCCACCGGTTTCCAGTGGAGTCGGCCAAAACCTGGCTGCAGCGGCAATACTTCTCCGCGCGATGCCGGAGCCATCAACCACCGAGGGGCGGCGTATCCAGGGAGAGCTCAAGAATCTCCTGGAGGACGCCGCGGTCCGACGGGCCAAAAGCTCCGCCTCCCAAAGGCAGGGGTACCCCTCGGAACATCGCGCCGCGACTTCCCAATTCATACGGGAAGCCTCGGTCCACATCGGGCGCACGCGCAACACAGCGCCTGCGGCCCCGGGTCGCCTCGGCAACGAGCACCATCACTGCAGCCGTCAGGCCCACCTCGACGAGAGGGTGCGCCGAGGCTACCACCCCAGGCGTGGGGGACGCTACGACAGAGGGGAGGATCGGAGTCCTTCGCCTGAACCACCCGGTCCACAGGCTTTCAGCCGCGCCATACGACGGGCATCGTTCCCGACCCGGTTCCGAACCCCGACTACTATCACAAAGTACTCGGGGGAGACGAGGCCGGAACTGTGGCTCGCAGACTATCGGCTGGCCTGCCAACTGGGTGGAACGGACGATGATAATCTCATCATCCGCAACCTCCCCCTGTTCCTCTCCGACACCGCTCGAGCCTGGCTGGAGCACCTGCCTCCGGGGCAGATATCCAACTGGGGCGACCTGGTCCAAGCCTTCGCCGGCAATTTCCAAGGCACGTACGTGCGCCCTGGAAATTCCTGGGATCTCCGAAGCTGCCGCCAGCATCCGCGAGAGTCTCTCCGGGACTACATCCGGCGATTCTCGAAGCAGCGCACCGAGCTGCCAACGTCACCGATTCGGATCTCATCGGCGCGCTCCTCACCGGCACCACCCGCCGCGACCTGGTGAGCAAGCTGGGTCGCAAGACCCCCACCAGGGCGAGCGAGCTGATGGACATCGCCACCAAATTCGCCTCTGGCCAGGAGTCGGTTGAGGCTATCTTCTGGAAGGACAAGCAGCCCCAGGGCCACCCACCGGAAGATGTTCCTGAGGCGTCAACTCAGCGCGGCGCCAAGAAGAAAGGCAAGAAGAAGTCGCAAGCGAAACGCGACGCCACCGACGTGGACCTTGTCGCCGCCGCCGAGTA
The DNA here is from genome assembly GCF_902167145.1 of Zea mays. NCBI lineage: Eukaryota > Viridiplantae > Streptophyta > Magnoliopsida > Poales > Poaceae > Zea > Zea mays. The sequence continues at coordinate 197,133,318 of NC_050096.1, forward strand.
CAAGAACCCTCGGAAACCTCCCGGAGGTGCCAACCTCTTTGAGAAGATGCTCAAGGAGCCGTGCCCCTATCATTAGGGGCCTGTCAAGCACACCCTTGAGGAGTGTGCCATGCTTCGACGCCACTTTCACAAAGCCGGGCCACCCGCGGAGGGTGGCAAGGCCCTCGACGACGCTAAGAAGGAAGATCACAAGGCGGGAGAGTTCCCCGAGGTCCACGACTGCTTCATGATCTACGGTGGGCAAGTGGCAAACGCCTCGGCTCAGCACCGCAAGCAAGAGCGTCGGGAGGTCTACTCGGTAAAGGTGGCGGCGCCAGTCTACCTAGACTGGTCCGACAAGCCCATCACCTTTGACCAGGCCGACCATCCTGACCGTGTGCCGAGCCCGGGGAAATACCCGCTCGTTGTCGACCCCATCATCGGCAACGTCAGGCTCACCAAGGTCCTCATGGACGGAGGCAGCAGCCTCAACATCATCTACGCCGAGACCCTTGGGCTCCTGCAGATCGATCTGTCCTCGGTCCAGACGGGCACTGCGCCTTTCCATGGGATCATCCCCGGGAAGCGCGTCCAACCCCTCGGACAACTCGATCTACCCGTCTGCTTTGGGACGCCCTCCAACTTTTGAAGGGAGACCCTCACGTTCGAAGTGGTCGGGTTTCGAGGAACCTACCACGCAGTGTTGGGGAGGCCATGCTACGCCAAGTTCATGGCCATCCCCAACTACACCTACCTCAAGCTCAAGATGTCGGGCCCCAATGGGGTCATCACCGTTGGGCCCACGTACCGACACGCGTACGAATGCGACGTGGAGTGCGTGGAGCACGGCGAGGCCCTCGCCGAGTCCGAGGCCCTCATCGCCGACCTAGAGAACCTCTCTAGGGAGGCGCCAAACGTGAAGCGCCACGCCGGCAACTTCGAGCCAGTGGAGATGGTTAAGTCCGTCCCTCTCGACCCCTGCAACGACGCCTCCAAGCAGATCCGGATCGGCTCCGAGCTCGACCCCAAATAGGAAGCAGTGCTCGTCAACTTTCTCTGTGCAAACGCCGATGTTTTCGCGTGGAGTCCCTCGGACATGCCCGGCATACTGAGGGAAGTCGCCGAGCACTCGCTGGATATCCGAGCTGGAGCCCGACCCGTGAAGCAGCCTCTGCGCCGATTCGACGTAGAAAAGCGCAGAGCCATAGGCGAGGAGATCCACAAGATAATGGCGACAGGGTTCATCAAAGAGGTATTCCATCCCGAATGGCTTGCCAACCCTGTGCTTGTGAGAAAGAAAGGGGGGAAATGGCGGACGTGTGTAGACTACACTGGTCTAAACAAAGCATGTTCGAAAGTTCCCTACCCTCTGCCTCGCATCGACCAAATCGTGGATTCCTCTGCAGGGTGCGAAACCCTGTCTTTCCTCGATGCCTACTCAGGGTTTCACCAGATCAGGATGAAAGAGTCCGACCAGCTCGCGACTTCTTTCATCACACCCTTCGGCATGTACTGCTATGTTACCATGTCATTCGGCTTGAGGAATGCAGGTGCAACGGACCAACGATGCATGAACCATGTGTTCGGCGAACACATCGGCCGAACGGTCGAGGCCTACGTCGATGACATCGTAGTCAAGACGAGGAAAGCCTCCGACCTCCTTTCCGACCTTGAAGTGACATTCCGATGTCTCAAGGCAAAAGGCGTGAAGCTCAATCCCGAAAAGTGTGCCTTCGGGGTCCCCCGAGGCATGCTCTTGGGGTTCATCGTCTCCGAGCGGGGCATCGAGGCCAACCCGGAGAAGATCGCAGCCATCACCAGCATGGGACCCATCAAAGACTTGAAAGGCGTACAGAGGGTCATGGGATGCCTCGCGACTCTGAGCCGTTTCATCTCGCGCCTCGGTGAAAGAGGCCTGCCTCTGTACCGCCTCTTAAGAAAAGGCCGAGTGTTTCGCTTGGACCCCGAGGCCGAGGAAGCCCTCAGGAACCTGAAGGCGCTCCTCACGAACGCGCCCATCTTGGTGCCCCCCGCTGCCGGAGAAGCCCTCTTGATCTACGTCGCCGCGACCACTCAGGTGGTTAGCGCCGCGATTGTGGTTGAGAGACGAGAAGAAGGGCATGCATTGCCCATCCAGAAGCCAGTCTACTTCATTAGTGAGGTACTGTCCGAGACCAAGATCCACTACCCACAAATTCAGAAGCTGTTGTACGCGGTGATCCTGACGCGACGGAAGTTGCGACACTACTTCGAGTCTCATTCGGTGACCGTGGTGTCATCCTTCCCCCTGGGGGAGATCATCCAGTCCCGAGAGGCCTCGGGTAGAATTGCAAAGTGGGCGGTGGAGATCATGGGCGAGACGATCTCGTTCGCCCCCCGGAAGGCCATCAAGTCCCAGGTCTTGGCGGACTTCGTGGCTGAATGGGTCGACACCCAGCTCCCAACAGCTCCGATCCAACCGGAACTCTGGACCATGTTTTTCGACGGGTCGCTGATGAAGACGGGAGCCGACGCGAGCCTGCTCTTCATCTCGCCCCTCGGGAAGCACCTACGCTACGTGCTACGCCTCCACTTCCCGGTGTCCAACAATGTGGCTGAGTACGAGGCTCTGGTAAACGGGTTGCGAATCGCCATCGTGCTAGGGGTCCGATGCCTCGACGCTCGCGGTGACTCGCAGCTCGTCATCGACCAAGTCATGAAGAACTCCCACTGCCACGACCCAAAGATGGAAGCCTACTGCGATGAGGTTCGGCGCCTGGAAGACAAGTTCTACGGGCTCGAGCTCAACCACATCGCCCGACGCTACAACGAGACTGCGGACGAGCTGGCTAAAATAGCCTCGGGACGAACAACGGTTCCCCCGGACGTATTCTCCCGAGACCTGCATCAACCCTCCGTCAAGACCGACGACACGCCCGAGCCCGAGAAGGCCTCGGCCCAGCCCGAGGCACCCTCGGCTCGGTCCGAGGTACCCTCGGCTCGGCCCGAGGTACCCTCGGCCCCCGAGGTACCCTCGGCCCCCGAGGTTGAGGCACTGCGCATCGAGGGGGAGCGGAGCGAGGTCACGCCTAATCGAAACTGGCAGACCCCGTACCTGCAATATCTCCACCGAGGAGAGCTACCCCTCGACCAAGCCGAAGCTCGGCGGTTGGCACGGCGCGCCAAGTCGTTCGTCTTGCTGGGAGATGGGAAGGAACTCTACCACCGCAGCCCCTCGGGCATCCTCCAACGATGCATTTCCATCGCCGAAGGTCAGGAGCTCCTACAAGAGATACACTCGGGGGCTTGCGGCCATCACACAGCACCTCGAACCCTTGTTGGAAACGCCTTCCGACAAGGTTTCTACTGGCCGACGGCGGTGGCCGACGCCACTAGAATCGTCCGCACCTGCGAAGGGTGTCAGTTCTACGCGAGGCAGACCCACCTGCCCGCCTAGGCTCTGCAGACCATACCCATCACCTGGCCGTTTGCTATGTGGGGTCTGGACCTCGTCGGCCCCTTGCAGAAGGCACCCGGGGGCTACACGCACCTGTTGGTCGCCATCGACAAATTCTCCAAGTGGATCGAGGTCTGACCCCTAAACAGCATCAGGTCCGAACAGGCAGTGGCGTTCTTCACCAACATCATCCATCGCTTTGGGGTCCCGAACTCCATCATCACCGACAATGGCACCCAGTTCACTAGCAGAAAGTTCTTGGACTTCTGCGAGGATCACCACATCCGGGTGGACTGGGCCGCCGTGGCTCACCCCATGACAAATGGGTAGGTAGAACATGCCAACGGCATGATTCTGCAAGGACTCAAGCCTCGGATCTACAACAACCTCAACAAGTTCGGCAAGCGGTGGATGAAGGAACTCCCCTCGGTGGTCTGGAGTCTGAGGACAATGCCGAGTCGAGCCACGGGCTTCACACCGTTCTTTCTAGTCTATGGGGCCGAGGCCATCTTGCCCACAGACTTAGAATACAGTTCCCCGAGGACGAGGGCCTACGCCGACCAAAGCAATCGAGCCAATCGAGAAGACTCACTAGACCAGCTGGAAGAGGCTCGGGACATGGCCTTACTACACTCGGCGCGGTACCAACAGTCCCTACGACGCTACCACGCCCGAGGGGTTCGGTCCCGAGACCTCCAGGTGGGCGACCTGGTGCTTCGGCTGCGACAAGACGCCCGAGGGCGGCACAAGCTCAGGCCTCCCTGGGAAGGGCCGTTCGTCGTCGCCAAGGTTCTGAAGCCCGGAACATACAAGCTGGCCAACAGTCAAGGCGAGGTCTACAGCAACGCTTGGAACATCCAACAGCTACGTCGCTTCTACCCTTAAGATGCTTCCAAGTTATTCGTACACCCCATTCACACACAAAGTCTGGTCATCAAGGAAGGGTCAGCCTTGCCTCGGCAAAGCCCGACCCTCCCTCGGGGGCTAGAAGGGGGGAACCCCCTCTGCGTCGAAATTTTCCTCGAAAAAAGAAAAAAAATCTTTTCTGCCAGAATGCCTTTCGTGCTTTTCGACTACTTTGAAAGTGGATCCTAAAAACGACGGAGTACACGTAAGCAGCCAAGGCTGACCGAGCCGAGGGACTCCTACGCCTCCGGGATACGGATACCTCACTCACCACCTTCTGCGATAAGTAACTCGCGCTCGGATAAGTGATTCCGCGGACCGAACAAGTCTTCGCGCTCGAAAGCTCCTCTGCCGGAACGATTTTTCGGGCCTTCTCGACTGCGTCGGTGACAGAACCCTATGGACGAGTAAGAGTGCGCGTAAGAGGCAAGGCCGACCGAGCCAAGGGATTCCTACGCCTCCGGGATACGGATACCTCACTCATCACCTCCCGTGAAAAGCAACTCTCGCCCGCACAAACAATTCTGTTACCGACAAATAAGTCCGGATACTCGAAACAAGAGGAAAAGGGACACAGCTTCACAACACGACGACAGTGTGTTTGGGCCTCGGCGGTCGCAGAAAACATACACACACTACAAGACAACCCGATCCTGCAGGCTCGGACGTCGACAGTTGAAGGGGGCAGCAGCACCCTCGGCGTCAACTACACCTTCGGCGAGGTCCGACCTAGCCTCAGACGGCGACGCGATCGGAGGATCTCCACTCTGAAGGACGACATCAGCACCACACCCGGGCCATCGCCGCCAGGGTCTTCTCCAGGAATCCGGCTCGAGCAAACGGCTCGGCCGGCCACCCCGAGGCCTCGGCCAGCTATCCTCCGAAGACATCAGCCCGGCTTGTGGCCTCGGCAGCTCAACTCCGGCGTCGGTCCTGCCAGTGGACGACCTGGCCAGGCTCCGGCCGACCACATCTTCTTTTCGAAGCCAACTCTGCCTCTGTCCGTGCTGACACCGCTACCTCCGGCTTCGGCTCATCAAAGAGCGGCCGAGGGTTCCTTTAACTAAGCAAGAGAAGCCTCGGACAGCAAGGCCGACCGAGCCGAGGGACTCCTATGCCTTCAGGATACGGATACCTCACTCGTCACCCTTGCACGAGGCGACTCACGCTCAGTGAAGCGGTTCAGATAGTCAACAGGCGAGTCTTAGTGCTCGAAATGAAGAAAAAACACGGCCCCGTGCCGAAAATACATACATGTTCAGGCCCCGACAGCCACAATGAACAAGACACCGGCACTCAAAGTGCCATTACAAACGGAACTCCGGTTCTGTCCCCACAGCAGCAGCTATGGTCCCAGGACGGACGCGGCCACCGGAAGGCTCTCGTTCGCGTCCCCACTCAAGGGACGCGAACCAGACATTAAAGCCAAAGAGCCGGGGGCCGGTCCGTAGGCGGCGCCGACGGCCTCGACGCGGGGGAAGCTTCCTCCGGCTGCCACCACGTCAGCACAGACGGCGGCATCTGCCTCTCCACCAACGCCGACAGTCGACAAGGCGCACCGGTAGGTCCTCACTGCCGTCCTCACCACGAAAGCAAGGAGAAGGACGGAATGTTGCATCCTAGCTAGACAGCAACAGTTCATCTTCCCCGGCATGGCTGGAGGACGCCTCCTCCGCAGGGCCGGAGGATGGTTTCCACCACCAGAAGCTGGAAGAGGAGGTGACCAGCCGGCCCGCACGGGGGGAAGAGCTCCGGCTCAGCCCGGCCCCCGCCCCAGCCAGGATGATGAACATCCTTGAAGCTGAGGGCGGGACCAAGATCGCGGCCCGATTCGCTTCTCCCCACCATCGAACTGGAGGTCACCGTCTTGGGTGACCGCCGGTGAGGGGATGCGGCCGGGCCGCCTGATGAAAATCCTTGAAGCCGAATGATGGCTGAAAGGTACCAACTTCCATGAAGTTGCGTTCCTCTGACGACAAGGCGGAAGGATTGCGGGCGTCCCCCATCTGGGGGCTCGGAAGGTGGAAAGACACGATGCATAAGGGAGCGCGAAGACATGGTCATCTTTCAAGGGGGTCACCCTCCTTTTAAAGGCGACTCTCCCTACTTGCGTCCCCAGCCATCGCGGGCTGAGTCTTCTCCAACACGCTCCAAGGTCCTCCCCCTACGGCGCGGGGGCTAGGTCCCACACGTCATGCAAGCTGGTCCAGGGCAGAAGAAGCCAAACAGCCGCGCGTAGGGCATGCAACTGCCCAGCGGTTACAAGCATTCCTCCACTTTCGCCCAGACCAGCGGGTGAAAGGGTGGATAGCCATGCAGTCGGCATGCAACCGCGCCAGGTGGGCGCGCCCCTTCAACTTCCAACGCACCCAGCATGGAGGCCCAGGCCCACACGTCATGCAACCGGCGCGCTGGTTGCTACGTGCGTGCAACTGCACCGCCACTCGCACCACTACCGCGCCTCCTCGACTGCGGAACCAGTACCGCGACTCGAGGCAACCCTGCGTATGACCCAGCAGTATCAGCCAGGCACGACGGTCAATACGGTCAAAAATGGGCCGGCAGTAATGGTGGTGGCAGGCGGGCAGGAGCAGCGGTCGCGTCGTCAGCCAAGCTTATGTCCCATCCAGGGGCAGCGAGGGAATCCTCTCTCATGGCATGAAGACGACGCGCCCGTGTTCCGTTCCTCGAACGGCTCACACACGCGCAACGGTCGCCTCGCGAACCACTCGCCCCGTCGCATTAACTCCATGGCGGGACAGGCGGCGCCTCAGGCAGGAGAAGCAAGCGACGCTTCGCCTTCGCCATAATGACCGCGTCGAAAAAGGTACACCACGTCATTCGATTTCGTATCCTTTTCCTTTTCCTCTTTCTCTCTCTTACAACAGGGACCGGGAAAGGGGGATACCCCGAGAAGGATCCTTCTCCGTGAAGGAAACAGGCCCCGAGCCTCCCTACTGATCAGAGGTTCGAAGGCTGGCCCCTCGGAGGGGTTCAATGGCCGCCTCAGAGCGCTTGGGTTCTGCGCCCACTACTGGTCAGAGGTTCGATGGCCGGCCCCTCGGAAGGGTTCAACGGCCGCCTAAGGCCACTCGGGCTCCACGCCCACTACTGATCAGGGGTTCGTAGGCTGGCCCTCGAAGGGTTCACAGTCGCCTCAGACACAAAGCGAGGGATGACCCTAGGTACGTTCGATACATAACCAAGGCTCGGGCTACGCTCCCGAGGTACCCTAGGACATTTCCGAGACCAGCGGGAACGATCTTGTAACGGAATCCCATCAGAGGGAGGCATCGAGCCCTCGGACCCCGTCAAAAGGGGACCGGGTTCGGCAGATCACCCGCAGGTACTTTTGGAGCGCGCCTCCGGGCCTCTAGCCGACCCCTAACAAATGGGGCACGGGCGTCCACTCGGATTACCCGCCAGCAGCTCACCGGAGACACCATGTTCGGCGCCCTCCGAGGGCAACATGGCGCTTTCCCCCCCTCCTCCTTGCGGAAAGGCGACGCAGGGGCGTATGTAAAAAAGTCGAGTCTGCCCTTGACCGTCCCCTCGCCCTGTGCAGAGGCTCGGGGCTGCTCTCGCAAACCCGGCTCCGGCCAAACCGTTGACAGCGTCAACATACCAGCCCGAGAACTTGGGACCCGACCGTGCACCCGGGCTACGGCCAGCTCGCATGAGGGAACAACCAGACCAGCCGAAGTGTTGCGAAATGCACTAAGACCTCGAAGGAGTCAAACTACTCCTCCGAGGCCTCGGGGGCTACACCCGGCGGGTGCGCTCGCGCGCACCCACTGGAACAAAATGCAACCAAAAAAGGCTGGTCCCCTTGCAAAAAAGTGCGGCAAAAGCCTCCAAGCGAGTATTAACACTCCCTTCGAGGCTCAGGGGCTACTGTCGGGGACCATAATTAGGGGTACCCTCAAGGCTCCTAAATCTCAGCTGGTAACCCCCATCAGCACAAAGCTGCAAAGGCCTGATGGGTGCAATTAAGTCAATGATCAGTCCATTCGAGGGACGCGATCACGCCTCGCCCGAGCCCAGCCTCGGGCAAGGGCAGCCGACCCCGGAGGATCTACGTCTCGTCCGAGGACCCCCTCCAGCAACAGACACACCTTCGGCTCGCCCGAGGCCCAGTCTTCACCAAGAAGCAACCTTGGCCAAATCGCCACGCCAACCGACCAAATCGCAGGGGCATTTAATGCAAAGGTGGCCTGACACCTTTATCCTGACGCACGCTCTCCGGTCGACAGAGCCGAAGTGACCGCAGTCACTTCGCTGCTCCACTGACCGGTCTGACAAGAGGATAGCGCCGCCTGCGCCGCTCCGACTGCTGAGCCACTCGACAGAGTGAGGCTGACAGCAGCCAAGTCCGGCCTCAGGCGTCATAGGAAACTCCGCTTCGCCCGACCCCAGGGCTCGGACTCGGGCTCAGCCCCGGAAGACGACGAACTCCGCTTCGCCCGACCCTAGGGCTCGGACTCGGGCTCAGCCCTGGAAGACGACGAACTCCGCTTCGCCCGACGCTAGGGCTCGGACTCGGGCTCAGCCCCGGAAGACGACGAACTCCGCTTCGCCCGACCCCAGGGCTCGGACTCGGGCTCAGTCCCGGAAGACGACGAACTCCGCTCTGCCCGACCCCAGGGCTCGGACTCGGGCTCAGCCCCGGAAGACGACGAACTCCGCCTCGCCCGACCCTAGGGCTCGGACTCAGCCTTGGCCTCAGCCGACGGTCTCCGCCTTGTCCGACCCGGGGGCTCGGACTCGACCTCGACCTTGGAAGACAGACTCGACCTCGGAGGAGCCTCCACCTCGCCCAACCTAGGGCACGGACCAACCACGTCAACAGGAAGCGCCATCATTGCCCTACCCTGAGCTGACTCAGGCTACGGGGAACAAGACCGGCGTCCCAGCTGGCTCGCTCCACTATACAAGTAATGATGGCACCCCGCATGCCCTGTGACGACGGCGGCTCTCAGCCCCCTTACGAAAGCAAGAGGACGTCAGCAAGGACTCGACAGCCCCGACAGCTGTCCTTCCGCCAGGCTCCAGTGCTCCTCCGACGGCCACGACACCACGCGAACTGGGTGCCAAAACCTCTCCGGCTGCCACGATGGCGTGTACTTAGGGCGCTAGCTCTCCCCCGCTAGACACGTTAGCACACTGCTACACCCCCCATTGTACACCTGGATCCTCTCCTTACGCCTATAAAAGGGAGGTCCAGGGCCCTCTCACAGAGGGTTGGCCACGCGGGGAAGGACGGGATGGCGCTCGCGCAAGGCCGCTCGCTCCCTCCCGCGTGGACGCTTGTAACCCCCTACTGCAAGTGCACCCGACCTGGGCGCGGGGCTAACACGAAGGCCGCGGGTTCCACCTCCCACGCATGTCTCCCTCCGGCTGCTTTTTCCCCCCTTCGCGTTCCGCCTCGCGCCGACCCATCTGGGCTGGGGCACGCGGCGACAATTCACTCGTCGGTCCAGGGACCCCCCGGGTTTCGAAACACCGACAAAAACTATATTAAAATTTATCTCTTAATTAATATTGTATTAAATACATAAAACCTTTAGAAATTCATAACTTAAAATCCATAACTCCAATTTTAATGATTCTTTTTCCTATGATCTTATTTTAATGCATACATTATTAATATATATTTTGTATACATGTTTGGTGTGATGTTAATTTATCCTTTGTACTATGCTTGCTTGTATTGTGGCGAGTAGAAGAGCCAGTGGCCGAGGATCCGGGTGTTCAGCAGGTAGAAGTTGCTGAGCAGGAGCTCATTGAAGGCAAGTTGTGCCCTTGACCACTTTTATTACCTGTCGGGTACCATAATTAGGGGTACCCCCAACACTCCTAATCACGGCTGGTAAACACCCTCAGACCAACCGACGGGCACGGTTTAAGTCAAGGCTTCGTCTACCTAAGGGATGCGACCTCGCCCAAGCCCAGCCTCGGGCTGGAGCAGTAGTCCTAGACGAGTTCACGCCTCGCCCGAGGGTCGCCTCAGGCAGCGGAGACCCCCTCGGCTCTCCCGAAGCCCGGCTTGGGTAGGCTTCGTTGTGAAGCAACCTTGGCCAGACCGCCTCACCAACCGACCGCTTCGCAGGCGCATTCAATGCAGGGGACGCCTGACGCCGTATCCTGACACACGCGCCTCAGTCGGCCAGGCCGAAGTGACCGCAGTCACTTCGCCCCTCTTTTTTACTGTCCGATATGACAGGAAAATAGCGCCGCTTGCCCCGCTCCGACTGCCGTGCCAACCACCCAGGCGAAGACTGACAACAAGTCACGATCAACCATCGAGTTCGGCCTCGGGCGCAACAGGAAGCTCCGCCTCGCCCGACCACAGGCTCCAGCCTTGGGAGGAGGTCTCCGCCTCGCCCGACCCCCGGACTCGGCCTCGACCTCGGTCTCGGGAGGAATCGCGTCCTCGCCCGACCCTGGCCTCGACCTCAAGAGAAGTCTCCGCCTCGCCCGACCTTGGGCTCGGGCCGACCGAGCCAACAGGGGATACATCATTACCCTATCCCTAGCCAGCTCAGGCTGCAAGGAACAAGACCGGCGTCCCATCTGGCTTACCCCGGCGACGGGTAATGATGGTGCCCCGCGTGCAACCATGACGCCTGTGGCTCTCAGCCCCTTACGGCAGCAAGGAGATGTCAGCAGGATCCTTGCCGCACTGCCAGCTATGCTCCTACAGGGCTCAGGCGCTTCTCTGACGGCCACGCTATCACGTATACAGGGCTCAAGCTCTCCCCCGACAGCCATGTTGGCATGTACACAGCGCTTAGGCATTTCTCTACCGGACACGTTAGCGCATAGCTACACCCCTCATTGTACGTCTGGACCCTCTCCTTGCGTCTATAAAAGGGAGGTCCAAGTACTCGGGGGAGACGATGCCGGAGCTGTGGCTCGCGGACTACCGACTGGCATGCCAGTTGGGAGGAGCGGACGATGACAACCTCATCATCCGTAATCTACCCCTTTTCCTCTTTGACGTCGCCCGAGCCTGGCTGGAGCATCTGCCTCCTGCGCAGATCTCCGACTGGGACGATCTGGTCAAGGCTTTCGCGGGAAACTTCCAAGGCATGTATGTGCGCCCTGGGAACTCGTGGGATCTCTGAAGCTGCCGCCAGCAGCCAGGGGAGTCCCTCCGAGAGTACATCCGGCGGTTTTCGAAGCAGCGCACCGAGCTGCCCAACGTTACCGACTCGGATGTCATCGAGGCTTTCCTTGCCGACACCACTTGCCGAGACCTGGTGAGCAAACTGGGGCGCAAGACTCCCACCCGTGCGAGCGAACTAATGGACGTTGCCACCAAGTTCGCCTCAGGACAAGAGGCGGTCGAAGCCATCTTCCGAAAGGACAAGCAGCCTCAGGGAGAGCCGAAGAAAGACGCCCCCGAGGCATCCGCCCAGCGGGGCACGAAGAAGAAGGCCAAGAACAAGTTGCAAGCAAAGCGCGACACCGCTGACGCGAATCTCGTCGCTGCGGCCGAGCACAGGAGCCCTTGAAAACCTCCTGGAGGGGCTGACGCATTCGAAAATATGCTCAAGGAGCCGTGCCCCTATCACCAGGGTCCCATCAAGCTATCACACCCGGTTTTAGAAGGCAAACCGAATGCGAACTATGTACGTGCCAGGATCAGAACTCACGTACACAGCGATTACATAAATGAACATCATCGCACAATGCTCGAATAATAACATAAAAGAGTAATAACTTATTACATCACAGAGTCATAGACATCCACATAGTCATTGTCTTAACAGGTAAATCAAAGTACTAGCGAAACGCAGTAAAGATAAGGCCTCCACAGGCAGCTGACTGGGGGTTGCCGCCAACCCACACCTAGAATTCGTCGTAATCTTGGAACTCCTGGAAGTCTCCTTCCACGGCTTCGCCTTCTCCTGAGCAGTGGTTACAATGCGGACAACCTGGTGTTTTGTGGTAAAGCAAGGATGAGTACACATCAACGTACTCAGCAAATGTCCCTTTTGGCTGAAGTGGACTAGCTTTATGTGGGGTTAGGCTCAAGCAGTTGCTTTTAGTTGGTCAGGTATTTATCATTAGTAGAAGCCATATTTTATCATTAACCAACCCGTAAACCATTTCCTCATCGAGGAACAACATCATCATAGTCGAACCAAAACCATAACATAATCCTTGTATCTCGAACCATCTGTATCTCTAATCAAAGAGGATCCCAAGGCTGCTCTTAACCGTGAGCACGGCTGATATATCAGTTTCACTACCCTCTGCAGAGGTCGCACACTTTACCCATGAGCCGTGATTCCCTCTCTAGCCCGGGCTTGCAAGACTCTTATTCACTCCCAAGGTGAATGGCCAGGGATTCACTACGAAGCCTTTACAAAGATTCCCTAGAGGTCATAGCTGCCCGTTAGGTTTCTCCAGTTTGATAAACACAGTACCTCTCCCCACACGAGGGTGACTAAAAAACAAAACGAAAGAACCTCGGCACTCAGCCTCGGCAGAGCAAGCACTGTGCCTGGACGCCATTGACGGCACGACGGCGAAGCAACTACACTTCTAGTTCCTCTAATTAATTAGCTAAGGGCACCCCATTCCACCCTCATGGTTGCACTGTTATCCCGGGTGGTCTCTCAACGAACAGGTCCTTACGGAGAGGTACTCAGGAAACAGCCTGAGCCCCCTAGAGTATCACAAGATCAATAATATAATCAGGATAACAGTATCGTATCATAAATAGTCACATCATGTTCATTGATTAAGTTAAGGCAATAGCAAAATGCTAACCATGATAACCCAAAAAGGTAAACAAGAATAAGGTGAATAGAAAGCTAGTCAATCCTTAGGTTTCAATTAAGTAATGCGGGGCAGTGCATTAAAAGTGAATGGGACATAATGGGTCAGAGGACACTTGCCTTCACTAAACAGATACTCAGGGTCTTCAACCTCCTAGAACTCAGAGAGCTTGATCACTTGGTTGCCAACGCTTGATCGTCGATTCCTCGAAGCACGGAAACAAATCGCGATCTAATCGCAACGCGAAGCGAAGACGAACAAGCACAAGCAAACAAACATATATAAATGCATAAGAACATTACACCATACAAGATAAAATGTTATAAAAACATGCAGCATAAAATAGAGCTCGATTCTATGGTCACGCGAGGGAAAGAAATGTCAAACTCGAAGCGACGGTCGGGAAAATATCGCGTTTACGCTAAACAAGTATTAACGCTAACAATTAATTCGACCTTATCAATTATAAATTATATTTACTATTTAGTTTGATTAACCTGCTACACTAACAACTGTCAAATAAGTAAGTAATTTAATTAACACAAGAGATTCTAAGCGAGACAAATTTATGACAAGCGAAACAACACGAAACACGCGCGACACAGCACGCTGACGACACACGAAACAGTGCACACGACCAGCGTGAACGATGCGCGAACCGGCATGAACCAGCACGCGACCACGAGCCCATCACGCACCGAACAACGCGTAGACAGCACGTGAACGACGCGCGAAGCAGCACGCCACCGCGCGGAACAGCACTCGCGATAGACGAGAGTAACTGACCAGGTGATATGTTTATACTAAACGAATGTTACATAAATAGAAAGTAGTTAAATTAATATTATCCATGTTAATATTTATTATAAATGCCCAAGGTGAACACTACACATTTAATCTAGTTAGAATATTAATCTAATAAATATTAGTCGAGCGAACCTTAAGTTAATTATCTAAAACATATAACCTGACGAATTAACCTTATTAAAATGAGTGTTTATAAGTGAAAATAATTTATTATCACGAGCAGACGTCGTGCGACCCGCGCTATCGACACGCCAGATACGTGTGAATGATGCGCGACAAGGCGAGCGACATGTGTAAATGGCACACGCGACACACGCAGACGCCGTGTGACAACGCGTGCGAATGGCATGCGCGACACACGCAAAACAACGCGCACGACAGTGTTCGTCATGCATGAGTCAACGCGACTATGCGCGCGAACAGCACGACGACGCGCAAACGGCCCACGTGACGACGCGCGAAACAATGCGCGAATCAGCACGTGACCACGTGCGAAACAGCGCGACATGCGAGAAAAACTAAACAGACGTCACATTAACATTAAATAAATATTAGTTGAAAACATCTTAGTTGGCACTAACCACATTAATTTGCATCTATAAAATCACCATTTAAAAACTATACCTTAATTTTACTTAGAATGTCATTTAAATAAACCTCGGATAAACGATTAACTACATAATTAACGAAAACATGACCAAATAATATTACTAACACGCAGTCGGAGTTATTACGAAGTCGCTACGAATGAAACGAGTCGAGACGGACTCACAACACAACGTATATATTGAATAACTAGTGTTTCTCGGATTTACACTACGTGACATGATTTGATTGGTCGAAAGCTAACCATACAATGGACCACATGGGTCTTAGCCACAAAGGATGGGATCAGGTGTGGGAGTAGTTGCATTCGGTTTTGACTACATGCAGATACGTAGACTCATTAATTCACGGAGGCAACGCATGCATGTGGGCTCCACATGAGATTTCTCCACGCACGTCATGGGGCTATGGGAGATGGCATGCAACATGCAAGCGGAGCCCACGCGCAAACGCGGTGCATGCAGGAACTGGCCGAGGCGGTTCCAGGTCGGGAGCTCGCTGGAGTTTCAGCGCGAGGGGGGGACGGGACGGCGAGGTGCTGGGCGCTAGCCGGTGGGGGCAGGCAGTAGGGCGCTAGACCGAGGAGGGGCTGTGAGCCTGGGGCTCGACGGAGTGCGGCAAGTGGGCTGCACACGCGCACAGGAGCTTGTGGCGGTGCGGACTGCAGAAGCAATGGCACCGGACAACGCAGCTGGCGTATGGCCTGACCGAGACGTGCGGCTACGGGCAGGCGATGGCTTCAACGACGACAACAAAGATCGTAGAAGATAGGTTGATGAATGTGCTCACCGGTGGACTCACCCGAGAACCGAGCAGGGAACGGCCTGATGGCGTCGCGGTCGGAGCGCGGCTGCTCGCAGAGGTAAAGTCGTCCTAGACGCCGGGCCAGGGGGTAGACGACGGACACCATGGTCGCCGGGCTCTTGCTCCTCCTGCTGCTGCGTGGTGCTGGGAATGAGGAGGCGTGGGGAAGTTGGGTGAGAGAGGAGCACTTGAGTGGGGCATGGATCAGAGGAGTAGTTTTTTGCGGAGAAGAAGAATAGTGGGGCGATTTTAGCTGTGGCCGAGCGGCTAGGGGCGGGCGCGCTCGCGCGCTGCGGGAGTGTGGCTGCTGGGCCTGGGCGAGCGTGTGCCCACGCGCGATCGTGCGTGACGTGCGGCGTGGAGGGCAGCGCGGCGGAGCGGGCGTGCATGCGCGAGCGGCGGCGGCTGGGAGCACGCGCGCTAGGGCAAACGCGCGCGACTGCGTGCGGGAGTGGGCCGGCTAGGCTGGCACGGCTGCTGGGCTGCGCGCGGCTGGGACGCGGGAGCGCGAGGTGGACCGAGGAGGGGCAACAGGGGGGAGGTTTTGCGGGCCACGCGGCTGCGGGAGGCCTTTTTCCTTTTGTTTTTCATCATTTTTTTATTTCCTCTTTTCTAGTTTTTACAATAAATGAGCTACATACTAATTGGATACACACCAAAGCAAAACATCACACAAAAACAAATATATTTCCGCATGATGCATAAATCATTATTCCCTTAGGGTTTTACTTGACTAGGCTTTCACATAGATATAAAACAAAATAATTCCTCACTCTTTAGGCAATGGAAAAGAAAAGCCTGGAAAAGAGAGGGTAACACCTAAATTTGGTGGGTATTAGAAAAGAAATTTTATACCACCAATTTCAGGGTGTTACAGATCTAACCCCCTTAACAGGAATCTCGCCCTCGAGATTCAAGAAGAGTCTAGCACGAAAATGGGATTGGTTTATTGGTTTTTCATAGCTTCTTCTGACTCAACCTTGACTCTGGAAACTTTAACTTGTGGAATGTTGCTTTGACCTTCAGATACTCGAGACCACTTGAGGAAATTCTTGAGGATCTCTTGAACCTGTGGGTTAGGACCCACACACGCTTTCGCTGCTTCACTTTGATCTTGTTGGTTGATGTTGATCGCATTGTCTTCATTGGGGTTAGCGGCTAACCCCCTTAACAGGAGCGTTGATATGCACTTGGTGAAGATGATGTTGACTTGTTGTAGGATGCCAACCGGACAGGTGTAAGAGGGAAGGGTATAGATAGAAAAGGTAAGCATAAATGGATTAAAGAGAGAAAAGGGAGAGCACCCAGCTACCTAACTATATGTCACTCAGCTAATAAACTGATGTCATTGCGGACCAAGGGACACAACACATCAACACTCATTTCAAAGAAGCAAATCAGTCATTACACAAAGACAAACATCACGAGCACACAACAACAAACATCTCGTTGCTACACGTTAATGCTAACTAGATGGTGATCTTCTATAAAAAGGGAATAACTAATCTCTAAGGTTGTCGAAGGACGAGGAGAAGAACAAGACATGTAGGATAGAGACACGAGCACCATAGAGGATGGAGTTTAAGCAAGGATTGTAATCTACAAGGGAGAAAATGCAACCAAGGTCAGGATAGGTAAAACACCATTCTCAAATCGAGATGGGAAAGATGATATTTCAAAAGGTAGACATAGGATAAGCATTGTGGAAAGATCTAGATATGACAAAGGTAAGGGAGGTAACCGACAAAAGCACACCAAAAGATTGAGTTAAGGCAAGGCTTGCAGCGTGACCGAGGAAAAGGGAGCGAACAAGAGCGGGATGGGTAAGGCATCACTCTTGAACTGAAATGGAAAAGGCGACTTTAAAATGCAGGTGCAAGATAAGCATCATGGTAAAGATCAAGGGATGACAAGGGTTAAGGTGATAACAGACAAACACAACCAAGGATGTATTTTAGACAAAACTTGCGAGGCATCAAAGAAGGGGAAGCAATCAATGGTGAAGTAGGTGAGGCATTATCCTCAAACAGCGATGAAAAAGAGGAGGCTTTAAAGGGTAGGTTCAAAGTGAGCATGTGGGCAAGGGCATAGGTATCACGAGGGTTTAAAGGTGATAACTGACAAGGATGTAGGAGAGGAGGTAAATGTGCATAAGAACCAAGAATATAAATACCACAAAGGATGGAGTTAAGACAAGACCTGCAAATGGAAAAGGAGAGGGTACGTCCAAGGGCCAAATGGGTAAATTGCCACTCTCAAATTGAGGTGGAAGAGAGGAGATTTTTTAAGAGTAGGAATAAAGATGAGTACCAAGGCAAGATCGATGGATGACAAGGTGATGGTGCTAGCAAAAAAAAACACAACAAAGGATGGAATTAAGACAAAACTTGTAAGGTGAGAAGGAGTAAAAAGAAATCAAGGGTGAGGTAGGTAACTCACAGCTCTCAAACTGGGTTGAAAGAAAGGGGTGACTTTTAAAGGATAAGTTCAAAGTAAACATTTAGGTAGAAGGCTTCAATATCGCAAGGGTCAAAGGCGACAACAGACAAGAGTATGAGAGAAAAGATGAAGGCATTGGAGAGCCAGTGGTATGAGTACAACAAAGAATGGAGTTACATCCAAGCTTACACACGGTAAATAAGAGGATATAGCCAAGAGTGAGGTAAGTAAACACCACTCTCAAGTTGGGATAGGAGATTGGAGATTTTAGATAACAGACATAATGTAATCACGAAAATATGGTCAAGAGATGAGAAGGGTAAAGGCAACACTAAACAGAGACACAACAAAGGATGGAGTTGAAAACTCGCAAGCGACGAGGAAGAGGATACGACCAATAGAAAAGTAGGTAAAGTACAACACTCAGATTGAGATGGAAAAGAGAAGATTTTAAAGGGCCTAAGGTATAGAGGTGATAAGGGTAAAGCTGATAATGATGAAAAGCATAATCCACGGACAGAGTTAAGGCAAGACTCGCAAAGTGGCGAAGTGGAGAAAACAATCAAGGATAAGATAAGTGAGGTTCCAACGGAAGAGTTGAAATAAAAATTCTTTACTGCGGGAAGTTACAAGGAAACAACGAGATTACCAAGGATGTGCAAAGTAAAATGACCGCTAATAGATCATTAAGAAACAAGGGTGGTCAAGGGCATGTAAGCTGAAATGTCCTAAATGGACATTGGGATACAAAGGTACACACATATATATAAAGATAAGAGTATGCAAGGTTCCAAGGATACGAGCACACAAAAACCAAGAGAATAGAAATTGCCAAAAGATTACGACTTAACAACGGAATGGGAAAGGATCTCACAAGACAGAACGGTCATGGTCATATAAACTGAACTGTTTAAATAGGCATCAGAGGTACAAGGGTAAGTACTTTGAATTAAGGTATAAGGATATTAAAAATGCAAGGATACGAGCATGTCAATACCAATGGAATAGATATTGCGAAATGATAGCAATTTACCAATGGAAGAGGAAAGAATCCCAAAAAACAAGAAGGTTATGGTCCAGGGGCATCTACAAAGATGTCGCAAGCACAAGAGTGAGATCAAATCTAATAGAATAAGTAAGTACAGCATGACAGTACTAGAATAAAATAGTTTTAGCAAGGTGATATATAGGAGCATAACATAGAATTAGTCGAGGTGACTAATATTTTGAAGCAGAATCAAGGATGAGGTGAAGTTAAAGTCAATAAGTCCTTAAAACGGCCAATGCTACTCTAGGTTAGCGGTCCTACAGTCAGCACGGCTTTGATACCACTTATATCACACCCGGTTTTGGAAGGCAAACCGAATGCGAACTATGTACGTGCCAGGATCAGAACTCACGTACACAGCGATTACATAAATGAACATCATCGCACAATGCTCGAATAATAACATAAAAGAGTAATAACTTATTACATCACAGAGTCATAGACATCCACATAGTCATTGTCTTAACAGGTAAATCAAAGTACTAGCGAAACGCAGTAAAGATAAGGCCTCCACAGGCAGCTGACTGGGGGTTGCCGCCAACCCACACCTAGAATTCGTCGTAATCTTGGAACTCCTGGAAGTCTCCTTCCACGGCTCCGCCTTCTCCTGAGCAGTGGTTACAATGCGGACAACCTGGTGTTTTGTGGTAAAGCAAGGATGAGTACACATCAACGTACTCAGCAAATGTCCCTTTTGGCTGAAGTGGACTAGCTTTATGTGGGGTTAGGCTCAAGCAGTTGCTTTTAGTTGGTGAGGTATTTATCATTAGTAGAAGCCATATTTTATCATTAACCAACCCGTAAACCATTTCCTCATCGAGGAACAACATCATCATAGTCGAACCAAAACCATAACATAATCCTTGTATCTCGAACCATCTGTATCTCTAATCAAAGAGGATCCCAAGGCTGCTCTTAACCGTGAGCACGGCTGATATATCAGTTTCACTACCCTCTGCAGAGGTCGCACACTTTACCCATGAGCCGTGATTCCCTCTCTAGCCCGGGCTTGCAAGACCCTTATTCACTCCCAAGGTGAATGGCCAGGGATTCACTACGAAGCCTTTACAAAGATTCCCTAGAGGTCATAGCTGCCCGTTAGGTTTCTCCAGTTTGATAAACACAGTACCTCTCCCCACAGGAGGGTGACTAAAAAACAAAACGAAAGAACCTCGGCACTCAGCCTCGGCAGAGCAAGCACTGTGCCTGGACGCCATTGACGGCACGACGGCGAAGCAACTACACTTTTAGTTCCTCTAATTAATTAGCTAAGGGCACCCCATTCCACCCTCATGGTTGCACTGTTATCCCGGGTTGTCTCTCAACGAACAGGTCCTTACGGAGAGGTACTCAGGAAACAGCCTGAGCCCCCTAGAGTATCACAAGATCAATAATATAATCAGGATAACAGTATCGTATCATAAATAGTCACATCATGTTCATTGATTAAGTTAAGGCAATAGCAAAATGCTAACCATGATAACCCAAAAAGGTAAACAAGAATAAGGTGAATAGAAAGCTAGTCAATCCTTAGGTTTCAATTAAGTAATGCGGGGCAGTGCATTAAAAGTGAATGGGACATAATGGGTCAGAGGACACTTGCCTTCACTAAACAGATACTCAGGGTCTTCAACCTCCTAGAACTCAGAGAGCTTGATCACTTGGTTGCCAACGCTTGATCGTCGATTCCTCGAAGCACGGAAACAAATCGCGATCTAATCGCAACGCGAAGCGAAGACGAACAAGCACAAGCAAACAAACATATATAAATGCATAAGAACATTACACCATACAAGATAAAATGTTATAAAAACATGCAGCATAAAATAGAGCTCGATTCTATGGTCACGCGAGGGAAAGAAATGTCGAACTCGAAGCGACGGTCGGGAAAATATCGCGTTTACGCTAAACAAGTATTAACGCTAACAATTAATTCGACCTTATCAATTATAAATTATATTTACTATTTAGTTTGATTAACCTGCTACACTAACAACTGTCAAATAAGTAAGTAATTTAATTAACACAAGAGATTCTAAGCGAGACAAATTTATGACAAGCGAAACAACACGAAACACGCGCGACACAGCACGCTGACGACACACGAAACAGTGCACACGACCAGCGCGAACGATGCGCGAACCGGCATGAACCAGCACGCGACCACGAGCCCATCACGCACCGAACAACGCGTAGACAGCACGTGAACGACGCGCGAAGCAGCATGCCACCGCGCGGAACAGCACTCGCGATAGACGAGAGTAACTGACCAGGTGATATGTTTATACTAAACGAATGTTACATAAATAGAAAGTAGTTAAATTAATATTATCCATGTTAATATTTATTATAAAAGCCCAAGGTGAACACTACACATTTAATCTAGTTAGAATATTAATCTAATAAATATTAGTCGAGCGAACCTTAAATTAATTATCTAAAACATATAACCTGACGAATTAACCTTATTAAAATGAGTGTTTATAAGTGAAAATAATTTATTATCACGAGCAGACGTCGTGCGACCCGCGCTATCGACACGCCAGATACGTGTGAATGATGCGCGACAAGGCGAGCGACATGTGTAAATGGCACACGCGACACACGCAGACGCCGTGTGACAACGCGTGCGAATGGCATGCGCGACACACGCAAAACAACGCGCACGACAGTGTTCGTCATGCATGAGTCAACGCGACTATGCGCGCGAACAGCACGACGACGCGCAAACGGCCCACGTGACGACGCGCGAAACAATGCGCGAATCAGCACGTGACCACGTGCGAAACAGCGCGACATGCGAGAAAAACTAAACAGACGTCACATTAACATTAAATAAATATTAGTTGAAAACATCTTAGTTGGCACTAACCACATTAATTTGCATCTATAAAATCACCATTTAAAAACTATACCTTAATTTTACTTAGAATGTCATTTAAATAAACCTCGGATAAACGATTAACTACATAATTAACGAAAACATGACCAAATAATATTACTAACACGCAGTCGGAGTTATTACGAAGTCGCTACGAATGAAACGAGTCGAGACGGACTCACAACACAACGTATATATTGAATAACTAGTGTTTCTCGGATTTACACTACGTGACATGATTTGATTGGTCGAAAGCTAACCATACAATGGACCACATGGGTCTTAGCCACAAAGGATGGGATCAGGTGTGGGAGTAGTTGCATTCGGTTTTGACTACATGCAGATACGTAGACTCATTAATTCACGGAGGCAACGCATGCATGTGGGCTCCACATGAGATTTCTCCACGCACGTCATGGGGCTATGGGAGATAGCATGCAACATGCAAGCGGAGCCCACGCGCAAACCCGGTGCATGCAGGAACTGGCCGAGGCGGTTCCAGGTCGGGAGCTCGCTGGAGTTTCAGCGCGAGGGGGGGACGGGACGGCGAGGTGCTGGGCGCTAGCCGGTGGGGGCAGGCAGTAGGGCGCTAGACCGAGGAGGGGCTGTGAGCCTGGGGCTCGACGGAGTGCGGCAAGTGGGCTGCACACGCGCACAGGAGCTTGTGGCGGCGCGGACTGCAGAAGCAATGGCACCGGACAACGCAGCTGGCGTATGGCCTGACCGAGACGTGCGGCTACGGGCAGGCGATGGCTTCAACGACGACAACAAAGATCGTAGAAGATAGGTTGATGAATGTGCTCACCGGTGGACTCACCCGAGAACCGAGCAGGGAACGGCCTGATGGCGTCGCGGTCGGAGCGCGGCTGCTCGCAGAGGTAAAGTCGTCCTAGACGCCGGGCCAGGGGGTAGACGACGGACACCATGGTCGCCGGGCTCTTGCTCCTCCTGCTGCTGCGTGGCGCTGGGAATGAGGAGGCGTGGGGAAGTTGGGTGAGAGAGGAGCACTTGAGTGGGGCATGGATCAGAGGAGTAGTTTTTTGCGGAGAAGAAGAATAGTGGGGCGATTTTAGCTGTGGCCGAGCGGCTAGGGGCGGGCGCGCTCGCGCGCTGCGGGAGTGTGGCTGCTGGGCCTGGGCGAGCGTGTGCCCACGCGCGATCGTGCGTGACGTGCGGCGTGGAGGGCAGCGCGGCGGAGCGGGCGTGCATGCGCGAGCGGCGGCGGCTGGGAGCACACGCGCTAGGGCAAACGCGCGCGACTGCGTGCGGGAGTGGGCCGGCTAGGCTGGCACGGCTGCTGGGCTGCGCGCAGCTGGGACGCGGGAGCGCGAGGTGGACCGAGGAGGGGCAACAGGGGGGAGGTTTTGCGGGCCACGCGGCTGCGGGAGGCCTTTTTCCTTTTGTTTTTCGTCATTTTTTTATTTCCTCTTTTCTAGTTTTTACAATAAATGAGCTACATACTAATTGGATACACACCAAAGCAAAACATCACACAAAAACAAATATATTTCCGCATGATGCATAAATCATTATTCCCTTAGGGTTTTACTTGACTAGGCTTTCACATAGATATAAAACAAAATAATTCCTCACTCTTTAGGCAATGGAAAAGAAAAGCCTGGAAAAGAGAGGGTAACACCTAAATTTGGTGGGTATTAGAAAAGAAATTTTATACCACCAATTTCAGGGTGTTACACAAGCACACCCTCAAAGAATGTGTCATGCTCCGGCGCTACCTCCATAAGACCGGGCCTCCGGCGGAAGATGGCAAGGGCCATGACAACAACAAGAAGGAGGGCGGCAAGGAAGAGGACTTCCCGGAGGTCCACAACTGCTTCATGATCTACGGTGGGCAAGCGGTGAACGCCTCGGCTCGGCACCGCAAGCAGGAGCGCCGGGAGGTCTGCTTGGTGAAGGTGGCAGCGCCAGTCTACCTAGACTGGTCCGACAAGCCTATCACCTTCGACCGAGGCGACCACCCTGACTTCGTGCCAAGCCCAGGAAGGTACCCGCTCGTCGTCGATCCGATCATCGACAATGTTAGGCTCTCCAAAGTCCTCATGGACGGAGGCAGTAGCCTTAACATCATCTACACCGAGACCCTAGAACTCTTGGGGGTTGATAGGTCTGAGGTCCGGGCCGGTGCGGCACCCTTCCACGGGATCGCGCCCGGAAAGCGAATCCTGCCCCTCGGACGGATCGACTTACCCGTCTGCTTCGGGACTCCCTCCAACTTCCGAAAGGAAGCTCTCACCTTCGAGGTCGTCGGGTTCCGAGGAACCTACCATGCGGTGTTGGGAAGGTCGTGCTACGCCAAGTTCATGGTCGTCCCCAACTACACCTACCTCAAGCTCAAGATGTCGGGCCCGAATGGGATCATCACCGTCGGATCCACATACTAGCACGCGTATGAATGCGACTTGGAGTGTGTGGAGTATGCTGAGGCCCTCGCCGAGTCCGAGGCCCTCATCGTGGACCTGGAACGCCTCTCCTAGGAGGCGCCCGACGTGAAGCGGCACGCCGGCAACTTCAAACCAGTTGAGGCGGTCAAGTCCGTCACTCTCGACCCCAGCAACGACGCCAGCAAGAAAGTCTGGATCGGCTTCGAGCTTGACCCCAAATAGGAAGCAGTGCTCGTCGACTTTCTTCGCGCAAACGCCGAAGTCTTTGCGTGGAGTCCCTCGGACATGCCCGATATACCAAGGGATGTCGCCAAGCACTCACTGGACATCAGAGCTGGAGCCCGAACCGTGAAGCAAACCCTGCACTGTTTTGACGAAGAAAAGCGCAGGGCTGGAGATCCACAAGCTACTCGCGGCATGGTTCATCAAAGAGGTATTCCATCCTGAATGGTTAGCTAACCCTGTTCTTGTAAGGAAGAAGGATGGGAAATGGAGGATGTGCGTAGACTACACCAGTTTAAACAAAGCATGTCCGAAGGTTCCCTACCCTCTACCTCGCATCGATCAAATTGTGGACTCCACTGCTGGGTGCGAAACCCTGTCATTCCTCGATGCCTACTCAGGCTATCACCAAATCAAGATGAAAGAGTCCGACCAGCTCGTGACTTCTTTTATCACACCTTTTGGCATGTACTGTTACACTACAATGCCATTTGGTTTGAGGGATGCAGGCGCCACCTACCAGAGGTGCATGAACCATGTGTTCGGAGAACACATCGGCAGAACGGTCGAGACTTACGTCGATGACATCGTTGTCAAGACGAAGAAAGCCTCCGACCTCCTCTCTGACCTTGAAACGACATTCAAGTGTCTGAGAGCGAAAGGCGTGAAACTCAATCCCGAGAAGTGTGTCTTCGGAGTCCCCCGAGGCATGCTCCTGGGATTCATCGTCTCCGAGCGGGGCATCGAGGCCAATCTAGAGAAAATCGCGGCCATCACCAACATGGGACCGATCAAAGATTTGAAAGGAGTACAGAGGGTCATGGGATGCCTTGCGGCTCTAAGCCGCTTCATCTCACGCCTTGGCGAGAAAGGCTTGCCTCTGTACCGCCTCTTAAGGAAGGCCGAGCGCTTCACTTGGACCCCCGAGGCCGAGGAAGCCCTCGGAAACCTTAAGACGCTCCTTACAAATGCACCCATCCTGGTGCCCTCCGCTGCAGGAGAAGCCCTCTTGATCTACGTAGCCGCAACCACTCAGGTGGTCAGCGCCGCGATCATAGTCGAGAGACGAGAAGAAGGGCATGCACTGCTCGTCTAGAGGCCAGTCTACTTCATCAGCGAAGTGCTTTCCGAGACCAAAGTCCGCTACCCGCAGATCCAGAAGCTGCTCTACGCAGTGATTCTGACACGGCGAAAGTTGCGACACTATTTCGAGTCTCATCCGGTGACTGTGGTGTCATCCATCCCCCTAGGGGAGATCATCCAGTGCCGTGAGGCCTCGGGTAGGATAGCAAAGTGGGCGGTGGAACTCATGGGCGAAACGCTATCATTAACCCCTCGGAAGGCCATAAAATCCTAGGTCTTGGCAGACTTCCTGGCTGAGTGGACAGACACCCAGTTACCAACAACTCCAAGCCAACCCGAGCTTTGGACCATGTACTTCGATGGGTCACTCATGAAAACAGGAGCAGGCGCTGGCTTGCTCTTCGTTTTACCCCTCGGAAAGCATCTTCGCTATGTCATACGCCTCCATTTTCTGGCATCAAACAACGTGGCCGAGTATGAGGCTCTGGTTAACGGGCTGCGCATCGCCATCGAGCTAGGGGTCCGGTGCCTCGACGCTCGTGGCGACTTGCAGCTTGTCTGTAACACCCGGCTTTAAGGAACAAAGCCAGGTGCATCTCATACATGCGCCAAGAAGACAACATATATAATAACAGAGTGTATAGAGATAAATGTCATAAAACATCAGAGAATTTATTACATAGCGGAAGACTTATTACAAAATAACATAATAAAGATAAAACGAACTAAGGATCGTCGGCGCCAATGTCGACTGGGAAACGCCACCTAGATCAGATCGAACTCCTCAGTGTTAGGCGGCTCCTCCTGAACCACCTGATCATCTCCTGTGGGGGGGGGGGTGTGAGACAGCAAGGGTGAGCTCACACATGATCATCGCTCAACAAGTTGTGGGGAATAATGTGACATGAACTCACCAAAGGTGGGAGCTCATGTGAAGTGTAAGGCTGATCAATGATAGGGGTTAAAGCTGAGCATTGCTTTTAAGTAGTTGGTCAAAATTTTATTAGCAGTTACTAAGTGTAAGTAAATACCAAACCATAAGTAAAGTAATAGAACAAAATTAATAACAAACCCATGCAATGCAAATGACAAAATTGAATTTAAGTTCCATAATTTAAACATCAGAGAGTCCTGAGCTGCTCATGACCGTGAGCTCGGCTAGTATACCAGTTTTACACTCTGCAGAGGTTGTACCCTTTACCCACAAGTCATGTTACCCATCTGCCAAGGGGTCATGAATCCCATACACCTCTACCTAGGAAGCGCGGCAGGGCAACACTACGAGGCCTTTACAAAGTTCCACTAGCTTCCGAAAACCCGCTACAGTTTATGGGAAGATCCAGTACAGGGTTCCTGGCTGACCGCCATCGCAGCAAAATCAACCAGGGACCTCCCCGCACTGACCTCTCCCCTACTGCCCTTGCCCCTTTCGGGTAAGGTAGTCTTCCACTAGATTTCCTAATTAGTCAGCCAAGGGCGTCCCATTAAACCCTTGTGGTGGCACGTGGTTCTCAAGTTAAGCTCTATGTTCCAATTAACATTAATGATCTCAACATGAACATAAATAGAATAACAAAAATAACTGGAACATAGAGGTAATAAATGATTATCCCAAAACCATGTAAAGCAATAGCAAACTACCCAAGTGATTCAGGGGTGAACAAGGTAATGAGATAAACAATCTAGGGTAACCTATTGGGTCCCATCAAAATTAACCTATGCATGGATAAGTGATATTAAAGAACATTATTGGGTAAAAAGTGGTCAAGGGCACAACTTGCCTTCAATGAGCTCCTGCTCAGCTACTTCAATCTGCTGCTCACCAGGATCCTCAGCAACGGGCTCTTCTACTCGCCACAATACAAACAAGCACAGGATATAGGGAAAATTAACATTACACCAAGCATGTAAACAAAATACACAGAGATATTCTACATATTAAAATAAAAACCTAGGAACTGGAATCATAATTTTCTGAGTTATAGATTTCGAGTTATGCATTTTCAAAAGTTTTATGTGCTTTAAATAGGATTAAGTGATAAATAAATTTCTTTACTGTTTTCATGACATAACAGAGGCTCTAGGTGATAGAGAATTAAATTACAAAATTTTAGGAACTGGAATGGACTAATTTGGAGTTAGTATGAATTTTCTATGAATTTACAAAGTTCTAGTAATTATTTTCCTATTAAAAATCTATTTAATAATCCTTTTCTCTGATTTCATTATGTCCTGGACTGCGCCTCAATAATTGAGAAGCACAGGGGCTACGGGGTAAAATTCCAGAGACACAGCGAACAGTAAAAATGGACGGCGGGTTCATTCACTGAAACCCGAGGGGCTCTTAAGTAAAATGGACCCGCGAAGGGGTATCTTCTAATCTCGGCCGCACGATCGCCAATGGACGCTACAGATTAGATTTAGCGGCCCCGAACCAGTATTCAACACTAGCCCTACGATTAAAAATCTATGGTGGAGATTTAATGAAGCCTGATTCATTTTGATCCGACTGATCCTAAATCTACGGCTAGGATCACACACGCGAAGGGATATCTTCAATCTAATCCGGGCCGTCACTATGGAGATCAACGGCGCAGAGCCTATCCCCAACCTCCGACTGCGCTCTGGTGACGACCCACGGCGTCGCGGCGGGCCACCATGGCCGGAGTGCCCACAACGCTCCATGGTACACAATCGCCCCGCAACTCAAGTGCAAAATGAAATTGAGAAGGTAACAAACATGGGAGATGTGCTTTTACCGCGTTTCCGGCCGTCACCAGGTCTGCCCGCGACGACCCACGGCCCTGCCACGGCGGCGATGAATTTAGCGCCCCACAGGTCACCTTCCGAGCTCACAATCGCCACCCAACCGGTCCCGGGGCTTGGGCGAAGCCTTCTGCCCGCACCCGAGGCCCCAATTTGGCGTCGAGCACGACCGACGACGGGGAGGACGACCTTCCGCCCGCTTGGTTACTACGGCCCTGGCTCTCTCTCTCTCAACCCCCCCCCCCCAGGTGGACGCGAGCTGGACAGAAGATTAGGAAGCACACGACGCAATTCATTTTATGTGTAGCAGTTGGTCAACAACGGAATCCGCGCTCTCCGGTGATCACCGCCATGCTCGGGATTTCAGTTAAGCGCGGAGAACTGACAGGCTTGGCCCGTGTGACAGTGACGCTGGGACGAAGGGGGAAACCGCGCAGAGGCTGCCCGACCGGGTCCGCATGCCAGGTGCGCGCGTGCGGTGAAGTTAGCGGCTGGCACGCGGGCCCCATCTGTCGGCACACGCGGGCGTTGGGCCGCGCGAGAGTAACAGCAGATGGGCCGAATTGAGAAGATTCAGCCCAGCTAGGCTCTTTTTCTTTTCTTTTTCTTTTTCTGTTTCTTTTTATTTTTCCTTTACTTTCCTTTTTTCCCCCTTTTTTTTTTGAATTCAAACTTGAATTTGGATTTGGTTATGAGTTCCTCCATTGAGTTAATTACACAAATTCAAACTCTAGTTTTGGAACCATATATTTTTATTTACTTATTTTTCTCCTCATAATATTCATTTCTTCTCTTTTCTAAATTCCAGAAATCATTTTGGACCTCAAATTCCACTCTAGTTTTAACTTATTCATTTTCATTTTTTTTAATATTATTTTTACATTGTCACAAGTAATGCTCACACAATAAAATATTCAGCATGATGCAATGATTTAGTAGCATATCTTTTTATTAGTTGTTTTTGGACATGGTGTTCACATATGATGATGCATAAAGATCAAACTCACATAAAGAGAAATTGTTCCTCTACGGGTATTATTCCTAGCAATTACAAAGTGGGTGTTACAAATCCTACCCCCTTAAAAATAATCTCGTCCTCGAGATTTAAGAAGAACTAGGGAAAAGGTGGGGAAAATCTATGCGAAGCTCTTCTTCTCTTTCCCATGTTGCTTCATCTTCACCGTGGTGATTCCATTGGACTTTGCACATCTTTATCACCTTATTTCTCGTAACTCGAGTCAATGTATCCAAAATCTTGATCGGGTACTCCGTGTAAGTCAAATCACCTTGAACACTGAGCTCTTCCGAGGGTAACTGTTCCTCGGGAACACGGAGACACTTCTTAAGTTGAGACACGTGGAACACATTATGCACATCCGATAGACTATCCGGTAACTCGAGTTGGTATGCCATCTCCCCAACTCTTCTAAAGATCAAGAATGGTCCAATATAGCGAGGGGACAATTTGCCCTTAACTTTAAATCTCCTCATTCCACGCAGTGGTGACACCTTGAGGTACACATAATCTCCCTCTTCAAATTCCAGTGGTCTCCTTCTATTATCAGCATAGCTCTTTTGCCTGGTTTGAGCCACTCTCAAATTCTCTCGAATTATACGGACTTGTTCTTCTGCTTCTTGAATCAATTCAGGCCCAAAGAACTGTCTTTCTCCAGTCTGATCCCAATACAAAGGAGTCCTGCACTTCCTCCCATATAAAGCTTCAAAAGGTGACATCTTCAGGCTGGCCTGGTAACTATTATTATACGAGAACTCAGCATAAGGCAGACTCTTATCCCAACTTCCTCCATGCTGAAGGGCACATGCTCTCAACATATCTTCCAAAACTTGATTTGTCCTTTCAGTCTGTCCATCAGTCTGAGGGTGATAAGCCGTACTAAAATTCAACTTCGTACTCATGTTCTCATGAAAGCTTCTCCAAAATCTTGAGGTAAACTGCGAACCTCGATCGGACACGATCTTCTTTGGTACTCCATGTAGACACACAATCCGAGCCATATATAACTCTGCTAGCTGAGAACCTTTATATGTAGTCTTCACAGGAATGAAGTGAGCCACTTTAGTCAATCTATCCACAATTACCCATATTGCATCATATCCTTTCTGGGTGCGAGGCAATCCAGTAATGAAATCCATACCAATCTCTTCCCATTTCCACTCGGGTATCTTAAGTGGGTGCAATAGTCCAGCTGGCCTCTGGTGTTCAGCCTTAACTCTTTGACATACATCACACATAGCCACATGTGCAGCTACATCTCTCTTCAATCCATACCACCAATACTTCCGTTTCAAATCCTGATACATCTTGGTACTACCAGGATGAATAGAATAATCCGAATCATGGGCCTCCTTCAATATAGTCTCTCGAAGGCTTTTAATATCAGGAACACACATCCTGTCCTTGAACCATACAGTGCCCTGCTCATCTTCCGTGAATTCCGGAACTCGACCTTCAGTAATCAGATCCTTAATCTCTTGTATCTTAGCATCACCAATTTGTCCTTTGCGGATCTCTTGTTCCAGAGTAGGTTCCACATCAATAGTAACTCCCTCAGTATGAGCAACTATCCCCAGGTTAAGTCTTCTGAAGTCCTCAACAATCTCATCGGGTAGCTGGGCAACAACAGCTGAATGAACATGCTCCTTGCGACTCAAGGCATCTGCAACCAAGTTTGCCTTGCCCGGGTGATAGTGAATCTCCAAATCATAATCCTTAATAAGCTCCAACCAACGGCGTTGCCTAAGGTTGAGATCCTTCTGGGTGAATATATACTTCAAGCTCTTATGGTCCGTGTATACTTGGCACTTAGTTCCCATGATGTAGTGTCTCCAAATCTTAAGCGCATGCACAACGGCTGCCAATTCCAAGTCATGAGTAGGGTAGTTCAATTCATGCTTGCGTAACTGACGAGAAGCATAAGCGATCACATGTCCTTCTTGCATGAGCACACATCCTAAGCCTTGGCCACATGCTTCACAATAGATATCAAATCCTTTCTGTAGGTCTGGCATAACCAATACTGGTGGCGACATCAACCTCTTCTTCAATAGATCAAAGCTGTCTTGGCACTTCTCGTCCCACTTAAATTCTCTTCCTCTCTCCAAAAGTGAAGTCATCGGTTTAGCAATCTTAGAAAATCCTTCAATAAATCTCCGATAATAGCCTGCTAACCCCAAGAAACTCCGAATCTCGGTAACTGTAGTGGGTACTCTCCACTCCATTATCTCCTTAACTTTAGCAGGATCCACTGCTATTCCTCCATTAGAAATAATATGACCAAGAAATGGCACTTCGCCAATCCAAAACTCGCACTTGCTGAACTTAGCATAGAGTTGATTATCTCGTAGCTTCTGTAGCACCAACCTCAGATGTTCCTCGTGATCACTATCACTCTGAGAATAAATAAGAATATCGTCGATGAATACCACGACGAATCTGTCCAAATACTCCATAAACACCTTGTTCATTAAGTTCATAAAATAAGCTGGGGCATTAGTCAATCCAAACGACATAACTGTGAACTCATATAATCCATATCTAGTCGAGAAAGCCGTCTTGGGAATATCCGATGGTCTAATCCTCATCTGATGGTAACCCGATCGGAGATCAATCTTCGAAAATACTCTTGCACCTCTCATTTGATCAAATAAATCTTCAATACGGGGCAACGGATACTTGTTCTTCACTGTAACATCATTAAGAGATCTATAATCCACACACATCCGTTGCGATCCATCCTTCTTCTGTACAAACAAGACCGGTGCTCCCCAAGGTGAGGAACTCGGACGAATGTACCCAGCCTCTTGTAACTCAGTTAACTGTTTCTTAAGTTCCTTCAACTCCTCTACGGACATTCTATATGGTCGTTTAGAAATAGGGGCAGTTCCAGGTAAGAGGTCAATAACAAACTCAACTTCTCTATCAGGTGGCATCCCTGGTAACTCCTCTGGAAAGACATCCGGAAAATCTCTAACCACCCGGATATTGTCACCAACAAACTCCTCAGGCATGAAGAACATTGCACGCATAGATGAGGAGGTTACTGCAATATTAACTTGAAATCTTTCTCCTTTAGTGGTAGTGAGTTCTACGGTACCTCTACCACATGCTATAACGGCCTTTGCCTTTCTTAGCCATGACATACCAAGGATCAAATCTATACTGCTTGACTCCAATATTATAGCAGTAGCTCCAAATTCTCTACCCATAATGGTTAATGTCAATCTACGTGTCATTTGATTCGCCTCAACAGGCCCTTTGGGTGTAATTACTATCATGGGGTTTCTCATATTTAGCAGTGGTATTTCATTTGTGTTAGCATATCTAGCAGACATGAATGAATGTGTAGCACCAGAATCAAATAATATTGTTGCAGGAATTGCATTAACATAAAACATACCAATTACGAGGTCCCCACCATCCGGAGTAGCATCAACGCTGACTTGATTAACCTTGGCAATAGAATATCCCTTGCTAGAACCTGGTGTTTGCTGCCTGTTCTGAACTGGTGTAGTAGCAATCCTCTGTGGGCAGACATTTGCATAATGACCAATCTTCCCACACTTGAAACATTGAGTGCCCGGACTCTGTCCTGAAAACTTCGTCGGGGTGCCAGTGGGAGTAGCCTGTCGAGGGGGTGTCCTCAGTGGTGACTGCTGAACTGGGCGTGGTCCTCCGGGTCGAGTCGGTGTACCCTGGGGTGAACTGTAGCGAGGACGAACACTGCTGCTTCCTTGTCCTTGAGATATGGCCTTTCTCTTCAAATCTCCCAGTTGAACACGCTTGTGTTCAATAGCCAGTGCCTTATCAAGCAGCCTCTGAAATGATGGAAATGTGTGTGCCACAAGAGCATACTGCAGTGGTCCGTTAAGTCCTTCAATGAAATGTTCCTGCTTCCTCTCGTCTTCAGCAACTTCTTCAGGGGCATATCTGGATAACTGAATAAACTTGTCGCGGTACTCGCTGACTGACATACTTCCTTGCTTCAGCGATAGAAATTCCTTCTTCTTGATCTTTATCATCCCAGCTGGAATATGGTAGTTCCTGAACTGCGTACTGAACTCTGCCCAAGTAATAGTGTCCGCAGCATCATGGGCAGCAGTATAAGAGTCCCACCAGTCAGCAGCAGGACCAATCAGACGTCCAGAAGCATATAAAACCTTCTCCCGATCAGTGCATTGTGCAATATTCAGCATCTTCTCAACGGACTTCAGCCAATCATCCGCGTCAAGTGGATCTGGTGAGCTAGCGAATGTAGGTGGCTTATGACTCATGAACTCCCGGTGCTTATCACGGGGTGGAACTGGTGGTGGTGGAGGAGGCAGTGGCACTTGTTGCTGTTGTTGTTGCATTTGCTGTTGCAGCTGCTGTTGTTGCGCCCTCCTTTCCTGGCGTATCTCATCTCGCTCCTGGCGCAACTCCTGGCGTATATCCTCTCTTTCTTGACGCATCTCCTGGCGTTCTTGTTGCATCTGAGCACGCATATCAGCCATAGTATCTGCCATTTGCTGCATCACTGCCATCTGAGCAGCAACCAGTGGGTCAACTCCGCCTGGTGGAGGATTGGGAGGATTCATCTCTGCAGGCTGTGGCTGAGGTTGTCTTCGAGTGTGTTGGTTAGGAGGCAAGTCAATTCCACCACCCCGCCTGGTATTGACCATCTGAGTTAGATGCATATGGTAAGAAAATAGTAGACAAGGCAGGTATTTACAAATCAGGTTACTTTGGGGGACTTTTTAGCTAAGCGGATTAATATTTTACATATCCTAGCTAATTCACTACCTTATGGTGGTACATACTAAGATGTCCATAGTTCAATCAATCAAAGAAGCAAATCAGGCATTTAGCATCAGCACAATCAAACAACATTTTTAAATAGAGAAAATAGTTTTAATTTTGTCTTAGGTTCCCTATCTCTTAGAAAGATCATAGTCATAGGATTCCAGGGTGTGAAATCCCTCTTGTCTTAGAGTAGAAAAAGGTAAGAATGATCAGAGTAGAACAGTAGAAGGTGAGACAGGATCAAGATAAGTATAGAAAGAATCAGAGTAAGGTAAGTGTAGAATGAATCAGAATAAGATAAGTAGGTAAGTGATTCGTCCATTTCTATCTAGGTTTCGTCCTACAGTCAACATTTCCTCTGATACCACTTCTGTAACACCCGGCTTTAAGGAACAAAGCCAGGTGCATCTCATACATGCGCCAAGAAGACAACATATATAATAACAGAGTGTATAGAGATAAATGTCATAAAACATCAGAGAATTTATTACATAGCGGAAGACTTATTACAAAATAACATAATAAAGATAAAACGAACTAAGGATCGTCGGCGCCAATGTCGACTGGGAAACGCCACCTAGATCAGATCGAACTCCTCAGTGTTAGGCGGCTCCTCCTGAACCACCTGATCATCTCCTGTGGGGGGGGGGTGTGAGACAGCAAGGGTGAGCTCACACATGATCATCGCTCAACAAGTTGTGGGGAATAATGTGACATGAACTCACCAAAGGTGGGAGCTCATGTGAAGTGTAAGGCTGATCAATGATAGGGGTTAAAGCTGAGCATTGCTTTTAAGTAGTTGGTCAAAATTTTATTAGCAGTTACTAAGTGTAAGTAAATACCAAACCATAAGTAAAGTAATAGAACAAAATTAATAACAAACCCATGCAATGCAAATGACAAAATTGAATTTAAGTTCCATAATTTAAACATCAGAGAGTCCTGAGCTGCTCATGACCGTGAGCTCGGCTAGTATACCAGTTTTACACTCTGCAGAGGTTGTACCCTTTACCCACAAGTCATGTTACCCATCTGCCAAGGGGTCATGAATCCCATACACCTCTACCTAGGAAGCGCGGCAGGGCAACACTACGAGGCCTTTACAAAGTTCCACTAGCTTCCGAAAACCCGCTACAGTTTATGGGAAGATCCAGTACAGGGTTCCTGGCTGACCGCCATCGCAGCAAAATCAACCAGGGACCTCCCCGCACTGACCTCTCCCCTACTGCCCTTGCCCCTTTCGGGTAAGGTAGTCTTCCACTAGATTTCCTAATTAGTCAGCCAAGGGCGTCCCATTAAACCCTTGTGGTGGCACGTGGTTCTCAAGTTAAGCTCTATGTTCCAATTAACATTAATGATCTCAACATGAACATAAATAGAATAACAAAAATAACTGGAACATAGAGGTAATAAATGATTATCCCAAAACCATGTAAAGCAATAGCAAACTACCCAAGTGATTCAGGGGTGAACAAGGTAATGAGATAAACAATCTAGGGTAACCTATTGGGTCCCATCAAAATTAACCTATGCATGGATAAGTGATATTAAAGAACATTATTGGGTAAAAAGTGGTCAAGGGCACAACTTGCCTTCAATGAGCTCCTGCTCAGCTACTTCAATCTGCTGCTCACCAGGATCCTCAGCAACGGGCTCTTCTACTCGCCACAATACAAACAAGCACAGGATATAGGGAAAATTAACATTACACCAAGCATGTAAACAAAATACACAGAGATATTCTACATATTAAAATAAAAACCTAGGAACTGGAATCATAATTTTCTGAGTTATAGATTTCGAGTTATGCATTTTCAAAAGTTTTATGTGCTTTAAATAGGATTAAGTGATAAATAAATTTCTTTACTGTTTTCATGACATAACAGAGGCTCTAGGTGATAGAGAATTAAATTACAAAATTTTAGGAACTGGAATGGACTAATTTGGAGTTAGTATGAATTTTCTATGAATTTACAAAGTTCTAGTAATTATTTTCCTATTAAAAATCTATTTAATAATCCTTTTCTCTGATTTCATTATGTCCTGGACTGCGCCTCAATAATTGAGAAGCACAGGGGCTACGGGGTAAAATTCCAGAGACACAGCGAACAGTAAAAATGGACGGCGGGTTCATTCACTGAAACCCGAGGGGCTCTTAAGTAAAATGGACCCGCGAAGGGGTATCTTCTAATCTCGGCCGCACGATCGCCAATGGACGCTACAGATTAGATTTAGCGGCCCCGAACCAGTATTCAACACTAGCCCTACGATTAAAAATCTATGGTGGAGATTTAATGAAGCCTGATTCATTTTGATCCGATTGATCCTAAATCTACGGCTAGGATCACACACGCGAAGGGATATCTTCAATCTAATCCGGGCCGTCACTATGGAGATCAACGGCGCAGAGCCTATCCCCAACCTCCGACTGCGCTCTGGTGACGACCCACGGCGTCGCGGCGGGCCACCATGGCCGGAGTGCCCACAACGCTCCATGGTACACAATCGCCCCGCAACTCAAGTGCAAAATGAAATTGAGAAGGTAACAAACATGGGAGATGTGCTTTTACCGCGTTTCCGGCCGTCACCAGGTCTGCCCGCGACGACCCACGGCCCTGCCACGGCGGCGATGAATTTAGCGCCCCACAGGTCACCTTCCGAGCTCACAATCGCCACCCAACCGGTCCCGGGGCTTGGGCGAAGCCTTCTGCCCGCACCCGAGGCCCCAATTTGGCGTCGAGCACGACCGACGACGGGGAGGACGACCTTCCGCCCGCTTGGTTACTACGGCCCTGGCTCTCTCTCTCTCAACCCCCCCCAGGTGGACGCGAGCTGGACAGAAGATTAGGAAGCACACGACGCAATTCATTTTATGTGTAGCAGTTGGTCAACAACGGAATCCGCGCTCTCCGGTGATCACCGCCATGCTCGGGATTTCAGTTAAGCGCGGAGAACTGACAGGCTTGGCCCGTGTGACAGTGACGCTGGGACGAAGGGGGAAACCGCGCAGAGGCTGCCCGACCGGGTCCGCATGCCAGGTGCGCGCGTGCGGTGAAGTTAGCGGCTGGCACGCGGGCCCCATCTGTCGGCGCACGCGGGCGTTGGGCCGCGCGAGAGTAACAGCAGATGGGCCGAATTGAGAAGATTGAGCCCAGCTAGGCTCTTTTTCTTTTCTTTTTCTTTTTCTGTTTCTTTTTATTTTTCCTTTACTTTCCTTTTTTTCCCCCTTTTTTTTTTGAATTCAAACTTGAATTTGGATTTGGTTATGAGTTCCTCCATTGAGTTAATTACACAAATTCAAACTCTAGTTTTGGAACCATATATTTTTATTTACTTATTTTTCTCCTCATAATATTCATTTCTTCACTTTTCTAAATTCCAGAAATCATTTTGGACCTCAAATTCCACTCTAGTTTTAACTTATTCATTTTCATTTTTTTTAATATTATTTTTACATTGTCACAAGTAATGCTCACACAATAAAATATTCAGCATGATGCAATGATTTAGTAGCATATCTTTTTATTAGTTGTTTTTGGACATGGTGTTCACATATGATGATGCATAAAGATCAAACTCACATAAAGAGAAATTGTTCCTCTACGGGTATTATTCCTAGCAATTACAAAGTGGGTGTTACATTGTCATCGACCAAGTCATGAAGAACTCCCACTGTCGCGACCGGAGGATGGAAGCCTACTGCGATGAAGTCCGGCGCCTGGAAGACAAGTTCTACGGGCTAGAGCTCAACCACATCGCCCGATGGTACAACGAGACTGCGGATGAGCTGGCGAAGATAGCCTCGGGGCGGACGATGGTTCCCCCGGACGTCTTCTCCAGAGACTTACATCAACCATCCATCAAGATCGATGACACGCCCGAGCTCGAGGTACCCTCGGCCATCGAGGAGGAGGCCTTGCCCGTCGAGGGGGAACAGAATGGGGTCGCGCCAGATCCGAACTGGCAGACCCCGTACCTGGAATATCTCCTCCGAGGAGAGCTTCCCCTCGACAAGGACAAAGCTCGGCGACTGGCGCGGCGCGCCAAGTCGTTCGTCTTGCTGGGTGATGAAAAGGAGCTCTATCACCGCAGCCCCTCGGGCATCCTCCAACGATGCATATCCATTGCCCAAGGACAAGAGCTGTTGCAAAAATACACTCGGGGGCTTGCGGCCACCATGCAGCACCTCGAGCCCTCGTGGGGAATGCCTTCCGACAAGGTTTCTACTGGCCAACCGCGGTGGCCGACGCCACTAGGATTGTACGCTCCTGCCGGGGGTGTCAATTCTACGTGAAGCAGACACGCCTGCCCGCTCAGGCCCTGTAGACGATACCCATCACCTGGTCGTTTGCTATGTGGGGTCTAGACCTCGTCAGTCCCTTGTAGAAGGCACCCGAGGGCTACTCGCACCTGCTGGTCGCCATCGACAAATTCTCCAAGTGGATCGAGGTCTGACCCTTGACCAGCATCAGGTCCGAGCAGGCAGTGGAGTTCTTCACCAACATCATCCATCGATTCGGGGCCCCAAACTCCATCATCACCGACAATGGCACACAGTTCACCAGAAAAAAGTTCCTAGACTTCTGCGACGACCACCACATCCGTGTGGACTGGACCACCATAGCTCACCCCATGATGAATGGGCAGGTGGAGCGTGCCAACGGTATGATTTTGCAGGGACTCAAACCGAGGATCTACAATGACCTCA
The DNA here is from genome assembly GCF_902167145.1 of Zea mays. Lineage (NCBI taxonomy): Eukaryota > Viridiplantae > Streptophyta > Magnoliopsida > Poales > Poaceae > Zea > Zea mays. The sequence goes on from NC_050096.1 coordinate 197,171,995, forward strand.
ACAAGTTCGGCAAGCGGTGGATGAAAGAGCTACCCTCGGTAGTCTGGAGTCTGAGGATGACGCCGAGCCGAGCCACGGGTTTCTTGCCGTTTTTTCTAGTCTATGGGGCCGAGGCCGTCCTCCCCACGGACTTAGAATACGGCTCCCCGAGGACCAGGGCGTATGACGACCGAAGCAACCAGACCAGCCGAGAGGACTCGCTGGACCAGCTCGAAGAGGCTCGGGACGTTGCCTTACTACATTCGGCACGGTACCAGCAGTCTCTGCGACGCTACCACGCCCGAAGCGTTCGGCCCCGAGGCTTTCAAGTGGGAGACTTGGTGCTTCGTCTGCGACAGGACGCCCGAGGGCGCCACAAGCTCACTCCTCCCTGGGAAGGGCCCTTCATCATCGCCAAGATTTTGAAGCCCGGAACATACAAGCTGGACAACGACGACCAAGGCGAGGTCTAAAGCAACGCTTGGAACATCCAACAACTACGTCGCTTCTACCCTTAAGATGTTTTAAGTCATTCATGTACCTCGTTTTCTTTACATACATAAAGTCTAACCGTCAAGGAAGGGTCGGCCTTGCCTCAGCAAAGCCCGACCCTCCCTCGGGGGCTAGAAGGGGGGAACCCACTCTACGTCAAAATTTTCCTCGGAAAAATTTTCTACCAAAACGACCTTCGTGCTTTCGACTTCCGTATCGATAGCGGGATCCTTAAAACGACGGGAGTACACGTAAGCTGAAGGATTACGGGGAGGCTACGCTAGCGCAAAACAAAATTTTCAACCCCATAATACCAAGAACTACTGCGGTTATAGGTCATGGAATTACCACTAGACGCGCAGAGCAGCGGAAGACGTCTCGATGTAGACGAACGCGTCGAGCAGTGCCGTGCAGTCGTCGGCGTCCTTCACGTCCTCGCACGGTTCGTCCTAGTGCTCCAGATGCAGCACCTCCGAGGTATCCACACGTACAGGGAGAAAGCGCCGCGTACCGAACTGCTAGGTTCGCGACGGCGGCTTGGCGAGGGCGAGAGGTGAGCGGCGGCTGCTCGTTTGCTGGTGGCAAATTAGGTTAAGCCTAACCGCGCCCCCGCCCCTCATTATATAGGCATTATGGTGGGCTTCTGACACCGAGGCCCATCATTAACCCTAAAGCCCAGTCTAATTTTGGATCTAATCCGAGTTAGGCTTCCTTCCCCTTAAGTGTGTGACCCTATAGGTTCACGTACAAATAGACATAGCCCGAGTACTCTTACTTGGCCCAATAATTGACAGCGGCCTCTAGCAAGACATGTCAACTCCTATGCGCACGTAAAGATCATATCAGACGAACCATTGCAACATTACGTACATGTTGTTCCCTTTGTCTCACGATATTTGGTCTGGCTCTAAGCTGACCTCTCTTTCTCGATACTGTGAATTGGAATCCTTTCAATGGTTAACTCTTAACCCTAGCATGGCCATGCATTTCTTGATCCAATCACTCGAGGGGCCCAAAGATATCTCTCTCACAAAGAGAGGGACAAATTCCATCTTGACTGACCATGCCTCACAGCATGCTTCCTGACAAACCCAAAACTACCTTTATAACTACCCAGTTACGGAATAGCGTTTGATAGTCTCTAAGTAAGTCAATTCACATCTTGAGAACATGCGACAATCTCAGGTCTAAGGATACAGTATTCATGTTGCAAAAAGAGAACTATATTACAATATCTCACGTTGGGTCGGTCCAGCCTCATGTCATACTTGCGCCCACATTATTAGTTTAACATCTCCATGTTCATGACTTGTGAAATGTAGTCATCAACTAATACATGTGCTAGTCATCGACTCTGACTAGGGACATCATTTAGAATAACCATATAAGTAAAGAATCTCACAAACAATTCACATAATTGCTAATAAATACAAGGTGCCTTCCATGGATATTCAATTAAGCAATATATATATCATGGATACAAAGAAATATGCTCATCTCTATGATTATCTCTAGGGCATATTTCTAACAGTCTCCCACTTGCACTAGAGTTAATCTAGAAGATATCTAATACCCATAGATCTCATGTGTGCCTCATGCTTAGGTTGTGGAAGAGGTTTTGTCAAAGGATCAGCAACATTCAAATCCGTATGTATTTTGCATATCTTTATCTCACCCCGCCTAATGAATTCCCGTATGAGGTGAAACTTCCGCAGTACGTGTTTGTTTTTCTGGTGGTTCCTTGGCTCCTTAGCTTGCGCAATAGCCCCATTGTTGTCACAGTAGAGATTCAATGGACTAGAAGCATTAGGAAACACACCAAGCTCGATGAGGAACTTCCTTATCCAAACACCTTCCTTCGCAGATTCAGAAGCTGCAATGTACTCGGCTTCTGTTGTAGAATCAGTCACAGTCTCCTGTTTGGAACTCTTCCAACTAACAGCACCACCATTTATTGTGAACACAAAACCTGATTGCGATTTTAACTCGTCTGGGTCAGTTTGGAAGCTAGCATCGGTGTAACCAGTTACAACGAGCTCCTCCTTACCCCCATATACCAGGAACATATCTTTAGTCCTTCTTAAGTACTTAAGAATGCCTTTTACCGCTGTCCAGTGATCCTCACCTGGATCAGCCTGGTACCTACTCGTAGCACTTATAGCGTATGAAACATCTGGGCGTGTACTTATCATGGCATACATGATTGATCCAATTGCTGAGGCGTATGGTACCTTACTCATGCGCTCCCGCTCATTAGCCGTCGCAGGACATTGCATCTGGCTAAGGTGTTTACCATGTGACATAGGTATGAACCCTTTCTTGGACTGTTCCATGTTGAACCGTTTCAAAACCTTGTCAATGTACGTATCTTGACTTAATCCTATAAGCCTCTTAGACCTATCTCTATAGATCCTTATGCCCAAAATATATGCTGCTTCCCCTAAGTCCTTCATAGAAAAACTCTTTTTCAGTGAGGCCTTGACGGACTCCAGCATAGGAATGTCATTCCCAATCAATAATATGTCATCCACATACAAGATCAGAAATACAACAGCGCTCCCACTTTCCTTCTTGTAAACACAAGCTTCTTCTTCATTCTGATGAAAACCAAGCCCTTTGATCACTTCATCAAAACGAATGTTCCAACTCTGAGATGCTTGCTTCAACCCATAAATGGATTTCTGAAGTTTGCATATCTTTCCAGCATTGATCGGATCGACAAAACCCTCGGGCTGTATCATATACACGTCCTCATCTAGGTTTCCATTAAGGAAAGCTGTTTTGACATCCATCTGCCAAATCTCATAATCGAAATATGCGGCAATAGCTAGAATGATCCGAATAGATTTAAGCATCGCTACTGGCGAGAATGTCTCGTCATAGTCAACTCCTTGAACTTGTCGAAAACCCTTTGCAACAAGTCGAGCCTTATAGATGTGAACATTTCCATCCATGTCTTTCTTCTTCTTATAGAGCCATTTGCATTCTATAGGTCTAACACCATCAGGCGGGTCAACCAAGTTCCAAACTTGATTTTCTCCCATGGAATCTATCTCGGATCTCATGGCGACATGCCATTTCTCGGAATCTGGGTCCATCATCGCTTCTGAATATGTTGCAGGTTCATCGTTGTCTAACAACAACACTTCCCCATTGCCCAACAATAGCACTTCTCCTCGTGCCTCGCGAAGCCTTGCTGACCTTCGTGCTTGTGGTGGTGATTCTCTTGCCATAGACGTCTCAACTTGTTCTGCTACATTAGCATCACTTGTTGAATCTTGTCCCACTGGCTCATCCTGAACTTCTTCAAGATACACCTTTTGTTTACTTTTCTCTCTTTTGAGAAACTCTTTCTCTAAGAACACACCGTTCCGGGCGAAAAACACTTTGCCCTCTGACCGGTGGTAAAAGTAATATCCTAAAGTTTCCTTTGGATATCCCACGAACATGCACTTGTCCGATTTTGGAGTGAGTTTATCTGACTGAAGTCGCTTGACGTAAACCTCACAACCCCAAATCTTCAGAAAAGACAAACTGGGAGTCTTCCCAGTCCACATCTCATATGGTGTCTTAACTACGGACTTAGACGGTACCCTATTTAGTGTGAAAGATGTTGTTTCTAGAGCGTATCCTCAAAACGACAAAGGTAGGTCTGACTGGCTCATCATTGATCGAACCATACCTAATAAAGTCCGATTACGTCGCTTAGACACGCCATTCCTCTGAGGCGTTCCAGGCGGCGTAAGCTATGGAACAATTCCACAACTCTTTAGATGATTCCTAAACTCATGACTCAAATATTCACCTCCACGATCTGATCGCAGTGCTTTAATTTTCTTGCCACGCTGATTTTCTACTTCATTCTGAAACTCTTTGAACTTTTCTAAGGATTCAGACTTGTGTTTCATTAAGTAGACATACCTATATCTACTAAAATCATCAGTGAAGGTTATGAAGTATTGGAATCCTCCCCTAGCTGTCGTACTCAATGGTCCGCACACATCAGTATGTATGAGTTCCAATAAATCTAATGTCCTCTCCGATAAACCCGTGAAAGGCGCCTTGGTCATCTTACCAAGTAAGCAAGCTTCACATGTCTCGTATGATTCAAAATCAAACGAAGTTAAAAGCCCATCAGAATGAAGCTTCTTCATGCGATTCTCACTTATATGACCCAAACGATAGTGCCACATGTAGGTAGGACTTAAATCATTAGGTCGAGGCCTTTTAGCACTAATATTACAGATATGTGCATCATCAAGATTTAAAATGAATAACCCATTCATAATGGATGCAAAAGCCACAAACATGCCATTCTTAGAGATCACACAACCATTGTTTTCACTCGCAAATGAATAACCATCCTTCATCAAACATGAAGGAGACATAATGTTTCGACTCATACTAGGAACTAGATAACAATTATTTAACTCCAAAATAAATCCTGATGGGAGGTGGAGTTGCATCGTCCCGACGGTCAACGCAGCAACTCTTGCATTATTGCCTACCCGGAAATCAACTTCTCCTCTTTTCACGCTACTACTTCTTATCATTCCCTGCATCGAATTGCAAATATGGGCAACCGATCCGGTATCAAATACCCAAGAATTAATATAAGAATCAGCAAGAAAAATTTCTGTAATGTGAATAGCAAGTGTACCTGCTGCGGCTGTACCTTACCGCCGCGATCCTTAATAGAAGCCAAGTACTGCTTCCAATTCCTTTTCCAGTGACCAAGTTCTTTGCAATAAAAGCACTCTGCATCTGCACCTGGTCCAGCCTTGGGCTTTTGATTTGGCTTGGATACTGTATCCTTTGCCTTGCCCTTCTTCTTTTGAGATTTACCCTTCTTCTTAAAGTTGGGTTTGTTTTGGACCGCCATCACATGGCCGCTGCTGCCAGTGCTTTTCTTTATGTCCCCCTCTGTTGTTTTCAGCATGCCACATAGTTCATTGAGGCCCCTCTCCGCCCCATGCATATGGTAGTTCGTGATGAAGTTTCCATAGCTGGGAGGAAGAGATGCCAAAATGAAGTCAGTGGCCAACTCTTGGCTTATTGGGAAGCCTAGCTTCTCCAACCACTGACTGTAACCAACCATTTTGATTATGTGTGGCCCAACTGCTGCGCCTTCTGCTAGCTTGCATTCTAGAAAGGCTTTGGACACATTGAACCTTTCAGTCCTAGCCTGAGTCTGGAACATATCCTTGAGCGCCACGATCATATCATGCACCTCATGGTTTGTCTCAAACTGCATCTGTAGCTCAGGCTCCATGCAAGCAAGCATTAGGCAACTCACTTCAAGATTAGCATCCATTGCTTTCTTGTAAGCGGTTTTAGCTGCAGCAGTTGCATTTTCACCAGGATCCTCTGGCAGTGGGGTGTCTAGAACGTCTTCCTTTTTTTCAGCCCTGAGAACAATTCTCAGGTTATGGATCCAATCCATATAGTTTGTTCCATTTAACTTATCCTTTTCAAGAATTGATCGCAAAGTAAATGTTGGTGTGCTAGGTGCCATTTATCTACAACAAAATAATGCAAAATACTAAGACAAAAATATCCATGACAAAGTAAATCATATTAAACATTTAATAGTCTACTCCCACTAAAATCAATATCCCTCGATTGATACTTAGTGATTCAGAACCCACAACTAACAAGTCTACTAGTGAGCTTTAGCATCACCGCTAGAAGACAAGGTAGATCGATAAGCAACTCCTTGTTAATCATATCATATATATGACTTCTGTTGTTGGGTGACATCTCTATGTCTCGGCTCCCAACCTTATGCCCCAAAGTCCTTAACCATTAAGCTGACTTTGTTTAAGTTAACCAACCCTTTCTGCAGTTCGTATCCGATACAAACCTATCTAGTCAAGGAAAACTGGTGGCACCCTAATTTCATAGACCCACCACCAATTGTACAAGACTTATGATAGTGCAAGGTTTGGAGAGGCATTTAAGCTTAAACGTTTATGAGGGATCGTCCTACTTATATCATCGCACGCAAGGACATATATGCAATATGAACAAGTAGAACATTAAGAATGGCATTCACACAACAGTTGTGATTTGGTATGGCTTGCTGTCACATGGTGATCCCCATCTCCAATAATCTGTCCATCACGATGATCTCCATCTCCATGATATAGGTATGCCATCCTTTAGGTGATGAGTCCTTCAAGACCTATCTAACGTATGCTGGTAAACAAATTACATATACGCTTTGGATCATCACATGTTGACACGCAGGTCATTACATTAAATTTGGACAATACATGTGGCTCCAGTCGTATTGCCCTGGTCACGACACGCAGGTCATGAATAATTCATTAATATGCATCATATACACACAATAGCCATACCAATCACAAGATGTCCTGCAAAAACAGGTTAGACAAACACGTTTCTATATGTTCGCCACTACAGCAGATAGCCACGGCGGTCCCATGCATCGTATGTATGGAAATTCCATGCATCGTATGTATGGAAATTCCACTGAAAATCTCATGCGGTTGATCAAATCAACCCAAATCCAAGACTTTCGACCCGAAGAAGATTACACTCATGACGTCGATCTGTTATGTCAATCTGCTGGTTGTGTACGCAATTAGCCCTGATGGTGATTCCAGCCGGTAGGGGCAAGTTGCGCACATAACAGAGAAGGAAGAACTAATCTCTTCAGTCATATCCGATGTAATCTACTTCAACCCTTTCTAACCAATTGATCTAATCAAACCGTGCATCAAGTAGATCCATCTCATGAACCTAGATCCAGACCTAAAACTACGCAGAACCTGCCTCTGATACCACTGAAGGATTACGGGGAGGCTACGCTAGCGCAAAACAAAATTTTCAACCCCATAATACCAAGAACTACTGCGGTTATAGGTCATGGAATTACCACTAGACGCGCAGAGCAACGGAAGACGTCTCGATGTAGACGAACGTGTCGAGCAGTGCCGTGCAGTCGTTGGCGTCCTTCACGTCCTCGCACGGTTCATCCTAGTGCTCCAGATGCAGCACCTCCGAGGTATCCACACGTACAGGGAGGAAGCGCCGCGTACCGAACTGCTAGGTTCGCGACGGCGGCTTGGCGAGGCCGAGAGGTGAGCGGCGGCTGCTCGTTTGCTGGTGGCAAATTAGGTTAAGCCTAACCGCGCCCCCGCTTGCACCACTAGATATGCATGAATGTTTTTCTTCTTGTTGTTTAAAACTTTGGACCACGCTTGCACCACTAGTTTTGTTTTTGCAAATTCTTTGTAAATTCTTTTCAAAGTCCTTTTGCAAATAGTCAAAGGTAAATGAATAAGATTTTGAGAAGCATTTTCAAGTTTTGAGATTTTCTCCCCCTATTTCAAATGCTTTTCCTTTGACTAAACAAAACTCCCCCTTAATGAAATCCTCCTCTTAGTGTTCAAGAGGGTTTTAGATATTAATTTTGAAGAGGGTATACCAATTTGAAATTATATCAAAATAAAATACCAATTGAAAAACTTCTTTTAACACCAATTAAAAGACTACATTTTTTGAAATTGGTGGTGGTGCGGTCCTTTTGCTTTGGGCTAACACTCTCTCCCCCTTTGGCATGAATCGCCAAAAACGGATGCTTGAGTGAAATATAAGCCCTTTTTAATTTCTCCCCAATGGCAAGCAAATAAATATGAGTGAAGATTATACCAAAGTGGAGAACTATGCGGAATACCGGCAAGGAGTGGATAATACCGATGGAGTTGAGTGAAAGCGTCGTCTTTGCCGAATACTCTATTTCCCTTTCAATTCTATGACTAAGCATGAGAATACACTTGAAAACACATTAGTCATAGACATAAAAGAGATATGATCAAAGGATATGTCAAATTAAGCATGATCATAGTTCTATATAACATAGATTGCTCCCCCTAAATATGTGCATGGAGATGAACACATATTTTGGCCTTAAATGCCAATTGCACATAATTAGGTTAATGAGAACATATCTATATCATACAGAATGTGTAGTGCATTGTGTCATAGTATAAGTGTGATGCTCATGACAGTTTATGCACTTATGGAAGCATGTTATAAACGTCTCAAGCATTTACCCTTAAGGATTTCAAAGAGACTTAAGGACCATCCACCTTTGGAACAAAGGCAGCTTATCCTCGTTACAAGGTTAAGGTTTAAGCTCTTTGACAATAGAACCACTTCATCTAGTTTTAACACAGATACATTAATGCATGAGTGAGATTTTGAGAAGTTAAACTAGGTATGAAGTAGGGTTAATGCATGGACATGCTTTCTCTTCCTTTTATACAAGGTATGCAAAGAATGTATAGAAAAGGAAGATTTAGGTACATATGTAAATGAATGGAAGTAGTTTTACCGTTTTGTACCTTCACATAGAGACGATCTCTTCATTGTGCTTTGTCCTTTGTCTTAGCTGCTTAAGACCTATACTCAAGACAATATATGAAAATATTTGGCACAAGAGAGAGTTCTACAACTAGTGATCCTTCTCCAAGTCATTGTTAGCATATATTAAGTGGATCACCAATTGCATAAATATATCATGAATTCTCCTTTCAACTTAGAGCACATCAAGAGAGATATCGATTAAATTTAAAAAAATAGTATATACGGCACTAAGAAGCATGGTTGTTAATTGAAGTCATTCAATGATCAAACAAATAACAGATGTGATCAAAAGAACAACATACACATTAGATTATCAGATAAGCTTAGAGTAGGAGAATCCAGCAAATATGCTACTTTGGAGTGAAAGATAAGAATTGAAAAAAATAGTAGCATACTTCATGAGAAACTCATTCTCATGCAAGAGACTATATGAAATAACTAAGATAAAGTGATAGTCTCATCAAGATATAGACAGAGGCTCCCCCTAAAGATATGCATCAGGTATTTGAATGAATTGAATGGATGCATTTACTTTAAAGACAAATAGGGAGAAGCATTATACATTTTGATCAAGGCTCATTAAATTTGCAATAAACAACTTAAGCCTAGTATTCTCATTATGAAAGGATTTAGAATACTCACAACCACACCATTGATTGTTTTGTAGATCTTATTATCCAAGTTGTTGTTCTTGATGTCCTCCCCTTTCATTTGAGAGTCCTCCATTTGTAGTTGTTTCTTTTTCCTTTCAAACTTATTGAAAATACTTAAGAAAGATGTTAATAGCACAAGGGAGTATATGATGAAGGATGATCTCTTTAGATAGGAAATATAAACAATTCATCATTCATAAGTCACACAGACATGAAGTAAAAACCTTAACATTAGTGCATTTCATTTGAGAAAGAGGAATATGCACTTTTTAAGCATTTTAATCGATCATTGGAAATTTTACTTCATCATATTGAATTTAGTAATCATTACTTGGAAGCAAATCAATATGATAACATATATATATATGTCGCAAAGGCATGACTTAGATCCTAATGGACATGAGCATTTAAAAGAATGAGATTGAATGCACGTCTAGCTGATTTAGGTCCAATAAAGAATCTATTCCTCACATGGGTAGAATATGATAATTTAGATTAAATAGCCATTGAGATGGGAACTAAATTTGATTAAGAAGATGAGTTCCCATACCTTTGCTTTTACCTTTCTTCCTTTGAGTGAAGAGCAACCCATGAGGCTTGTGCACTTTCTCTTTTGTAGATATTCTTAAGTAGGCTCAAGAGATACTTTGTTAGTAACACAAGCACTAGTTTCCATTTTTGGAATCATTTTTTATAAGGAATGAAAAGCTAGATTACTAAAACATGGAAACTTCATAGCATGAACTAGATTATCCAGATGATGTTATGCTTAATTTTAACTCATAAAATAAGCATAAATAATCCTTTAAGATTACTTGTACTTAAAAGCATAGAAGTTACCATCCTTTGACTTTCCTCCATGTTGTAGGCCTTGATTTTTCGCACATGATAATTCTTTATTTCCTACAACATCAATATCTTCCCTGAGATGATATGAATTTTAGATATAATAAATTGAAATAGCTTTGGGTTAGTCTTGGATATGTATTGAAGATTGATAGCTTGAGTTAATAAGAATTGAATGGACTCTCTTAAGCATCCCAAAGCTTCATATCATCTCCTTCTCCTGCAAAGCTTGTCAAACATATTTTGGTACCCATCTCTTGATGGGTCCATCAAGGTTAGTCAACAAAGATCTAGGAACCCAAACGTCCTTTGTGTTAGCACTAGGTAAACTCATTACCTTTCTAGCACAAGTTGCAATTTTGGGTTGCCTAGTTATATGAGAAATAATTGACAAGCTAGGAGTGGGATTGTTGCCAATGGGACAATCCTTGCATTGATGTCCCTTCTTTCGGCATATGTAGCATAGGCGATCTTCAAGTCTTGAAGATTTCTTCTTTCCTTGTTTCTTGCTTGCTACATGGTTAGTGAATATTTTCTTTTCTAACATAATGCCTTTTTGTTTTAAATAGGGACAAGATCTAATTAAGTGTCCCTTCTTTGAGCATTTAAAACAAAGTTTATCATCCTTGTTAATAATCAAGTCATTTTTAGTATAGGGACATGACCTAATCGAGTGCCCCTTTTCAAAGCATTCACTACACTTCTTACTTCTCTTAGTGTGAAGTGTGACTTGATTATTACCTTGGATGTTACCTTTTATGGAGGCGTGGTTGAGGCTTTTGGAAGAGGTATTGGTTTTCTTCTTTTGTTCCTTCCTCTTGGCAATCCTCAAGTCCTTGACATTTTCTTCAAGGGATTTAGTGCATGCCACGGTTGTTCCCGTCTCAAGCTTCTTCACCATGTGATCACGGTTATCTTGAGAAGGTTGAGCAATGCACTTCCCTTTAAGTTGTGTCAAGCCCATTTTTAGCCTCTCATTTTCTTCTTTGAGCTCTTGATATGTATCATTTTTCGTTCCTGCAAATTCTAGCTCAAAGGAAGATTTGCTTGTCGACGGACAACAAGCATTAGCACATGGTAATGTAGTTTCAATTTAAATACATGTGCATGAGTGAGGTTGTTGGGATTTTAAGTTTTCTATCACAACCTCATGAGTAATATCTAAGATGATATGATCATCCATAAGATTTTCATGAGAACATAGAAGCATATCATATTTTTCTTGAAAAGCTAGATTTTCATCTTTTAGCTTTTCTACTTGGTCCTTAAGCAAGGCATTCCTATTTACTAATTGAGCGATACAAGCGTTATCTTGCTCAATTGAAATAGTTTCATACCTTTGGACTAAATCAACATGAGAGCACTTTAGCTCTTCATGTTCTTTAGTCAACTCATCAAAGTGTAGCATTTTCATGGAGAGAACATTTTCTATCCTTTGACGAGCTTCACTTTGCTCTCTCGCTCTTTCTAGAAGTTTGAGCATGACCGCCTTATCTTCTTGGCTTAGATGAGCGTAGAGTTGCACAAAGCTTCTTTCTTCCTCCTCATCCTCGTTTGTGCTTCCGCTATCATTTTCATTAGCCACACAACATATGTGGGAATCGAAATGGGAAGACAAACCTCTTGGAGAGGTGGATTCATCGTTTGATCTCCATCGGTCATTTTCTTCTTCTTCCTTGCAAGGGTTAGTATCACAAATACCAAAGGAAGTAGAAGCACAAAATGAACTATCATGTTTGGACTCATCAAATTTGCTTTTAATTCTAGTCCAAATATCATGCACATCACAAATAGGTTTATCATATTTTATTATGAAGGCATGATAATCTTCTTTGCTAAGGGATTTACTTAAGATGTCATAAGCTTGATAGTTTAAGCGTATACATCTTAAATCTTCTTCGAAGGTATTTTCTCTAGCATAGTTAGAAGGAATGATAATCTTGTCTAAAATTTGTTCTAATTGTGGATCAATGGTTCTAAAAGCATTTATCACCCTAGTAGACCATGAAACATAATTAGAACAACCAAGAAGTAATATCTCAAGAGTTACCTCCTTGATCTCCTGGGTCTTCTTGTTCTTTTGGGATCTTCTACGAGCCATCACTTCGAGTTGTTAGACTCAAGATGAAGTGCCTGGCTCTAATACCAATTGAAAGTCGCCTAGAGGGGGGTGAATAGGAAAAACCTGAAAATTAAAGCTTTATCCCCCAACTAGATCCCTTGATTAGTGGTTAGAACAAGATATACAATTATCGGAGTATAAAAACTAAGTCCTTGCTTGAAAAGATTATTGCTTTCAAATAATGCGGAATTGATAAATCAATACAACTTATAAGTCTATGAGAATAAAGCAAGAGGGCTTAGATAAGAAGAGCAATAGCACAAGTTCTTTCTTGCAAGGTGTTGCTTCACTAAATGAGAATTTAACTTAAAGCAACACCAAATAGTATTAGCAAGGAATAGTGCAAGAAAAACTTAGAAAGGGAAAGAACAAACAAATCACAAGCAATAAGCACACAAGACACGGGTGATTTGTTTTACCGAGGTTCGGCCCTCGAAGGCCTAGTCCCCGTTGAGGAGTCCACTAAGGACGGGTCTCTTTCAACCCTTTCCCTCTTTCTCCACCGATCAACAAAGACCGGAGAGCTCTTCTTCTTCTCAAGGATCACTTAAGACCCCACAAGGATCACCACACTCTTTGGTGTCTCTTGCTAGCTTTACAAGCCTCCAAAACTTTGGAGGAAGTTCAATGGGAGTCAAAACTCCACGCACAAATGAACACAAAGAAGTAGCACACACTATCTCTCAATGAATCTCACAAGGCACTAGTGCTAAACTCAAATGAGTAGCTCTCTCTTGCTTGCTCTATCTTTTGTGGCACTTGTGTTGGTTGTAGTGGTCTAGATCTCGTGTATAGGATGGATCAATGAATAGGAGTGGTTGGGAGGGCTTGAGTATGTCAACTAGATGACTTGGAATGTTGCTTGGGCTCCCCCCCCCCTTGAAGTGGATGGTTGGGGTGGTATTTATAGCCACCATCCAAAATGTAGCCGTTGGAGAAGGCTGCTGGTGATGGGCGCACCGGACAGTCCGGTGCGCCACCGGACAGTGTCCGGTGCACCGCCACGTCATCCAGACGTTAGGTCTTGGAGCTGGTCGACCGTTGGAGGCTTTGTCCTCATGTGGCACCGGACAGTCCGGTGCGACACAGGACAGTCCGGTGCCCCTCTGACCGACTGCTCTGACATCTGATTTGCACTGTTTACTTTGCAGAGTCGACCGTTGCGCAGATGACCGTTGCTCTGCTGGTGCACCGGACAGTCCGGTGGCACACCGGACAGTCCGGTGAATTATAGCGGAGGTGCGCCTGGGAAACTTGAAGGTGAAGAGTTTGAAGTCGATCTTCCCTGGTGCACCGGACAGTCCAGTGCGCCAGACCAGGGAGCACTTTGGTTTCCTTTGCTCCTTTCTTTTTAGCCCTTTCTTTTGACTTTATATTGGTTTGATGTGAACCTTTGGCACCTATAGAACATTTATTCTAGAGCAAACTAGTTAGTCCAATTATTTGTGTTGGGCAATTCAACCACCAAAATCAATTAGAAAAAGGTGTAAGCCTATTTCCCTTTCAATAAGCGATCCTGCTACCGAACAAGTCCAAACACTCGGGTAGAAAACGACTTTTGTGCCTTCTCGACTGTATCAATAACGGAATCCTATGACCAAATGAGAGTGCACGTAAGCGGCAAGGCTGACCGAGTCGAGGAACTCCTACGCCTCCGGGATACGGATACCTCACTCATCACCTTCCGCGAAAAGTAACTCTCGCTTGGATAAACGATTCTGCTATTGACAGACAAGTCGTGATGCTCGAAACGAGAGGAAAGAAAACGCAGCTCTTTAACATGACGATAAAGTGTTTAGGCCTCAGCGGCCGTGAAAAACATGTGCATGCTACAGACAAACTGTTCCTGCAGGTTCAGGCATCGGCAGGGGGAGCAGCAGCACCCTCGGCGTTGTTTCCACCCTCGGCGGAACCTGGCCCGACCTCGGACGGCGACCCGGGTGAAAGGACCTCCACCCAAGGGAGGACGCCAGCACCGCGCCAGTGGATGTCTTGGCCAAGCTCCAGCTGCTGCTGCCACATCTTCCTCGGCCTGGGAAGCCACCAGCTCCTAGGCCGATGGAGTCTCTTTTCGAGCCGACTCCGCCTCCGTCCACGCCAACACCACTGCCTCTGGCTTCGGCTCATCGCAGAGTAGCCGAGGGTTCTAAAAACTGAGCAAGAGAGGCCTAGAGTGGCAAGGCCGACTGAGCCGAGGGACTCCTACACCTACGGGATACGGATACCTCACTCGTCACCTTCCGCGAAAAGCAACTCACACTCGGTTAAGTGGATCGGCCACCGACAGGCAAGTCCTAGTGCTCGAAATGAGGAAGAAACACAGCTTTATACTCGAATACCCAAATGTTTAGGCCTTGACAGCCACAAAGAACAAACACATATACTTGGGGTAACTATGCTACACAGACTTAGACGTCGGCAGAACCCTCGGCGGTTCTCCCAACCCACGACAAATGTCTAAGTCCTTGAAGCGTTTACATTTTGCTCAGGCAAAAAACCAGTATATCCCCTTACAAACGGGACTCCGGTTCCACTCCCGCGGGTATGAACAACCTCCACACCAGAGGGCCTGCGGGACAACAAACTCTAGGTGGCTCGCTGGCGACCACTACACCAGCAGCGACGACGACCCCCGCTTCGGGCAGCTAAACAGCAGCAGCGATGACCTCATGGCAGACGCTGCTGTGACGAGGCCCTCGCCCACGTCTCCACTCGAGGGGCGAGGACAAGCCATCAAAGCCAAAGAGTCGGGGGTCCGGCCGCAGATGGCGCCGACGGTCTCGTTGGCGGAGAAACCTTCTCTTGCTGCCACCACCTCAGCGCCGACGGCCACCTGCCCACCAACACCGCACCGGCGTACGGCGTCCGCTCCAAAAGCGCACCCGCCGGGTGTGAGGACCGGCGGTGGGGGGCAACACCGGAAGCAGCGCCAGAGCCGCTCGTGCCAGGGAGCCAAGCGCGTGGCAGCTGCCTAGCGCCACAGGCGGCGAACGCCCTTCTCCCCAGATCACTGAGGGAAGGAGCGGGCTGCTACCTACGCATAGGCAGGCCCTGACTCGGCTCACCCTCCGCCTCAGCAAGGATGACGAAGATCCTTGAAGCTGAGGGCGGGGCGGAGGTCGCAGCCCGGCTTGCTTCTCCCCACCAAACTAACCATTGGTGAGGGAATGCGGCCGGGTTGCACGACGAAAATCCTTGAAGCCGAGCGGTGGCTGAAGGGTGCCAACCCCCACAAGGACGTGCTCCTCCAACGACGGCAAGAAGAAGGCGACGCCGGTACACCCCATCCGGGGCTCGAAAGGTGGAAGGGCGCAATGCGCCACTGCCCGAGGGATCGATCCCCTTTTATAGGCAGACCTCCTCACTTGCACCCCTTAGCGTCACGGGCAAAGTATCCATTGACATACTCCAGGGTTCTCCCCCTAAGACACGGGGGCTGGGTCCCACACGTCATACGAGCTGATCCGAAGCACAAAGAAGGTGAACCGCCGCACGCGAGGCATGCAACCGCCCCGTGGTTACAGGCGCTCTCCCATCTTCGCAGAAACCGGTGGCCAAAAGGGTGGACTGCCACGCGACAGTCATCCAACCGCACCGCAACTGTGCGCCCTTTCGGCTTCGACCACATCTGGTGGACCAGCGCAAAGGAAGCAGGCCAGCATGTCATGTAACCGGTGCGCCGGTTACGACGTGCAAAGAGCCGCACCGCCACTTGCGCCGAATGTCGCGCCTCCTCGACTGCGGAACCAGTACCGCGACTCAAGGCAGCCCTGCGCATCACCCAATAGTGCCAATTAAAGGCGACAGCCATGGGTCAGTCAGCCGCGGGGGTAGGCACGACGGTTGGCATGGCCAAAAGTGGGCCGGCAGTAATTGCAGCGACAAACGAGCGGAAGCAGCGGTCAAATCGCCTGCAGGCTCACGTCCCCTCCTGAAGCGACAGGAGAGCCCTCTCCCACGGCGTGAAGACGACGCACCCGTGTCCCGTTCCTCGAACGGCTCGCACGCGCAACGGGCGCCACGTGGTTCGCCCGTCCCGTTGCATTAACTCACCAGCAGAGCAAGCGACACCTCTGGCAGGCGAGGCGGGCGTCGTTTCGCCTCCGCCATGACGACCGCGTCGAAAAAGGTGCGCCACCTTATTTAGATTCGTATCCTTTCCCTCCTCCCCTCTCTCTCTCTTGCTACAGGGACCGGGAAAGGGGATGTTTCGGAAAGGATCCTTCTCGGCGAAGGAAGCGGGCCCCGAGCCCTCCTACTGATCAGGGGTTCGAAGGCTGGCCCCTCGGAAGGGTTTCGACAGTCGCCCTAGAGCACTCGGGCTCCGCGCCCATTACTGATCAGGGGTTCGAAGGCTGGCCCCTCGGAAGGGTTCAACAGCCGCCCCAGAGCACTCAGGCTCCGCGCCCACTACTGATCAGGGGTTCGAAGGCTGGCCCCTCGGAAGGGTTCGACAGCCGCCCCAGAGCACGCAGAGTGAGGGATGACTCTGGGTACGTCTGATACATGGCCGAGGCTCGGGCTACACTCCCGAGGTACCCTAGGACATTTCCGAGACCGGCGGGAATGATTTGTAATGGAATCCCACCGGAGGGAGGCATCGAGCCCTCAGACATTGCCGAAGGGGTCCGGGTCCGGCGAATCACCCGCAGGTATTTTTGGAGCGCGCCTCTGGGCCACCAACCAACCCCTAACGAACGGGGCACGGGCGTCCACTCGGATCACACATTAGCAGCTCACTGGAAACACCATGTTCGGCGCCCTCCGAGGGCAACATGGTGCTTTCCCCCCTCCTCCTTGCGGAAAGGCGACGCAGGGGCGTATGATAAAAGTCAGGAAAGTCCTTGATCGTCCTCTCGCTCCGTGCAGAGGCTCGGGGGCTGCTCTCGCACCCGGCTATGGCCAAACTATTGACAGCGTCAACAAACCAGCTTGATAATTCGAAACCTGACCATGCACCCGGGTTGTGGCCAGGCCGCATGAGGGAACGATCAGACCGGCCGAGGCACCACGAAAAGCATTAAGACCTCAAAGGAGTCAAACCACTCCTCTGAGGCCTCGGGGGCTACACCCGGCGGGTGCGCTCGCGCGCACCCACCAGAACAAGGCAAAACCGAGAAAGGCCGGTCCCCTCACCGAAAATGTGGCAAAAGCCTCCAAGCGAGTACCAACACTCCCTTTGAGGCTCGAGGGCTACTGTCGGGTACCATAATTAGGGGTACCCCCAACACTCCTAATCACGGCTGGTAAACACCCTCAGACCAACCGACGGGCGCGGTTGAAGTCAAGGCTTCGTCTACCCAAGGGACGCAACCTCGCCTGAGCCCAGCCTCGGGCTGGAGCAGTAGTCCCAGACGAGTTCACGCCTCGCCCGAGGGCCGCCTCAGGCAGCGGAGACCCCCTCGGCTCTCCCGAAGCCCGGCTCGGGCAGGCTTCGTTGTGAAGCAACCTTGGCCAGACCGCCTCACCAACCGACCGCTTCGCAGGCGCATTCAATGCAGGGGACGCCTAACGCCGTATCCTGACACACGCGCCTCAGTCGGCCAAGCCGAAGTGACCGCAGTCACTTTGCCCCTCTTTTTTACTGTTCGATATGACGGGAAAACAGCGTCGCTCGCCCCGCTCCGACTGTCGTGCCAACCACCCAGGCGAAGACTGACAACAAGTCACGATCAACCACCGAGTTCAGCCTCGGGCGCAACAAGAAGCTCCGCCTCGCCCGACCTCAGGCTCCAGCCTCGGGAGGAGGTCTCCGCCTCGCCCGACCCCCAGACTCGGCCTCGACCTCGGTCTCGGGAGGAATCGCGTCCTCGCCCGACCCCGGCCTCGGCTTCAAGAGAAGTCTCCGCCTCGCCCGACCTTGGACTCGGGCCGACCGCGCCAACAGGGGATACATCATTACCCTATCCCTAGCCAGCTCAGGATACAAGGAACAAGACCGGCATCCCATCTGGCTTACCCCGGCGACGGGTAATGATGGTGCCCCGTGTGCAACCATGACGCCGATGGCTCTCAGCCCCTTACGGCAGTAAGGAGACATCAGCAGGATCCTTGCCGCACTGCCAGCTGTGCTCCTACAGGGCACGTATACAGGGCTCAAGCTCTCCCCTGACAGCCACGTTGGCATGTACATAGGGCTTAGGCATTTCTCTGCCGGACACGTTAGCGCATAGCTACACCCCCATTGTACGTCTGGACCCTCTCCTTGCGTCTATAAAAGGGAGGTCCAGGGCCATCCTGGAGGGGGGTTCGCGCGGGGGAAGGAGCGAACGAACAGGCTCCCTCTCTCTCCCTCTCGCGACGTGCTTGTAACCCCTACTACGAGCGGCACCCCTGGTGCAGGATAATACAAGGCTTGCCCCACCTCTTGTGTTCCATCCCACGCCAACCCATCTGGGCAGGGGCACGCAGCGACAATTTCACTCGTCGGTCCAGGGACCCCCCCGGGTCCGAAACGCCGACATTACCCAATAATGGTCTTTATAATCTTTTATTCCCGCATAGGTTTAATTTGGATGGAACCCAATAGGTCACCCTAGACTGGCTATCTTTTTACCTTGTTCACCCCTGAATCATTTGGGTAGTTTTGCTATTGCTCTATATGGTTTTGGGATTAATATTACATTATGTCCATGTTCCAATTATTCTGTTATTTCATTTATGACATTATTTTTAATTGGAACATGGAGCTTAACTTGAGAAACACGTGCCACCACAAGGGTGGAATGGGACGCCCTTGGCTGACTAACTAGGAAAGCTAGTGGAGGACTACCTTACCCGATAGGGGCAAGGGAAGTAGGGGAGTAGGCGTTAGGAAGGTTTTGGGTTGATTTTGCTGTGATGGTGGTCAGATGGGGAATTCCTGCATTGCTCTTCCTAGAAGCTGTAGCGGGTTTTCTGAAGCTAGTGAAACTAGGTAAAGGCCTCGTAGTGTTACCCTGCCTTGCTTCCTTGATAGAGGTGTATGGGGCCCGTACAACCTTGTGGCAGATGAGTAACATGACTTGTGGGTATTGAAAGGGAAATGTGCCCTTGGGCCATTTCTAAGTATTTTGGTGATTGAGTGCCAACACAAGTACTTAAGTATTAAAGTATGCCAAGTGACGGACAAAGTGCAAATCAAAAGTAAAGGTATGTTTCTAGACTTAGTACATTATTTTATGGACTAATGTATTGTGTCTAAGTGTTGGAAACAGGAGAAATCGAATTGGAAAAGAGATGGCTCTGTTCAGCCAAAGTCAGCTCGGTCTGGGTGCACCGGACTGTCCGGTGGTGCACCGGACAGTGTCCGGTGCGCCAGGCTAGCTCTGGCGAACTTGCTGCTCTCAGGACTTCGACGACGGTGTACGGCTATATATCACCGGACTGTCCAGTGGTGCACCGGACTGTCCGGTGAGCCGTTCACAGGCGAAGTCGTCGCTCTCGGGAAGTGATTAACGGCGTACGGCTAAAAATCACCGGACTGTCCGGTGAGCCAACGGTTAGCCGGGCCAACGGTCGGCCGAGGATTCCGCGCGTGACGCGTGGCCGAGCCAATGGCCACAAGGGGCACCGGACTGTCCGGTGTGCACCGGACAGTGTCTGGTGCGCCAACGGCTCTACATCTGCAACGGTCGGCTTCGCCAAATAAGGAAAGAAATCCGCACGGGACAGTGTCCGGTGGTGCACCGGACTGTCTGGTGTGCTAGGCGACTGAAGGCAAGAATTGCCTTCCTGGAATGCTCTCAATGGCTCCTAGCTGCCTTGGGGCTATAAAAGGGACCCCTAGGCGCATGGAGAAGTACACCAAGCATTCTCTTAGCATTCCTAAGCACCAAGACTTCGATTCCGCGCATTTGATTCTTTGTGAGAGCAACTAGAGCTCTATTTGAGTTGTGAACTCGTCGAGTTGTGTTGTGAGATCTTGTTGCAACTTGTGTGCGTGTTGTCGCTCTGATTTTGTGTCTTGTGTGCGTTGCTCATCCCTCTCTTGCTCTGTGCTTCTTTGTGAACATCAAAGTGTAAGGGCGAGAGACTCCAAGTTGTGGAGATTCCTCGCAAGCGGGATATAGTAAAGCAAAGCAAAACACCGTGGTATTCAAGTGGGTCTTTGGACCGCTTGAGAGGGGTTGATTGCAACCCTCATCCGTTGGGACGCCACAACGTGGAGTAGGCGAGCGTTGGACTTGGCCGAACCACGGGATAAACCACTGTGCCATCTCTGTGTTGATATCTTTGTGGTTATTGTGCTTTGCTAAGACTCCTCTCTAGCCACTTGGCCTTATTGTGCTAACGCTTAATTAAGTTTTTGTGGCTTTAAGTTTTCAAGTTTTACAGGATCACCTATTCACCCCCCCCCTCTAGGTGCTCTCAATTGGTATCGGAGCCATTCTCTTCAAAGAAAGGGACTAACCGCCCGAAGAGATGGATCCTAAGGGCAAGGGGATTGTGATCAATGATAAGGAGGAGTCCTTCGTCAACGAGCCGAAGGATGACAAGCCTACCGACTCGGGCTCGGGCCACAAACAAAAAGATGGGAAGAAGAAGAAGACAAGGTGCATCAAGGAGATAGTCTACTACGACGACAGCGACAAATCTTCCTCTTCCCAAAAGGACAACGACAACGACTACGAGAAAAGAAAGACGATTAATTCAAACTTCTCTTTCGATTATTCTCGTATTCCGCATAGTTCAAATACACATCTGCTTTCCATTCCTCTTGGCAAACCTCCACACTTTGATGGAGAGGACTACGGATTTTGGAGTCACAAAATGTGTAGTCACTTGTTCTATCTCCATCCAAGCATATGGGAGATTGTAGAGAGTGGAATGAAATTTGATAGCTCGGATAGTCCCATGTTTATAAATGAACAAATTCATAAAAATGCACAAGCTACTACTGTCCTTTTAGCATCTTTGTGCAGGGAAGAGTACAATAAAGTGAGCGGCTTGGACAATGCCAAGCAGATCTGGGACACCCTCAGGATCTCACATGAGGGGAACGACGTCACCATGCTCACCAAGATGGAGTTGGTGGAGGGCGAGCCTGGGAGATTTGCGATGATAAGGGGAGAGGAGCCAACCCAAACATACAACCGGCTTAAGACCCTCATCAACAAAATAAGGAGCTACGGAAGCACGCGATGGACGGACCACGACGTCGTTCTCCTAATGCTAAGGTCTTTTACTGTCCTTGATCCACATCTTATGAACAACATTCGTGAAAATCCTAGGTACACCAAGATGTCACCCGAAGAAGTACTTGGGAAGTTTGTAAGCGGGAGAATGATGATCAAGGAGGCGAGATACGTGGACGACGCGTTGAATGGTCCAATCCATGAGCCTCAACCTGTTGCTCTCAAGGCAACAAGTAGCAAGGAGGCGCTACCTAGCAAGGTGGCGCAAGTTGAGGCGGTCGGGCTCAATGATGAAGATATGGCCCTCATCATCAAGCGCTTCAAGACGGCGCTAAAGGGACGCAAGGGGCAGCCTAACAAGAACAAGATGAAGGGGAAGCGCTCATGCTTCAAATGTGGTAAGGTTGGTCATTTTATCACTAACTGTCCCGATAATGATAGTGACCAGGAACAAGGGAACAAGAGGGAAAAGAAGAAAGCTTACAAGAAGGCTAAGGGCGATGCACACCTTGGCAAGGAATGGGACTCAGATTGTTCGTCGTCCGACTCCGACAACGAAGGACTCGTCGCCACCGCCTTCAACAAATCAGCCCTCTTTCCCAACGAGCGTCACACATGCCTCATGGCGAAGGAGAAGAAGGTATGTACTCGGAATACTACTTATGCTTCTTCAAGTGAGGATGAGTCTAGTGATGATGATGAAATAGATTATTCAAGTTTATTCAAGGGCCTAGATAGAACCAAGGTTGATAAAATTAATGAATTAATTGATGCCTTGAATGATAAGAATAGGTTATTAGAAAAGCAAGAGGATCTTTTGTATGAAGAACATGATAAGTTTATAGAGGCACAAAAATCCCTTGCTTTAGAAATTAAAAGGAATGAAATGTTTTCTAGTGAATTGTCTACATGCCATGACTCTATTTCTAGCTTAAAAAGCATAAATGATGATTTGAATGCTAAGTTAGAAATAGAAAATAAATCAACATCTTGTGTAGAGCATGTTACAATTTGTAATAGGTGTAAAGATTTTGATGTTGATGCTTGTAGTAAACACCTAGTTTCAATTTCTAAATTGAATGATGAAATGGCTAGTCTTAATGCCCAACTTAAGACTAGCAAGAGTGAAATTGATAAAATAAAATTTGCAAGGGATGCCTACACGATTGGTAGACACCCCTCAATTAAGGATGGTCTTGGCTTCAAGAGGGAAGTCAAGAACTTAACAAGCCATAAGGTTTCCATCTCCACCAAGGAGAAAGGGAAGGCCCCTATGGCTAATAGTGCTCAAAAGAACCATGCCTTCATGTATCATGATAGGAGACAATCTAGGAATGTTAATAGAAGTTATGATGCTTTTAATTCTCATGCTATGATTGCTTCTAGTTCTTCCTATATGCATGGTAGAGATATGTCTAGGAGAAATGTTGCTCATGTTTCTAGGAAGATTAATGAACCTTCTACAATTTATCATGCTTGCAATGCTTCCTTTTCAATTTGTAGAAAGGATAGAAAGGTGATTGCCAGGAAATTAGGGGCAAAATGCAAGGGAGATAAAACTTGCATTTGGGTCCCTAAGGATATTGTCACTAACCTTGTAGGACCCAACAAGAGTTGGGTACCTAAGACCCAAGCCTAAATTTGCCTTGCAGGTTTATGCATCCGGGGGCTCAAGCTGGATTATCGACAGCGGATGCACAAACCACATGACGGGGGAAAAGAGGATGTTCTCTTCCTACGTCAAGAACAAGGATCCCCAAGATTCAATAATATTCGGTGATGGGAACCAAGGCAAGGTGAAAGGGTTAGGAAAGATTGCTATTTTATCCGAGCACTCTATTTCTAATGTGTTTTTAGTTGAGTCACTTGGATATAACTTGTTGTCTGTGAGTCAACTTTGCAATATGGGATATAATTGTTTATTCACAAATGTAGATGTGTCTGTCTTTAGAAGAAGTGATGGTTCACTAGCTTTTAAGGGTGTATTAGACGGCAAACTTTATTTAGTTGATTTTGCAAAAGAGGAGGCCGGTCTAGATGCATGCTTAATTGCTAAGACTTGCATGGGCTGGCTGTGGCATCGCCGTTTAGCACATGTGGGGATGAAGAACCTTCACAAGCTTCTAAAGGGAGAACACGTGATAGGTCTAACTAACGTGCATTTCGAAAAAGATAGACCTTGTGCAGCTTGTCAAGCAGGTAAACAGGTGGGAAGTTCTCATCATACCAAAAATGTGATGACCACATCAAGACCGTTGGAGATGCTTCATATGGACCTCTTCGGACCCGTCGCCTATCTAAGCATAGGAGGAAGTAAGTATGGTCTTGTTATAGTTGATGATTTTTCCCGCTTCACTTGGGTATTCTTTTTGCAGGATAAATCTGAAACCCAAGGGACCCTCAAGCGCTTCCTAAGGAGAGCTCAAAATGAGTTTGAGCTCAAGGTGAAGAAGATAAGGAGCGACAACAGGTCCGAATTCAAGAACCTTCAAGTGGAGGAGTACCTTGAGGAGGAAGGGATCAAGCACGAGTTCTCCGCTCCCTACACACCACAGCAAAATGGTGTGGTAGAGAGGAAGAACAGGACGCTCATAGACATGGCAAGGACGATGCTTGGAGAGTTCAAGACCCCCGAGCGGTTTTGGTCGGAAGCCGTGAACACGGCTTGCCACGCCATCAACCGGGTCTACCTTCACCGCCTCCTCAAGAAGACTTCGTATGAGCTTCTAACCGGTAACAAACCCAATGTGTCTTACTTTCGTGTATTTGGGAGCAAATGCTATATTCTAGTGAAGAAAGGTAGGAATTCTAAGTTTGCTCCCAAAGCTGTAGAAGGGTTTTTGTTAGGTTATGACTCAAATACAAAGGCATATAGAGTCTTCAACAAATCATTGGGTTTGGTTGAAGTCTCTAGCGACGTTGTATTTGATGAGACTAATGGCTCTCCAAGAGAGCAAGTTGTTGATCTTGATGTTGTAGATGAAGAAGACGTTCCAACGGCCGCAATACGCACCATGGCGATTGGCGATGTGCGACCACAGGAACAATTGGAGCAAGATCAACCTTCTTCCTCAACAATGGTGCATCCCCCAGCTCAAGACGATGAACAGATTCATCAAGAGGAGGCGTGTGATCAAGGGGGAGCACAAGATGATCATGTGATGGAGGAAGAAGCACAACCGACACCTCCAACCCAAGTTCGAGCGACGATTCAAAGGAATCATCCCGTCGACCAAATATTGGGTGATATTAGCAAGGGAGTAACTACTCGTTCTAGATTAGTTAATTTTTGTGAGCATTACTCCTTTGTCTCTTTTATTGAGCCTTTCAGGATAGAAGAGGCCTTGCTAGATTCGGACTGGGTGTTGGCCATGCAGGAGGAGCTCAACAACTTCAAGCGTAATGAAGTTTGGACTCTAGTGCCTCGTCCTAAGCAAAATGTTGTGAGAACCAAGTGGGTGTTCCGCAACAAACAAGACGAGCACGGGGTGGCGACAAGGAACAAGGCTCGACTTGTGGCAAAAGGTTATGCCCAAGTCGCAGGTTTGGACTTTGAGGAGACTTTTGCTCCTGTGGCTAGGCTAGAGTCCATTCGTATTTTGCTAGCATATGCCGCTCACCATTCTTTCAGGTTGTTCCAAATGGATGTGAAGAGCGCCTTTCTCAACGGGCCAATCAAGGAGGAAGTGTACGTGGAGCAACCCCCTGGCTTCGAGGATGAACGGTACCCCGACCACGTGTGTAAGCTCTCTAAGGCGCTCTATGGACTTAAGCAAGCCCCAAGAGCATGGTATGAATGCCTTAGAGACTTTTTAATTGCTAATGCTTTCAAGGTTGGGAAAGACGATCCAACTCTTTTCACTAAGACTTGCGATGGTGATCTTTTTGTGTACCAAATTTATGTCGATGACATAATATTTGGTTCTACTAACCAAAAGTCTTGTGAAGAGTTTAGCAGGGTGATGACGTAGAAATTCGAGATGTCGATGATGGGCGAGTTGAACTACTTTCTTGGGTTCCAAGTGAAGCAACTCAAGGATGGTACCTTCATCTCCCAAACGAAGTACACGCAAGACTTGCTAAAGCGGTTTGGGATGAAGGACGCCAAGCCCGCAAAGACTCCGATGGGAACCGACGGACACACTGACCTCAACAAAGGAGGTAAGTTCGTTGATCAAAAAGCATACCGGTCTATGATAGGGTCTTTACTTTATTTATGTGCTAGTAGACCGGATATTATGCTTAGTGTATGCATGTGTGCTAGATTTCAATCCGATCCAAGGGAGTGTCAATTAGTGGCCGTGAAGCGAATTCTTAGATATTTAGTCGCTACATCGTGCTTCGGGATCTGGTATCCAAAGGGGTCTAACTTTGACTTGATTGGATATTCAGACTCCGACTATGCTGGATGTAAGGTCGATAGGAAGAGTACATCGGGGACGTGCCAATTCTTAGGAAGGTCCCTGGTGTCATGGAATTCTAAGAAACAAACTTCCGTTGCCCTATCCACCACTAAGGCCGAGTATGTTGCCGCAGGACAGTGTTGCGCGCAACTACTTTGGATGAGGCAAACCCTCCAGGACTTTGGCTACAATCTGAGCAAAGTCCCACTCCTATGTGACAATGAGAGTGCTATCCGCATAGCGGAAAATCCTGTTGAGCACGGCCGCACAAAGCATATTGACATCCGGCATCACTTTTTGAGAGACCACCAGCAAAAGGGAGATATCGAAGTGTTCTATGTTAGCATCGAGAACCAGCTAGCTGATATCTTTACCAAGCCTTTAGATGAGAAGACCTTTTGCAGGCTGCGTAGTGAGCTAAATGTCTTAGATTCGCGGAACTTGGATTGATTTATATCATACATGTGTTTATGCCTTTGATCATGTTCCTTATGCATTTTGTTGTTTACTTGTGGTGCTCAAGTTGTACAAACACTTCCCGGACCTCACAAGTCCTTTTGCAAGTGATGCACATATTTAGGGGGAGATGTGCTACAACTTGACCCTTTGAGACTAACTGTGTGCTTGAGTTTGCTTG
The DNA here is from genome assembly GCF_902167145.1 of Zea mays. Taxonomy (NCBI): domain Eukaryota; kingdom Viridiplantae; phylum Streptophyta; class Magnoliopsida; order Poales; family Poaceae; genus Zea; species Zea mays. The sequence continues at coordinate 197,198,637 of NC_050096.1, forward strand.
ATTTAGTCTCAAAGGAAGTTTGAAAGGGAAAAGGTGGACTTGGACCATGAAAGACTTCCACTGCACTCCGATGAGAGGGTAACCTATTCCAAGTTCATCTCATGTACTCTTATTGCCTTTGTACTCTTATTTGGAGATTTTGGTGAGGCAATGGGGTTAAAGGGCCAAGATTGATCCCGTTTTGGTGCTTGATGCCAAAGGGGGAGAAAATAAGGCCAAAGCAATAAATGGATCAGCTACCACTTGAGAAATTTTGAAAATAGTATAATAGAGCTCTTGGTTTGTCAAAACTCTCTTGTTGTCTCTTTTGTCAAAAGTTGGCCTCTTGTGGGGAGAATAGTCGATTATGGGAAAAAGGGGGAGTTTTTGAAATCTTTGATCAAATTCTCTTGGAATGACTCCTTGTTATATCTCAACAAGTGTGTTTGACTTAGAGATAGGAATTTGAAGTTGATTTGCAAAAACAAAACCAAGTGGTGGCAAAGAGTGATCCATATATGCCAAATTTGAATTAAAACAAATTTGAGTTCTCATTTGTATTGATGTTGCACCTCTTTTAGTTGTTTTTTGTTGTGTTGGCATAAATCACCAAAAAGGGGGATATTGAAAGGGAAATGTGCCCTTGGGCCATTTCTAAGTATTTTGGTGATTGAGTGCCAACACAAGTACTTAAGTATTAAAGTATGCCAAGTGACGGACAAAGTGCAAATCAAAAGTAAAGGTATGTTTCTAGACTTAGTACATTGTTTTATGGACTAATGTATTGTGTCTAAGTGCTGGAAACAGGAGAAATCGAATTGGAAAAGAGATGGCTCTGTTCAGCCAAAGTCAGCTCGGTCTGGGTGCACTGGACTGTCCGGTGGTGCACTGGACTGTCCGGTGGTGCACCGGACAGTGTTCGGTGGTGCACCGGACAGTGTCCGGTGCGCCAGGCTAGCTCTGGCGAACTTGCTGCTCTCGGGACTTCGACGACGGTGTACGGCTATATATCACCGGACTGTCCGGTGAGCCGTTCACAGGCGAAGTCGTCGCTCTCGGGAAGTGATTAACGGCGTACGGCTAAAAATCACCGGACTGTCCGGTGGTGCACCGGACTGTCCGGTGAGCCAACGGTCAGCCAGGCCAATGGTCGGCCGAGGATTCCGCGCGTGACGCGTGGCCGAGCCAACAGTCACAAGGGGGCACCGGACTGTCCGGTGTGCACCGGACAGTGTCCGGTGCGCCAACGGCTCTACATCTGCAACGGTCGGCTTCGCCAAATAAGGAAAGAAATCCGCACCGGACAGTGTCCGGTGGTGCACCGGACTGTCCGGTGCGCCAGGCGACTGAAGGCAAGAATTGCCTTCCTGGAATGCTCTCAACGGCTCCTAGCTGCCTTGGGGCTATAAAAGGGACCCCTAGGCGCATGGAGGAGTACACCAAGCATTCTCTTAGCATTCCTAAGCACCAAGACTTCGATTCCGCGCATTTGATTCTTTGTGAGAGCAACTAGAGCTCTATTTGAGTTGTGAACTCGTCGGGTTGTGTTGTGAGCTCTTGTTGCAACTTGTGTGCGTGTTGTCGCTCTGATTTTGTGTCTTGTGTGCGTTGCTCATCCCTCCCTTGCTCCGTGCTTCTTTGTGAACATCAAAGTGTAAGGGCGAGAGACTCCAAGTTGTGGAGATTCCTCGCAAGCGGGATATAGTAAAGCAAAGCAAAACACCATGGTATTCAAGTGGGTCTTTGGACCGCTTGAGAGGGGTTGCTTGCAACCCTCGTCCGTTGGGAGGCCACAACGTGGAGTAGGCGAGCGTTGGACTTGGCCGAACCACGGGATAAACCACTGTGCCATCTGTGTGTTGATATCTTTGTGGTTATTGTGCTTTGCTAAGACTCCTCTCTAGCCACTTGGCCTTATTGTGCTAACGCTTAATTAAGTTTTTGTGGCTTTAAGTTTTCAAGTTTTACAGGATCACCTATTCACCTCCCCCTCTAGGTGCTCTCAGGTATAGGGTACAATCTCTGCAGAGTGTAAAACTAGTATACTAGTCGTGCTCGCTGTCATGAGCAGCTCAGGACTCTCGCATGATTAAATTATGGAACTAAATTCAATTTGTCATTTGCGTTGGATGGGATTTATTATTAATTTCGTTCTACTATTCTTATTATGGTTTGGTATTTACTAACATCTAGTAATTGCTAATAAAATTTTGACCAACTTATTAAAAGCAATGCTCAGCTATAACCCCTATTATTGATCAGTCGTACACTTCACATTAACTCACACCTTTGGCGAGTTCATGCACATTATTCCCCATGACTTGTTGAGCTATGATCTTTTGTGAGCTCACAATTGCGATATATAAACCCTCCACAGGAGAAGAACAGATGGCCCAGGAGGAGCCGCACAACGAGGAGTTCGACTTGATCTAGGTGGCGTCTCCCAGTCGACTTTATGGCGCTAAGGATGGACTTTAGTTTGCTTTATATTTATCCTTTATTTTGTAAGACTTCCGCTATGTAATAAATACTTTTATAATATTATTGTTGGAAACCAAAAAAGGACCTTACGGACGGTCCGCGGTCCGGATGGTCCGCGGTGGTGGCGCGGACGGTCCGCGCGTGCGTAGAGACAGTTAGAGTTCCTAGTTTCTCGCGGGATTTGTTACCTAAAACCGTGGGATTAACTCGGGAAACAGTTTGAAGCGGATCCAGACCTCCCTCTTTATATAGATGAAGGGCTACGGCCGATTGAACCCCCAACAATCGATCAAATCAAGTCTATTTCTCGTTTTTACCTTATGCATTAGGAGTAGCTCTAGTTTAGTTCTAGTTTAGTATTCCAATCTCCAAATTCTCCGCTTCTCTTTGACTCTACGTCGATTAGAGGAGTCTAGGTTGGCCTGCCAAGCCTAGACAACCCATAGGATCTCTCCTCCCTGACGGGGTCCCTCCTGGGAGCGAGATCTAGGCGCCGTCGACGACCTTCGCCGCCCCTGAGCACGCGCGGACCGTCCGACCCTAGGGCGCGGACCATCCGGCACGTCAGGCAGGGAACCCAAGCCCTGTCCCGGGTCGCAGACCGTCCGGCCCCTGGTCGCGGACCGTCCGCCCCTGTGCAGAGAGCACCGCGGCCGGTTTTTGTTAGTGTTTGGCGCCCGAAAAAGGCGTCAACATACTGTTGGCGACTCTGCTGGGGATCAGGTATCTAGACCTGCTAAAAATCGGCCCATAGATGGCCGGTTCTAAGGATCACACCAAGATCTCCACCACCAACATCATCAAGCCGGCCATGGAGGCGCTCCCGGCTGATGACCAAAGACCCTTTGAAGACCTCGTAATGCGCGATGAGAAGGAGGTGATGCGGCTATGGAACGAACAACGCGACAAGGAAGAGGCGGAACTGCTGCATAAACTCTCCGAACGGCGCAAGGAGGCAGCGGAAAAGTACTTGTCACACTTCACGGTGGATCGCCACCAGAAGATCATCCGTCAAGGGGAGATCGATATGGAATCTCCCCTGCCTCCACTTCAGGGTCCCACTATAAGTGCTCCAAATCTATCTCTTACAACTTTCATGGATCAACGAGGAGATCAGTTAAAGCAATATGTAGATGAATCTATTAAAATGCATCTACGTTCATACGAGAAATCAACTACTCCTAGCTTTCCATCGCGAGAGTCTAATACAGAGCCACCCGCGCCAAACACATCGGCTATAAATGGGTCACCCTTGACCCAGCCATCATATGGTATGCCGATGCACGCTTTCGTGTCACCATCACAGCCACAACCACTAGGCACGCGGTAGGTACAGGACGCGGCCAGACCGTCCGAGCATCATCTCAGACAGTCCGGTTATACCGCGGACCGTCCGGCGTATTTCGCCGGACCGTCCGACCTGACGCAGGCCCACACACACAAAACGCTCAGGTCGCACCATGCATGGCCGGACCATCAGGGTACAACCATGAACAATTCGGCCCCATCACGGACCGTCCGATGCATCACGCCGGACCGTCCGGATATGTTGCGGACCATCTGCTATCTTACGTCGGACCGTCCGGATATGGCATGAACTGGTCGGCGTATTACGCTGGACCATCCGACTCTACACGAGTCCATGCGCAGACCGCCCAAGTCGCGCCATATATGACCGATCCGTCCTAGTACAGCCCTGGACCATTCGGCCCGATCACGGACCGTCCAGTTCTTTACGACAGACGGTCTGGGTACGAGACCACCTAGGTAGCACCATATACGGCTGGACAATCTGGATATACCTTCGGACCGTTTGGCCCGATCGCGGACCATCCGACCTCTTACGCTAGACCATCCGGATATGTGTACGCAGAGCCGAGAGTTGCGCAATACACATAGTTCCCACATTCATCGCAGCAACATTATGGTGCCCCACCAGCAACGCATTATAATCATGCCATACCACCTCATGGACATAGGGTTGCATATTGTTCGGCCACTAGAGAGCCTGAGAGGTATAGGGCAGGAGCTGGTGACATTAATAGGACACCTAACACACACCTCAAACACCCCTGGGAGGAAAGCCGACAGAGTGATGTCAAGCAACCTGAGATTTGCACCCACAAACTCAATGGATGGTCGCCAGACATGGCGGAGAGGATCAGAGACAAGGTAGCTGGGATGTTCAGGGTCAAACTCGGTGTTAGTGTGTCAGGTACAGGGCAATCGTATCGGAAGCCTTATAGCCACCGATTCGACATCGTGCCATATCCACACGGAACTAGAATACCAGACTTCTCTAAATTTTCTGGTGAAGGTGGGAAAAGCACACATGAACATATTAGCCAATTCATAGCACACTTGGGAGAATTGGCTGATAGGGAAGCCTACCGCGTTCGTTTATTCTCATTGTCCCTTACCGATACTACATTCACATGGTACGCAGCTTTGCCAACAAACTCTATTAACTCTTGGGAAGAATTAGAGCGGAAATTTCATTAACACTTCTTCTCAGGAGAACATGAATTAGAATTGGCTGGCTTAGCTTCAGTCCGATAGGGGCCTGAAGAATCGGTTAATGACTATATCCGGAGGTTCCGGGACACTAGAAACCGATGCTTTTAAATTCATGTCACTGAAAAACAACTAACAGGGCTGGCTTTCAATGGGTTGCGACCCTACTTAAAAGAAATATTAGATGGCACCCAATTCTTTTCGCTAGTGCACTTGCACCAGCGGGCTATGACCTGTGAAAGCCGAAGTAAGGAAACATCACAATCGGCTAGCCATAAGATGCATCTAGTGGGATACGATAATTTGGACGATTAATCCACGGATGTATACACCGCCAAATTGGTTTGGCCAGGACAGGCTAAACCTTCAGCATGTTCTGCTTTATAGTCGATTCAAAAGAATCAACAAGAAGAAGTTAAGTTTACTTTTAATGTTGCCAAATGCGATAAAATATTTAACGAGTTACTAAAACGGCAACATTAAATTAACTCATACTATTCCTCCTCCTGATGAATTAAAAAGGTGTGCTTATTGTAAGTGGCATAGATCTTTTTCTCATGCCACCAATGATTGTAATGTTTTTCGTCGACAGATACAATCGGCCATAAATGAGGGCCGATTGGCTTTTCAGGAGATGCAAGTAGACACACAACCTTTTCCTATTAATACAATAGAACTCACATGCAAAAAGGTCTTGGTTCGGCCCAAAATGGTCGATAAAGGCAAAGGCAAGGGCATCGTCATTGGTGATCCTCGCATATCAATTATATCACAAAAGGAGGTTGCTCAAAAGGCTTCGGACGAGAAGGCTAAAAAGTCCGAAGACGCCGGGAGGCAGGCACAATTAATGAACCAAACACATCAGCCTGGCCTGAGCATCGCAGATGGTCCGGCACCTACGTGCGGATGGTCCGGTGCTCATACAAACAGTCCGGCTAACTCAGCCGGACAGTCCACCTATGACCAAAGGCGTTAGCCTCTACATGAAGAAAGGAAAAAGACACAAGAGCAAAGCACATATAGTCGACTGATCAAAGCCGACACTACTTTGGATCAGTTGCTCTCCAAAAATGCTAGCAAAAAGACTGTTCCACGTGATCGGTCAACGAAGAAACCCCGGTCACCTGCTAAAACGAAACGACCGAACAAAACAGCCCAAAAGGCGACATGACAAGCATCACCTGTTCATCATATGAGACCCGGGTACTTTCCACCCATTTATTCATCATCGGTATATTATCCTACTCAAATGTGGAATGGCACGACGATGAATCCATGGTACATGTATAGTCCCTTTGTCTATCCAGGCTAGGGGGTACCTCCATTCTATTCATTTTGATCCATTGATCAAATGGTCATGGCCGAGAAAGATACAATCCAAAACGGTCTTTATACATTGGTGACTTACATCAGGTTTAGTTTATATGCTTTTGCTTCGTCAACCTTCACCAAAAGGCAAGGGGCATATGTTGGAAACCAAAAAAGGACCTCGCGGACGGTCCGACCCTGAGGCCGGACGGTCCGCGGTGGTGGCGCGGACGGTCCGCACATGCGCAGAGACAGTTAGGGTTCCTAGTTTCTCACGGGATTTGTTACCTAAAATCGTGGGATTAACTCGAGAAATAGATTGAAGCGGATCCAGACCTCCCCCTTTATATAGATGAAGGGCTACGGCCGATTGAACCCCCAACAATCGATCAAATCAAGTCTATTTCTCGTTTTTACCTTATGCATTAGGAGTAGCTCTAGTTTAGTTCTAGTTTAGTATTCCAATCTCTAAATTCTCCGCTTCTCTTCGACTCTACGTCGATTAGAGGAGTCTAGGTCGGCCTACCGAGCCTAGACGACCCCTAGGACCTCTCCTCCCCGACGGGGTCCCTCCCGGGAGCGAGATCTAGGCGCCGCTGGCGACCTTCGCCGCCCCTGCGCACGCGCGGACCGTCCGGCCCCAGGGCGCGGACCGTCCGGCACGTCAGGTAGGGAACCCAAGCCTTGCGCCAGGTCGCGGACCGTCCGCCCCTATGCAAAAAGCACCGCCGCCGGTTCTTGTTAGTGTTTGGCGCCCGAAAAAGGCGTCAACAATTATGACATTTATCTCTATACACTCTGTTATTATATGTGTTGTCTTCTTTAGCGCATATATGAGACGCACCCGACTTTTTTCCGGGTGTGACAGTTGTTAGAGCAACTCCAATAACACTAATAAAACTACCGGAAAAGTGATATTAGGAGGAAATTATGTTTTATCTCCTCCTAGCCCATTTTTGTAGTCGTCACCCATCCGTCATCCGTGGTGCTGCCTCCCGCATATTTCCGTGAGGCAAGATCCCCCAATACCCTGGCACGCGCGACGCAACATCATCGAAGTTGGAGGAGGCAGTGGTCTCGTTGACGCCATGGAGCCGGATAGGGATGAAAATGGTCGGTAAACACTAAAACCATTACCGTTTTCATATTTTTTATCGGAAACAAAATCGAAAACGGTAACTCTGGAAACGGAAACGATATCGGTATTTCTGAAACATCGGAAACGAAAGTTTGGTGCGAAAAATACACCGGTAACGGTCGAAATCTAAAATATGATCGGTAAATATATCAAACTTCACAATACAACAAAGTTGACAAAAGATCACAAAGACCACAAGTTCACAATTCATGATATAACAAGTTCACAAAGATCACAAATTTATAATATAAAAAGTTTACAAAGATCACAAGTTCACAATATAACAAATTCACAGTATAATAAGTTCATAAAGATCACAAGTTCACAGACTCAAAGTTACAATTCACAATATCCACTCGATCTAGCTGACAAGGCATACTTACTTATGAATATTTTTTTCTCACATAAAGAGTTTTTCACAACCTCATAGGAAAACCTTAAAACATAGTGTGTGGAAAAGACAGACTGTCGGCTCTCTATCATTATATATTACTAATACATAACATGTACATAGAAAATGGTGAATTCGTTCGAGAGACCAAATCGTTAATCCTAACTGTCTTCCAACACCATCTATCCTAAAAAAATCTTAAGGCGTCCAAAAAATACAAAAATAAGTAATCCTTATCTAGAGACATACAGGCGATGCGAAAAATCACATGCTGGAAAATTCCGAAAAAATTCTGAGACACAATTCCGAAAAATTCCGAGACACAATTCCGGAAAATTCCGAGACACAATTCCGGTAATTTTCGACAAAAACCGGTAACCGAAGGAAACGGTTAGTAAAACACCACGTCGATTCTGATACTGATTTCGATACAAAATTCCAAAAACCGATTCTGTTTTCGAAAAATACCGTTACTGCCCACCTCCAACAACCCTTCTCTGTGCAGGGCCAATCTGGGGCGGCATCCAACAACCCTCCGGAAGGGTTCAGCCCAACGCAACCCCGGCCAAACCGCCCACCTCCATGAGTCATTGTTTTAGACTTCAGAACTTATGTATAATACCTATGTTTCTGTTTGATACTTATGTGAGAGCTTGCGACGTTTGAGACTTATGTTTGTGTTCAACACTTATGTTTGTGATGGATATTTATGTTTGTGGTCACGGTTTTATGTTTGTGTTGGCTATTTATGTTTGTGATGATATCTGTGATGTATATATGTGATATATATGTGATATCTTCTGTTTGTGTGGATGGAAAACAAAAAACAAATAAAAAAGGTACATACTGGTCACTTTGTCGAGTGTAACACTCGGCAAAGAGGCTCTTTGCCGAGTGTCTGGGTCATAACACTCGGCAAAGAGCACAGACCTGGGCACCGGCTTAGGTTCTTTGCCGAGTGTTATGTCACTGGCACTCGGCAAAGAGATCGTCTTTGCCGAGTGCCAATTGGGACACTCGGCAAAGAGCCTGACATGGGGACCCTCCCTGGCGGGCTCTTTGCCGAGTGTCCCAAGCGGCACTCGGCACAGAAGGCGGCTTTGCCGAGTGCTGCCAGGCGGACACTCGGCAAAGATATCTTCGTTGCCGAGTGTCACCGTTGACACTCGGCAAAGCCGCCGTCTCCGTCAACCGGCGCCGTAACGGTCGCTTTTCTTTGCCGAGTGCACCCTGACACTCGGCAAAGATCTTTGCCGAGTGCCCGAGAAAAAGTACTCGGCAAAGAAGTCTTTGCCGATGCACAGTTTGCCGAGCCTTCTTTGCCGAGTGTTACACTCGGCAAAGGCTTTGCCGAGTGTTTTTAAGGCTTCGCCGAGTGCTTCCGGCACTCGGCGAAGAGGTTGATTCCGGTAGTGTGAATCATATCAAAAAAAATTCGAAATCGGTTTCCGAAATACCGAAAAATTTCGAAACCTAGAGCCGGAGATACAATCCGCCGAGACAAACAGAGGATGCAGGAGATGGTGGCCAGCGATGGAAGGTGCCTCGAATGGCAGATGGTCGCGCTGGTGTGATCCACATCCTCGCCGTGCAGAATCAGTCAGAGTAGTCCACATTGGACACCAAGCGCCTGATCAGGGAGGTGCGGCCAAGGGCCGTGGTCACCCGGGTCGCGCGTTCGGCCCTCGAAGATGTTCAAATCCAAGAGGATTGCCTGGCACGCAGGCAATGGAGGACTACTCTTGAAGTCACTGGCACCAACTCTTAGTTTCTTGATGTCCCAAGCAACTAGGGGTGTAAACGGATACTTATTCGGATATCAGTTTTTTGGTCTTTTTTCTTTGATTGTGAATTAATAGAATATAGAATCTGCTATGCAAATTTATATTCTTGTTTTTATATTGAGCTTGTAAAGATTCATGAAAGGTAAACCTCAAATCTATCATATATCTTCTTAAATAATAAATATAAGTTTCGGATACAAATCGAATACGGATACGGATATTTTTTTACCTTTTTTGTTGTATAGAGCAAATAATGTATGAAATAATTTATACAAAATGTTATTCTTGTTTATAATAATATGCTTCATAACATAAGAAGAGATTAGCATCAAATTTCATACATATCTATTTTATAATATTAAATTTGTCCTAATAATTCGGATATCCGTTTACACCCCTACAAGCAACCCCTTCCAATTTTGCCACCGAGTGTTGGCCATCTGAATGCAAGCTGACTGACAGATACGAAGCTCACCATTTGCTTAGTTTGTCTACCCTTTACTTGCTGATCTTTATCATATATTTGTTGATTTTACATCGATTGGTAGGGCTGTGGTTTTGCTCAGAAGTTGCTTACACAAGTTCACAAAGGGGAGCCAATCAGCAGTGATATGTTGTCTGATGTGTATGTATTTATTACTGCAATAGAGGCCCTGAGGATGGGTTTAAACAGTGCGGCCAGGTTCCAAATCGATACCAGAGATAAACATGGTTTAAATGGTCTGGATTTTTTCAGAACTCCAATCTGTTGAGAAGTGCCACATTCTTCTTGTGCAAGCTCTCAGGATTCAACTAAGAGAGTTTGGTTCTGTGGTGGCTATAGTTGACGCGAGCTGCTTAGCTAGAATAAGGAGACATTGGAACACCCCTGTTCCTTCAGAAATTACTCAATTAGCTTGGCTACTGTAGCCGACGACAAAACTGATGGAAACACTTGCTGCTATAGCCAAAGGCGCAGTACAGATGAAAAACACATAATAGCTTTTGGAGGATTAGTTATTAGTTGTCATGGCCTAATTAGGTCTCTAGTGGCCACGAGGTTGTTTTTTAAAAATTCTAGGGATTAGTTACTAGCAGTCTGTTGTGGGTTTAGAATTTTTGGAGGATTTTTTTTCGAACAATCCCCCATAACAAGTTTTAGGAAACAATTTTTTAGTGGGATCTTGGAGTTGCTCTTAGCCACGACTAAAAATTAGCTAGCTAAAAACTAACCAGTTAACTTAAGCAAGTCCAAGTGACTATATTCTTCTTAATTTATATGAACTTAAGAAGGTACCGTAGGCGTCCACATTGGTCTGGCGCACGGTTCTGCCTGCCTCCGACATCCTCCCCTTGCCACGCTCTCGGCCGCGCAATTCCAGGAACCCTCCATCGCCGCCCCACGGCCCCACCATCATCGCACTATCCATCGTCGCCCGCCATCATCGGCCCGTGCAACCACCCCGTGCGTCGATGCCTACCCCGTCCCCATCCCTGCGATGCCCGCAGCTAGGGGGATCCACCGCTTCACTGTGCCGCCGCCGAACCACACCTTCGCTCGCGGTGCCTCTGCCCCCGCTCTCGTCCGCCACCACGAGCGCCGCATCATCCCCGCCCCTCCCTCGCCCATCCCCTCCGGCCATCCCGCCACCCCCCGTGTCGCACACACACCTCGCCGTCACTTCTATCCATCCCACCTCCCCCTGCGGTTGTGTGCTACCCAGCCCATCTCTGCTCCTCGACAAGACCAATGGCGGCTGCTGCGTCCTCTGCTCCGCACGCCGTTGGCGCCGTCGCCTCCGCCAAGCCTAGATTCGTCGCCCCCGGTACCTGTACTCCCCCCCCCCGCAAGCTAATCTCCTTACCCTGTCGCCTCCGCCGCGCCGCGCCAACCGGCGGGTGACTGGCCTGACCGATCTGCATTGCTCGTGCAGTAGTGGCGAGGAGGAGGAGCGTGCGCATGGATCCCCAGCATGTCGCGTGATACCCGTCCCCAGCCCACGCCCCCACCCGGCTCCCAGCAGGCGGCGGTGGTGCCCATGGCTTCGTGGCTGTTGCTCCCCTTCTCCTCCTTCCCGTGGCCTACCCTGCCCCCACCCGGCTACTCCTCTTGCCATGGCAGCGGCAGCGATGGTGGCAGAGACAGCGGCTATTGGAGGCCGACTGTCGTCGCAGGCGCGCAGGTCGGCTGTGCTCTCCGTCGCCGCTTCGCCGGCCTCCTCCGCTCACCGGTACCGTGCCTCGCCTCGCCTTTCATTTGGTTGTAACTTGGGATGCATACCATGATAGCGTTTACTTAGTCTGTTCCCAACCAAACAGGCTTCAGTCTGTTGTTGACTGAGCTCTCACGGTCATTGTTGATTGGATGGAGATTTTTGTGTGTGTGTGCTCGATCAAATACTTAATGTCAAGTGAACCTTGCTACTCTAAAAGGTGCGACATCTTGATGCCTTGACGAAAATGGGTAGCTTTTGGTTTGACGGATCAGAATCATTTGCAACATTCCACATTCTTGCCGCGATAGGGAATGTGTTCTCTGCACCTTATGTTTGCAGCTCTGCTCTATTCAGTTAACTTCATAGAAAAAATATTTCATAGAAAAAATATCAGCTAACTTCCTACCTGTTGGATGTTGTCATAATGATGCAATTCAATTGTTTCTCTTTGAACTCTATTGGGCCCATGGTTGAAATGTTAAGTGGTCCTAGAAGATATCTAGCTGTTTATTTCAGTTCGGCGTTCGCAGGTGTTTGTTCTTAACCTCTTGGATTGGATGGTAGTGATCTGATCTTAAGTTATCATTCTTTTTAAGCTGTAAATTCTTGTCTAAATAAAACAGGCTAAATTTTTCTCTAGATGCTGTAATTCTCTAATGTTTAATCTTTTAAGCATTTCTACTGTATGACATCTATTTTACATGTTTATCTCAGGCTGCCGCATACTATTTCCACGGTTTGATTCTTGACGAGGGAAATACCTCTCTCGCACGGGTACTCAGAGTGGAGGACCCATGCTCCGCGGTGGCCAAATGGCTGCTTCATCGTGGAGGAATTGCTCCTACTCCGATCTCCATCGTCCTCGCTCCATTGGCTACTCCGCCGCCCGACACTGTCCACGTCGGAGTCCATGTTCGGCGTCTCCACTTCCACCTCCTGATCCGCTACGCGTTTCACCTCGGCAGATGTCAAAGTAGGTGTCTCGCCGCGGGTTTATGGTTCGCATTGGAATTTATGTGTTGTTCGTGCTTGATGAATTTTCTCCAAAAGAACAAGGGAGACAATGAGAGGTGTGTAATATGAACTCTACCTAATGCCTTGTTGCTCTACAAAATGTCCCATATGTATTCTTCTGTACTCTAATCTTGTTTGTTGTTGTTGGTCATCCTTATACTTTCCCCCACTATTGCAAGGCGATGTTGAAGCTGTCGATCTCGGGAATAAAGCTGTTGCGGAACCGGTGGGAGATGTAGTTGCGCCATCGTCAAGGCTGGCTAGGAGGCTACTACATGGATCATGGTGCCCTCCTTGGTGTCAAGGGATATGCTTGGATCAGAGTAGGGGTAGGTGAGGGTGAGGATTGTCCATTTATCGCCTTCAATTTCTTCAATACCATTGATATTTAAGTCGTCTCATCGAGCTTCTTTATATATTATTCCGCAACTTAATCTATTTTCTTGTCCCAAAATCATCACCACATCCAGTTACCTTATGTTGTTTTGATTTGTTGGTCGCTGCTTGTCGGCGTTCCGAGACCGGGGGGTCCCTGAGCCGACGAGTGAATGTCGCCGCGTGCCCCAGCCTAGATGGGTCGAGCACGAGGGCAAGCGCGAAGGGGGGAGAGCAAGGCGGCCGGAGACCGGCATGAGAGAGGTGGGAATCCCGTGGCCTTCGTGTTCGTCCCGCGCCCAGGTCGGGTGCGCTTGCAGTAGGGGTTACAAGCGTCCACGCGGGAGAGGGAGCGAGCGGCCTCAAGCGAGCGTGTGTCTCGTCCTCGTCCCCGCGCGGCCAACCCTCTTTAAGAGGGCCCTGGTCCTTCCTTTTATAGGCATAAGGAGAGGATCCAGGTGTACAACGGGGGTATAGCAGAGTGCTACGTGTCTAGCGGAGGAGAGCTAGCGCCCTAAGTACATGCCGTCGGGGCAGCCGGAGAGATTTTGGCACCCTCCTGGTGTGATGTCGTGGCCGTCGTAGGAGTGCTGGAGCCTGACGGAGGGACAGCTGTTGGAGCGGTTGAGTCCTTGCTGACGTCCTCTTGCTTCCGTAAGGGGGCTGAGAGCCACCGTCGTCACAGAGTATGCGGGGCGCCATCATTGCCTATCTGGCGGAGCGAGCCAGATGGGATGCCGGTCTTGTTCCCTGCGGCCCGAGTCAGCTCGGAGTAGGGTGATGATGGCGCCTCCTATTGACGTGGCTGGTCTGCGCCCTAGGTTGGGCGATGTGGAAGCTCCTCCGAAGCCGAGGTCGAGTCTGTCTCCCGTGGCCGAGGTCGAGTCCGAGCCCCCGGGTCGGGCGAGGCGGAGACCGTCGGCTGAGGTCGGGGCGTAGTCCGAGCCCTGGGGTCGGGCGGAGCAGAGTTCGTCGTCTTCTGGGGCTGAGCCCAAGTCCGAGCCCTGGGTCGGGCGGAGCGGAGTTCGCCGTCTTCCGGGACTGAGCCTGAGTCCGAGCCCTAGGTCGGGCGGAGCGGAGTTCGCCGTCTTCCGGGACTTTAGCCCGAGTCCGAGCCCTGGGTCGGGCGGAGTTCGTCGTCTTCCGGGACTTAGCCCGAGTCCGAGCCCTGGGTCGGGCGGAGCGGAGTTCGCCGTCTTCCGGGACTTTAGCCCGAGTCCGAGCCCTGGGTCGGGCGGAGTTCATCGTCTTCCGGGACTTAGCCCGAGTCCGAGCCCTGGGTCGGGCGGAGCGGAGCTTCCGATGGCGCCTTTGGCCGGGCCTGACTGCCTGTCAGCCTCACTCTGTCGAGTGGCACCGTAGTTGGAGCGGCGCAGGCGGCGCTGTCTTTCTGTCAGGCCGGTCAGTGGAGCGGCGAAGTGACGGCAGTCACTTCGGCTCTATCGGCTGGGGGTGCGCGTCAGGATAAAGGTGTCAGGCCACCTTTGCATTAAATGCTCCTGCGGCTTGGTCGGTCGGCGCGGCGATTTGGTCAGGGTTGCTTCTTGGCGAAGACAGGGCCTCGGGCGAGCCGGGAACACGTTCGCCACTGGAGGGGGGCCTCGGGCGAGACGGAGATCCTCCGGGGTCGGCTGCCCTTGTCCGAGGCCAGGCTCGGGCGAGGCGTGATCGAGTCCCTCGTATGGACTGATCCCTGACTTAATCGCACCCATCAGGCCTTTGCAGCTTTATGCTGATGGGGGTTACCAGCTGAGAATTAGGAGCCTTGAGGGTACCCCTAATTATGGTCCCCGACAGTAGCCCCCGAGCCTCGAAGGGAGTGTTAGCACTCGCTTGGAGGCTTTCGTCACACTTTTTTGCAAGGGGACCAGCCTATCTCGGTTGCGTTTTGTTCCGGTGGGTGCGCGCGAGCGCACCCGCCGGGTGTAGCCCCCGAGGCCTCGGAGGAGTGGTTTCACTCCTTCGAGGTCTTAATGCCTCGCGTAATGCTTCGGCTGGTCTGGTCGTTCCCTCATGCGAGCTGGCCGTAGCCCGGGTGTACGGTCGGGTCCCAAGTTCTCGGGCTGGTATGTTGACGCTGTCAACGGTTCGGCCGGAGCCGGGTTTGCGAGAGCAGCCCCCGAGCCTCTGCACAGGGCGAGAGGGCGATCAGGGACAGACTCGGCTTTTTTACATACGCCCCTGCGTCGCCTTTCCGCAAGGAGGAGGGGGGGAAGCGCCATGTTGCCCTCGATGGGCGTCGAACATGGTGTCTCCGGTGAGCTGCAAGCGGGTAATCCGAGTGGACGTCCGTGCCCCGTTCGTTAGGGGTCGGCTAGGGGCCCAGAGGCACGCCCAAAAGTACCTGCGGGTGATCTGCCGGACTCGGTCCCCTGGCGATAGGGTCCGAGGGCTCGATGCCTCCCTCTGATGGGATTCCGTTACAAGATTGTTCCCGCTGGTCTCGGAAATGTCCTAGGGTACCTCGGGAGCGCAGCCCGAGCCTTGGTTATGTATCGAACGTACCCATGGTCATCCCTCGCTCGGCGTCTGAGGCGGCTGTGAACCCTTCGGGGGCCAGCCTTCGAACCCCTGATCAGTAATGGGCGCGGAGCCCGAGTAGCCTGAGGCGGCCGTGGAACCCTTCCGAGGGGCCGGCCTTCGAACCTCTGACCAGTAGTGGGTGTAGGGCCCACGCGATCTGAGGCGGTTGTCGAACCCTTCCGGGGGGCCAGCCTTCGAACCTCTGATCAGTAGGGGGGCTCGGAGCCTGGTTCCTTCTCGGGGAAGGATCATTTTCGGGGTATCCCCCTTTCCCGGTCCCTGTTGCAAGAGAGAGAAAGAGGAAAAAAGGAAAAGGATACGAAATCGAACGACGCGGCGTACCTTTTTTGACGCGGTCATTATGGCGAAGGCGAAGCGTCGCCCGCTTCTCCTGCCAGAGGCGCCGCCTGTCCCACCGCGGAGTTAATGCGATGGGGCGAGTGGTTGGCGGGGCGGCCGTTGTGCGTGCGCGAGCCGTTCGGGGAATGGCTGTTTCGCTTTGCGTTTTTTAATCCCGCGTCCGGTCCTGGCGGAACGTTTGGACCGGTCTCGCCTTGGTCTTTATATACTCGGGAGAGGGTCTGGCGATGGTTCTTTGCTCTGCTTCCTGCCTCCCTCTCAGGTTTTCGCAACCCGAGAGACTTAGCCAGAGAAGAGGAAACCGCCTTTCCTGTCCCTTGCGCCGCCACCCCTTCCGCTCGGTGATGGCTGACCGGGTGACCATCATCTCGCCGCGCAACCCATGGCCTTTTTCCACGGTGACGGCGAGTGATCTGGAGGATCTTGTTGGCGAGGGTTTACTCCGCCCTCTCACCGATGAGCAGCGGCCGGAATGGATTCCCCCCGTGGGCGGAGCCGCTCCGTCCCCACCGCCGGGGTACATCGTAAGCTTCGTCTACTTCCACGAGAGGGGATTTGGTGTGCCGGCGAGCCGATTCATGCGGGCAATCCTGCACCACTACAGGGTGGAGTTGCACAACCTCAGCCCCAACTCTATCTCGCAGGCCGCCATCTTCGTAGCGGTGTGCGAGGGGTACTTGGGGATCGCCCCCCATTGGGATTTGTGGACCCATCTCTTTTTTGCGGAGCTTTTTGCTTCGCCGACGGGGGAGAGGAAGGTCCGCGCAGCGGTGCGGGCCGGTGGCTGCACCCTCCTGTTGAGGCAGTCGCGGGCGTCGCTGTATATTCCCGCCATCCTTGCGTCCTCGAACAAGGGGTGGCAGCGCCGGTGGTTCTACCTCCGGAATGACGGCGAGTTGCTCCCGCCGTTCTCCCAGCGAGTAGTCACCACCGTCGCTGATGCTTGGCGCCACGGGACCCCGCACGAAAGACAGAAGAATCTTGAACCTCTTCTCAAGGCCTTGGAGGCGCTGCGAAAGGGGGGACTCACCGCTGCGGGAGTGATTGCCGCCATCCACCGCCGGAGGGTGCTTCCCTTGGCGGAGCGACGGCTGCCGCTTTGGGAGATGACACCGGAGGCTGACTTGGAGGGCTCGCGGATGTCCTCTGATCCTATTCCCTTCGACGTCCTCCACGGGCGGGTGTCCGTTGCGTTGGGGAAGCCGGACCCCGACGCCTTCTCCCAGCCTTTGATGCGCCCTGACCAAGGGTGCGTGACTCTGGTGAGTGTCCCCTCCCTCTTTCTTCTTGCGTCGGATTGCCCTTGGTTTTTATGGTCGGGATTTCCATCCGTCTTCAGGAGGTAGGGTGGCACAAGCCTTCCTTGCCACGGGTCCCGCAGGATGCGGCGGACCGAGCAGCGCGGCGGGTTGCCGCGGAGGAGAAGAAGAAAAAGAAGGACGCGGAGAAGGCCCGGGCCCGCGAGCGGAGGCGGGCTCGAGACGCCTTGGAAAAGCTTCGTCGCCGGCAGGAGAGGGAGGGGCTCCCGAGGGAGCCGTCGCCGGAAACGCCCGACGACGACGACGATGATGAAGATGATGACGAGGAAGACGACATGGGTGCCCGCCTCGGCTTCAGCCCTGGCTTGGGGTTAGGCCAGGAGCCGTCAAGCCAGCCCCCGAGCGGGCTGATGCCGTCAGTTCCTGGAGTCGGGACGCCGAGGTCCTGGCCCGAGGGGCGGGGGCAATCCGAGAGGGTACTTGACCCCTCGGCTGGAGGAGTTAAGGCGACCCCGGGGAGCCAGGCCGAGGCGTCTGCTCCCCGAGAGCCGCCGCCCACGCCGGCAGCGCAGGGGAGTGACCCTCAGGTCGCCGTGGCAGTGCCTGGGCAGTCCGCCCCCCGGGCGTCCAGGGCGCCCAAAGCAAGGGTGGTGCCGAAGCTACCGGCGAAGCGGACCTCGGCGGCGGCTCCGGGGGTCGAGATCCGAGAGACCTCCCCCCAGGCTCGGTTGATCATGGCCCGGAGCGGGTAAGTATTTTGGAATGTCTTTGTCCTGGCTTTTCATTCGTATGTCCCGGCCGTGATTTTTCTTTCTTCCCTCAGCAAGCGAAGCCATGGCCTGACTGACCTGGCACCCCGGAAGGCCCTTAAGACGGCGCCGGCTTGCGCGGCCAGCGCCGCTCCGGGCCTTGCCGTTCAGCTGACCTTCTCGCAAGGTGCTCGACAGCAGGGGGCCCAGGCGGCACCAGCCGCCGTGGAGCGGGTTCCCGAGGCTGGCTCTTCTGCTGAGGCGGTCATTGTGATAGGGGAGGCGGCTGACGCGGACGTGGCCCCGGGCCCACCGGACGTGCCGGCGATGTCGGCACCTGTCGCTACTGAAGTCGCCGCCGTCCCGGTCGGGGAGCGGTCGGTCGCTGCCGACGTCGAGACGGCTGAGGCATCGGCGCTCGGTGCCTCGGAAGAGGGGGGCGTGGAGACGCGATCCGTCCCACCGGGCGGCAGCCTTGTCGCTGTACGACGGAGCTCCGAGGGCCGGCGCAAGCTGCTCCGGTTCCGGACCCATGAGGGCTCGGATCCCGTCTTCGTTCTCGACGATGAACGGGAGGACCAGTCCTAGGACGAGCTCCGCGAGTGTGCCGAAGCAACGGTGGGGTCGCTCCGGTCGTCGCTGGAGGTTTTCTGCAGGGACGTCCCCAAAATCCTCCAGGTAATGGTTTCAGGCATACCTTTTCTCTTTTGTGACCAAGGCGGCTCTCGTGACGCCCCGCTTCCTTCCCTCGGGATCTGACGGATCTGAGCGCCGCCAAGTCGTTGTTCATCCGCCGCGAGGTCGACATCTGGGGCTCGCTGCGATCCCTGAGGACCTCGCTCGTCGGGGCTACTACGCGCCTCTCTCAGCAGGGTGCGGAGGTGGCGGACCTTCGGTTGCTCCGCACCGATCTGAGAGCCGAGGCGGCAGCGGCGCGCGCGGAGGCGGCCCCGGTGCGCGCAGAAGCGCAACGACAGCAGTCGGAGTTCGACCGGGTCGTCAAGGAGCGGGACCAATCTCGGGGTCGGGCTGCCGAGGCCGAAAGCCGGGCCGAAACCCTTGCAGCCGACCTAGCCGTAGCCCAGGTCGCAGCCTCGGAGCAGCGTGCCCGAGCCGGAGGTACGCCTTGGCCATCTTCGATTTTTGTTTCTGCTTGTTTCCTCTGCTTGTGCTTGAGACCTTTCTTCTGGCTGTTCGCAGAGCTCGAGTCCGCCCTTGATGAGTCTGCCAAGGCGCTTGCCGAGGCGCTTGCCGGGGCGGCCGAGCAGAGGGAGGCCGACCACGCGGCCATGTCCGAGGCCGTCTCGGATTTTTGCCGGGTCCTTGGCTCCGGTGACGTCCCCTCAGGAAGCTCCCCTCAAAGTCGCCTTCAAGTCTTGGGCAAT
Source organism: Zea mays (assembly GCF_902167145.1). Taxonomy (NCBI): domain Eukaryota; kingdom Viridiplantae; phylum Streptophyta; class Magnoliopsida; order Poales; family Poaceae; genus Zea; species Zea mays. The sequence continues at coordinate 197,218,092 of NC_050096.1, forward strand.
CATGTGCGCGGCAGACTCCGCGAGGCGCTACACCACGGCGTCAGGCGGGCCTTCGCCGTGCTCGCTTCCCACTACGTTGTGGACCTGGAGCGGGTCAGCGAGGGGTATTGCCTTCCCGACGAAGATGAAGCCGCCCTGGCAGAAGTCCAGAGGCTCGATGCGGCCATCGCGGGTCTGAGCGCAGTGCTGGCGACCACCTTTGAGGCAGAGATCCTCCCACCTGCGCCGTCGTCGGAAGTCGGGATGGACTTTGCCGAAGGTGGGGACGAAGCCGAAGTCGCGGCTCCTTCCCGAGGCGACGCCTAACTCTGTTGGAACAGTTTCTGTTGGATGCACGTGTGTCTTTCTGCGGCCGCTGAGGCCTGAACACCTTGTTACCGTTGCATGAAGTCGTACTCCTTTCCCTTTCATTTTGCGTGTCCGGCTTCGCCTGTTAGTAATAGGGTGGCTTCCCCAAGTAGGGGTCACTTTTCGTGGCAGGTGACGAGTGAGGTGTCCGTAACCCGGAGGCATAGGAGTCCCTCGGCTCAGTCGGCCTTGCCACTTACATGCACCCGCATTCGCTCCTTGGGGTCCTGCTTCCGACATAGCCGGGGGAACGCCAAAGCCTTTTTGATTGAAAATTTTGAACGCAGAGGGGTTCCCCCCTTTTTAGCCCCCGAGGGAGGGTCGGGCTCTGCCGAGGCAAGGCTGACCCTTCCTTGACGACTAAAACTCGCGTGGGAGCGAGGTATACGAACAACTTGAAAACATCTTAAGGGTAGAAGCGACGTAGCTGTTGGATGTTCCAAGCGTTGCCGTAAACCTCGCCTTGGCTGTTGGCCAGCATGTACGTTCCGGGCTTCAGAACTTTGGCGATGACAAGCGGCCCTCCCCAGGGGTGCGTGTAGCCCCCGGGTGTCCCCAACAAGGGCTCGGGGTGCTGCGCGATGGTCGTGATCTTCTCCAGGTTGGCTTCGATGCCCCGCTTGGAGACGACGAACCCCAAGAGCATGCCCCGGGGCACCCCGAAGACACACTTTTCGGGATTGAGCTCGACGCCTTTCGCCTCTTTGATGAACCCCGCCACCATTAGCTTGTAGATCTCCTCGCCTATGGCTCTGCGCTCCTCCTCGTCGAATCGGCGCAGAGACTGCTTGACGGGTCGGGCTCCGGCTCGGACGTCCAGTGAGTGCTCGGCGACATCCCTCGGTATGGCGGGCATGTCCGAGGGACTCCACGCGAAGGCATCGGTGTTCGCGCGGAGAAAGTCGACGAGCACTGCTTCCTATTTGGGATTGATCCCGGAGCCGATCCGGATCTGCTTGGAGGCGTCGCCGCTGAGGTCGAGGGGGACGGACTTAACCGTCTCCGCTGGCTCAAAGTTGCTGGCATGACGCTTCACGTCTGGCACCTCCTTCGAGAGGCTCTCCAGGTCGGCGATGAGGGCCTCGGACTCGGTGAGGGCCTCGGCGTACTCCACGCACTCCACGTCGCATTCGAACGCGTGTTTGTACATGGGGCCGACGGTGATGACCCCGTTGGGGCCCGGCATCTTGAGCTTCAGGTAGGTGTAGTTGGGGACGGCCATGAACTTCGCGTAGCATGGTCTTCCCAGTACCGCGTGGCAGGTTCCTCGGAACCCGACCACCTCGAACGTCAGGGTCTCCCTTCGGAAGTTGGAGGGTGATCCGAAGCAGACGGGAAGGTCGAGCTTTCCGAGGGGCTGGACGCGCTTCCCGGGAATGATCCCATGGAAGGGCGCAGCGCCTGCCTGGATGGAGGACAGACCAACATGCAGGAGCCCGAGGGTCTCGGCGTAGATGATGTTGAGGCTGCTGCCTCCGTCCATGAGGACCTTGGTGAGCCTGACGTCGCCGATGACGGGGTCGACGACGAGCGGGTATTTCCCCGGGCTCGGCACATGGTCGGGGTGATCGTCTCGGTCGAAGGTGATGGGCTTGTCGGACCAGTCTAGATAGACTGGCGCCGCCACCTTCACCGAGCAGACCTCCCGGCGCTCTTGCTTGCGGTGCCGAGCCGAGGCATTCGCCGCTTGCCCACCGTAGATCATGAAGCAGTCGCGGACCTCGGGGAACTCTCCTGCCTGGTGATCTTCCTTCTGGTCGTCGTTGTGGGCCCTGCCACCCTCCGCGGGCGGCCCAGCCCTGTGGAAGTGGCGTCGAAGCATGACGCACTCCTCAAGGGTGTGCTTGACGGGCCCCTGGTGATAGGGGCACGGCTCCTTGAGCATCTTGTCGAAGAGGTTGGCACCTCCGGGGGGTTTCCGAGGGTTCTTGTACTCGGCGGCGGCGACAAGGTCCACGTTGGCGGCGCCGCGTTTCGCTTGCGACTTCTTCTTGCCCTTCTTCTTGGCGCCGCGCTGAGTTGACGCCTCGGGGGCATCTTCCGAAGGGCGGCCCTGGGGCTGCTTGTCCTTCCGGAAGATAGCCTCGACCGCCTCCTGGCCGGAGGCGAACTTGGTGGCGATGTCCATCAGCTCGCTCGCCCTGGTGGGGGTCTTGCGACCCAGCTTGCTCACCAGGTCGCGGCAGGTGGTGCCAGCGAGGAACGCGCCGATGACATCCGAGTCGGTGATGTTGGGCAGCTCGGTGCGCTGCTTCGAGAATCGCCGGATGTAGTCCCGGAGAGACTCTCCCGGCTGCTGTCGGCAGCTTCGGAGGTCCCAGGAATTCCCGGGGCGCACGTACGTGCCTTGGAAATTGCCGGCGAAAGCTTGGACTAGGTCGTCCCAGTTGGAGATCTGCCCCGGAGGCAAGTGCTCCAACCAGGCGCGAGCGGTGTCGGAGAGGAACAGGGGGAGGTTGCGGATGATGAGGTTGTCATCGTCCGTTCCACCCAGTTGGCAGGCCAGACGATAGTCCGCGAGCCACAGTTCCGGTCTCGTCTTCCCCGAGTACTTTGTGATAGTAGTCGGGGGTCGGAACCGGGTCGGGAACGGCGCCCGTCGGATGGCCCGGCTGAAGGCCTACGGACCGGGTGGTTCGGGTGAGGGACTCCGATCCTCCCCGCTGTCGTAGCGTCCCCCACGCCTGGGGTGGTAGCCTCGGCGCACCCTCTCATCGAGGTGGGCCCGACGGTCGTGGTGAGGGTGCTTGTTGCCGAGGCGACCCGGGGCCGCAGGCGCGGTGTTGCGCGTGCGCCCGGAGTAGACCGAGGCTTCCCTCATGAATCGGGAAGTCGCGGCATGAGGTTCCGAGGGGTACCCCTGCCTTCAGGAGGCAGAGCTCTCGACCCGTCGGACCGCGGCGCCTTCCAAGAGATTCTTGAGCTCTCCCTGGATTCGTCGCCCCTCGGTGGTTGATGGCTCCGGCATCGCGCGGAGAAGCATTGCTGCTGTGGCCAGGTTCTGGCCTACCCCACTGGATGCGGGTGGTGGCCTGACCCTGACGTCGTCGGCGACGCGGTGCTGGAAGCCCTAGGGTAGATGACGTATTTCTCCGGCCGGGGGTTGGCCCGCCCATGCCTGCCCGACGTCCCGGCGGATCGGCTCAAGCGCTCCTGCTCCCTCGTCAAGCCTGGCCTGCACCCCGCGGATTTGCTCGAGCTGTGGGTCATGGCCCCCCGCCTGAACGGGGACCACAGCTAGCTCCCGTGGGATGTCAACGCGAGGCACCGGCCTAGGGAGATCACCGTCCTTCGGCATGCCGAGATGGTTGCCTTCGGAGGGACCCCCTAGATCGACGTGGAAGCATTCGCGACTTGGGCCACAGTCCTCGTCGCCGAGGCTACGGCTACCGTCGGAACAGTCGGAGAGGCAGTAGTCACATGCGGTCATGAAGTCCCGCATGGCACTGGGGTTGCCAAGTCCAGAGAAATCCCAACAGAAGCTGGGCTCGTCGTCTTCCTCGTACCCGGAGGGCCCGTAGGTCGAGACGTCCGTCAGCCGGTCCCAAGGTGACCGCATACGAAACCCTAGTGGGTTTGGACTCGCCTCTACGAGAGCGCCCGCCAAAGCGGGGTCGCTAGGCGGGTTGAGGCTGAATCCAAATGACGTGGGATGAGAATCGATCGGTACCTTTTGGTCGACGGGCGGCGATGAGGTCACGTCGGGGACTGACTGCGGCGTCGTCTCAGGTACAAGGGTGATGTCCAGCAAGCTTTTCGCGAGCGTGCTGGCGTCGTCCGCTTGCTCGGGATTGGCGTGTCGCGGGGAGACGGCGCTCGCCTTCGTCTCAAACGCGAGGTCGACACCCGGTGCGCCCCCCGTTGGGGCGCTGGGGCCGTCGACTCGCCTCGACAGCCGACGAGGCACTGCCTCCTGCTTGGCCTTGGTTGCCCCGCCTCCTCCTCCGTCGGTGGGGGAGAGGACGGGGTGAGCTCGAAGGTTGTTCTTCCACCATGCGGGGAAGACGTCGTCGATTCCGCCGTCGGCGGGCGGGTTGTCGGCCGCCATTGTCGTTGTCGCACGGCGGTGGAAGGAGTATCATGTCGTAGCTGCCATCGAGGGACACGAACTCAAGACTCCCGAAACGGAGCACCGTCCCGGGTTGGAGAGGTTGCTGGAGACTGCCCATCTGGAGCTTGACGGGAAGCTGTTCGTCAACACGCAGCAGGCCCCTACCTGGCGCGCCAACTGTCGGTGTTCCGAGACCGGGGGGTCCCTGAGCCGACGAGTGAATGTCGCCGCGTGCCCCAGCCCAGATGGGTCGAGCGCGAGGGCAAGCGCGAAGGGGGGAGAGCGAGGCGGCCGGAGACCGGCGTGAGAGAGGTGGGAATCCCGCGGCCTTCGTGTTCGTCCCACGCCCAGGTCGGGTGCGCTTGCAGTAGGGGGTTACAAGCATCCACGCGGGAGAGGGAGCGAGCGGCCTCAAGCGAGCGCGTGTCTCGTCCTCGTCCCCGCGCGGCCAACCCTCTCTAAGAGGGCCCTGGTCCTTCCTTTTATAGGCGTAAGGAGAGGATCCAGGTGTACAACGGGGGGTATAGCAGAGTGCTACGTGTCTAGCGGAGGAGAGCTAGCGCCCTAAGTACATGCCGTCGTGGCAGCCGGAGAGATTTTGGCACCCTGCTGGTGTGATGTCGTGGCCGTCAGAGGAGTGCTGGAGCCTGACGGAGGGACAGCTGTCGGAGCGGTTGAGTCCTTGCTAACGTCCTCTTGCTTCCGTAAGGGGGCTGAGAGCCGCCGTCGTCACAGAGTATGCGGGGCGCCATCATTGCCTATCTGGCGGAGCGAGCCAGATGGGATGCCGGTCTTGTTCCCTGCGGCCCGAGTCAGCTCGGAGTAGGGTGATGATGGCGCCTCCTGTTGACGTGGCTGGTCTGCGCCCTAGGTTGGGCGATGTGGAAGCTCCTCCGAAGCCGAGGTCGAGTCTGTCTCCCGTGGCCGAGGTCGAGTCCGAGCCCCCGGGTCGGGCGAGGCGGAGACCGTCGGCTGAGGTCAGGGCGTACTCCGAGCCCTGGGGTCGGGCGGAGCGGAGTTCGTCGTCTTCTGGGGCTAAGCCCAAGTCCGAGCCCTGGGTCGGGCGGAGCGGAGTTCGCCGTCTTCTGGGACTGAGCCCGAGTCCGAGCCCTGGGTCGGGCGGAGTGGAGTTCGCCGTCTTCCGGGACTTTAGCCTGAGTCCGAGCCCTGGGTCGGGCGGAGTTCGTCGTCTTCCGGGACTTAGCCCGAGTCCGAGCCTTGGGTCGGGCGGAGCGGAGTTCGCCGTCTTCTGGGACTTTAGCCCGAGTCCGAGCCCTGGGTCGGGCGGAGTTCGTCGTCTTCCGGGACTTAGCCCGAGTCCGAGCCCTGGGTCGGGCGGAGCGGAGCTTCCGATGGCGCCTTTGGCCGGGCCTGACTGCCTGTCAGCCTCACTCTGTCGAGTGGCACCGTAGTTGGAGCGGCGCAGGCGGCGCTGTCTTTCTGTTAGGCCGATCAGTGGAGCGGCGAAGTGACGGCAGTCACTTCGGCTCTGTCGGCTGGGGGGCGCGCGTCAGGATAAAGGTGTCAGGCCACCTTTGCATTAAATGCTCCTGCGGCTTGGTCGGTCGGCGCGGCGATTTGGTCAGGGTTACTTCTTGGCGAAGACAGGGCCTCGGGCGAGCCGGGAACACGTTCGCCGCTGGAGGGGGGCCTCCGGCGAGACGGAGATCCTCCAGGGTCGGCTGCCCTTGTCCGAGGCCAGGCTCGGGCGAGGCGTGATCGAGTCCCTCGTATGGACTGATCCCTGACTTAATCGCACCCATCAGGCCTTTGCAGCTTTATGCTGATGGGGGTTACCAGCTAAGAATTAGGAGCCTTGAGGGTACCCCTAATTATGGTCCCCGACACTGCTCCTTGGAGAATGTTCATGCTATGGACACAAACTCAAGTGGACGTGGTGTTCGACAATTCAAAACATACCTATTGCATATTGTCGGGGACCATAATTAGGGGTACCCCCAAGACTCCTAAATCTCAGCTGGTAACCCCCATCAGCACTAAGCTGCAAAGGCCTGATGGGTGCGATTAAGCCAAGGCTCGGTCCACTCAAGGGACACGACCTCGCCTCGCCCAAGCCCAGCCTCGGGCAAAGGCAGCCGACCCCAGAAGGTTCACGTCTCGCTTGAGGCCCAGTCTTCGCCAAGAAGCAACCTTGGCTAGATCGCCGCACCGACCGACCAAATCGCAGGAGCATTTAATGCAAGGATGGCCTGACACCTTATCCTGTCACGCGCCCTTCAGTCGACAGAGCCGAAAGTGACCGCAGTCACTTCGCCGCCCCACTGACCGGCCTAACAAGAAGACAGCGCCGCCTGCGTCGCTCCGACTGCTGTGCCACTCGACAGAGTGAGGCTGACAGCAGCCAAGTCCGGCCTCGGGCGCCATAGGAAACTCCGCCTCGCCCGACCCCAGGGCTCGGACTCGGGCTCGGCCCCGTAAGACGACGAACTCCGCTTCGCCCGACCCCAGGGCTCGGACTCGGGCTCGGCCCTGGAAGACGATGAACTCTGCTTCGCCCGACCCCAGGGCTCGGACTCGGGCTCGGTCCCGGAAGACGACGAACTCCGCCTCGCCCGACCCAGGGCTTGGACTCGGGCTCGGCCCCGGAAGACGACGAACTCCGCCTCGCCCGACCCAGGGCTCGGACTCGGGCTCGGCCCCGGAAGACGACGAACTCTGCCTTGCCCGACCCAGGGCTCGGACACGACCTTGACCTCGGAAGACCGACTCGACCCCGACCTCGGAGGAGCCTCCGCCTCGCCCGACCCAGGGCTCAGACCGACCACGTCACAGGGGGGCCATCATTACCCTATCCCTAGCTAGCTCAGGCTACGGTTAACAGGACCGGCGTCCCATATGGCTGGCCCCGGAAAACAGATAATGATGGCGCCCCGTGTGCTCCATGACGACGGCGACTCTCAAACCCTTATGGAAGCAAGGAGACGTCAGCAAGGACTCGACAGCCCCGACAGCTGTCCTTCCGCAAGGCTCCAACGCTCCTCCGACGGCCACGACATCATATGGACAGGGTGCCAAAACCTCTCTGGCTGCCACGAAGGCATGTACTTAGGCCACTAGCTCCTCTCTGCTCGACACGATAACGCATTGCTACACCCCCCATTGTACACCTGGACCCTCTCCTTACGCCTATAAAAGGAAGGTCCAGGGCTCTCTTACGAGAAGGTTGGCCGCGCGGGAGGACGGGGCGACGCGTAGAGTCCCTCGCTCTCCCCCCACGCGGACGCTTGTAACCCCCTACTGCAAGCGCACCCGACCCGGGCGCAGGACAAACACGGAGGCCGCGGGCTTTCCCCTCTCTTCTACCCCACTTCGTGCTCCGTCTCGCGCCGACCCATCTGGGCTGGGACACGTGGCGACGATTCACTGGCCGGTCCAGGGACCCCCCCCGGGGTTGAAACGCCGACAGTTGGCGTGCCAGGTAGGGGCCTGCTGCGTGTTGATGAACAGCTCCCTGTCAAGCTCCAGATGGGTAGTCTCTAGCAACCTTTCCAACCCGGGACGGTGCTCCGTTTCGGGAGTCTTGAGTTCATGTCCCTCGACGGCAGCTACGACATGATACTCTTTCCTCCGCCGCGCAACGACGACAATGGCGGCCGACAACCCACCCGCAGGCGGCGGAATCGACGACGTCTTCCCCACGAGGCGGAAGAACGGCGTCCGAGTTTGTCCCGTCACCTCCCCCGCCGGAGGAGGAGGAGGCGGGGCAACCGTGGCCAAGCAGGAGGCGGCACCTCATCGGCTGTCGAGCGAGTCGACGGTGCCGGCGCCCCGACAGGGGACACGTCGGGCGTCGACCTCGCGTCTGAGACGAAGACGAGTGCCGTTTCCCTGCAACACGCCAACCCCAAGCGGACGGACGACGCTAGCACGCTCGCGAAGGACCTGCTGGGCGTCACCCTCGTACCTGAGACGATGGTGCAGTCCGCCCCCGACGTGACAACGTCACCACCTATCGACCAAGAGGTACCGACCGACTCCCGTCTCATGCCTCTTGGATTCAGCCTCGACCCACCAAGCGACCCCGCTTTGGTAGAAGCCTTCATAGAGGCATGCACCAGCCCTCCGGGGTAACATATGCGGTCACCCTGGGACCGGCTGACGGTCGTCTCGACCTACGGACCCTCGGGTTCCGAGGAAGATGACGAGCCCAACTTTGGTTGGGATTTCTCCGGGCTCGGTAACCCCGGCGCCATGCGAGCCTTTATGACCGCATGCGACTACTGCCTTTCCGATTGTTCCGACAGTAGCCACAGCTTCGGCGACGGAGACAACGGCCCAAGTCGTGAATGTTTCCACGTCGATCTAGGGGGTCCCGACGAAGGCAACCATCTTGGTATACCGGAAAACGGTGATCCCCCTAGGCTTGCGCCTCGCGTTGACATCCTTCGGGAGCTAGCTGTGGTCCCAGTCCCTGCGGGGGGTCAGGACGCACAGCTCGAGCAAATCCATGAGATGCAGGCCAGGCTCGACGAGGGGGCAGGAACACTTGAGCCGCTCCGCCAGAACATCGGGCAGGAATGGGTAGGCCAAGCTCCGGCCGGAGAAGTGCGTCATCTACCCCAGGGCGTCCAGCTCCGCATCGCCGACGACGTCAGGACAAGGCCGCCACCGGCTTCAAGTGGGGTCAGCCAGAACCTGGCTGCAGCAGCGGTACTTCTCCGCGCAATGCCGGAACCATCAACCACCGAAGGGCGACGGATCCGGGGAGAGCTCAAGAATCTCCTGGAAGATGTCGCGGTCCGACGGGCCGAGAGCTCTACCTCCCGAAGGCAGGGATACCCCTCGGAGCACCGCGCCGCGACTTCCCGATTCGTGCGGGAAGCCTCGGTCCACACCGGGCACACGCGCAACACAGCGCCTGCAGCCCCGAGACGCTTTGGCAACGAGCACCACCACCGCAACCATCGAGCTCGCCTCCACGAGAGGGTGCGCCGAGGCTACCACCCCAGGCGTGGGGGATGCTACGATAGCGGGGAGGATCGGAGCCCCTCGCTCGAACCACCCGGCCCGCAGGCTTTCAGCCGAGCCATACGACGGGCGCCGTTCCCGACCCGGTTTCGAACCCCGACTACCATCACAAAGTACTCGGGGGAGACAAGACCGGAACTGTGGCTCGCGGACTACTGGCTGGCCTGCCAACTAGGTGGAACGGACGATGACAACCTCGTCATCCGCAACCTCCCCCTGTTCCTCTCCGACTCCGCTCGAGCCTGGCTGGAGCATCTGCCTCCGGGGCAGATCTCCAACTGGGACGACTTGGTCCAAGCCTTCGCTGGTAATTTCCAGGGCACGTATGTGCGCCCTGGGAACTCCTGGGATCTCCGAAGCTGCCGCCAGCAGCCGTGAGAGTCTCTCCGGGACTACATCCAACGATTCTCAAAGCAGCGCACCGAGCTGCCCAACGTCACCGACTCGGATGTCACCGGCGCGTTCCTCGCCGGCACCACCTGCCGCGACCTGGTGAGCAAGCTGGGTCGCAAGACCCCCACCAGGGCGAGCGAGCTGATGGACATCGCCACCAAGTTCGCCTCTGGCCAGGAGGCGGTTGAGGCCATCTTCCAGAAGGACAAGCAACCCCAGGGCCGCCAGCCGGAAGATGTTCCCGAGGTGTCCGCTCAGCGCGGCACCAAGAAGAAAGACAAGAAGAAGTCGCAAGCGAAATGCGACGCGGCCGACGCAGACCTTGTCGCTGCCGCTGAGTACAAGAACCCTCGGAAACCTCCCGGAGGCGCAAATCTATTCGACAAGATGCTCAAGGAGTCGTGCCCCTATCATCAGGGACCCGTCAAGCACACCCTTGAGGAATGCGCCATGCTTCGGCGTCACTTTCACAGGGCCAGGCCACCTGCGGAGGGTGGCAGGGCCCCCCACGACGACAAGAAGGAGGATCACCAGGCAGAGGAGTTCCCCGAGGTCCGCAACTGCTTCATGATCTATGGTGGGCCAGTGGCGAACGCCTCGGCTCGGCACCGCAAGCAAGAGCGTCGGGAGGTCTGCTCGGTAAAGGTGACGGCGCCGGTCTACCTAGACTAGTCCGACAAGCCCATCACCTTCGACCAGGGCGATCACCCCGACCGCGTGCCGAGCCCGGGGAAATACCCGCTCGTTGTCGACCCCGTCATCGGCAACGTCAGGCTCACCAAGGTCCTCATGGACGGAGGCAGCAGCCTCAACATCATCTACGCCGAGACCCTCGAGCTCCTGCGGATCGATCTGTCCTCGGTCCGGGCCGGTGCGGCGCCTTTTCACGGGATCATCCCCGAGAAACGCATCCAACCCCTCGGACGACTCGATCTGCCCGTCTGCTTCGGGACCTCCTCTAACTTCAGAAGGGAAACCCTCACGTTCGAGGTGGTCGGGTTCCGAGGAACCTACCACGCAGTACTAGGGAGGCCATGCTACGCCAAGTTCATGGTCGTCCCCAACTACACCTACCTCAAGCTCAAGATGCCGGGCCCCAATGGGGTCATCACCGTCGGCCCCACGTACCGACACGCGTACGAATGCGACGTAGAATGCGTGGAGTACGCCGAGGCCCTCGCCGAATCCGAGGCCCTCATCACCGACCTGGATAGCCTCTCCAAGGAGGCGCCAGACGTGAAGCACCATGCCCGCAACTTTGAGCCAGCGGAGACGGTTAAGTCCGTCCCACTCGACCCCAGCAACGACGCCTCCAAGCAGATCCGGATCGGCTCCGAGCTCGACCCCAAATAGGAAGCAGTGCTCGTCGACTTTCTCCGCGCAAACGCCAAAGTTTTCGCGTGGATTCCCTCGGACATGCCTGGCATACCGAGGGATGTCGCCGAGCACTCGCTGGATATCCGAGCTGGAGCCCGACCCGTGAAGCAACCTCTGCGCTGATTCGATGAAGAAAAGCGCAGAGCCATAGGCGAGGAGATCCACAAGCTGATGGCCGCAGGGTTCATCAAAGAGGTATTCCATCCCGAATGGCTTGCCAACCCCGTGCTTGTGAGAAAGAAAGGAGGGAAATGGCGGATGTGTGTAGACTACGCTGGTCTAAACAAAGCATGCCCAAAAGTTCCCTATCCTCTGCCTCGCATCGATCAAATCGTGGATTCCACTTCGGGATGCGAAACCCTGTCTTTCCTCGATGCCTACTCAAGGTATCACCAAATCAGGATGAAAGAGTCCGACCAGCTCGCGACTTCTTTCATCACACCTTTTGGCATGTACTGCTATGTTACTATGCCATTTGGTTTGAGGAATGCGGGTGCGACGTACCAAAGGTGCATGAACCACGTGTTCGGCGAACACATTGGTCGAACGGTCGAGGCTTATGTCGATGACATCGTAGTCAAGACGAGGAAAGCCTCCGACCTCCTTTCCGACCTTGAAACGACATTACGGTGTCTCAAGGCAAAGGGCGTAAAACTCAATCCCGAGAAGTGTGTCTTCGGAGTCCCCCGAGGCATGCTCTTGGGGTTCATCGTCTCCGAGCGGGGCATCGAGGCCAACCCGGAGAAAATCGCGGCCATCACCAACATGGGGCCCATCAAGGACTTGAATGGCGTACAGAGGGTCATGGGATGCCTTGCGGCCCTGAGCCGTTTCATCTCGCGCCTCGGCGAAAGAGGCCTACCCCTGTACCACCTCTTAAGAAAGACCGAGTGCTTCACTTGGACCTCCGAGGCCGAGGAAGCCCTCGGGAACCTGAAGGCACTCCTTACGAATGCGCCCATCTTGGTGCCCCCCGCCACCGGAGAAGACCTCTTGATCTACGTCGCCGCTACCACTCAGGTGGTCAGCGCCGCGATCATGGTTGAGAGACAAGAAGAAGGGCATGCATTGCCCGTCCAGAGGCTGGTTTACTTCATCAGTGAGGTACTATCCGAGACCAAGATCCGCTACCCGCAAATTCAGAAGCTGCTGTATGCGGTGATCCTGACGCGGCGGAAGTTGCGACACTACTTCGAGTCTCATCCGGTGACTGTGGTGTCATCCTTCCCCCTGGGGGAGATCATCCAGTGCCGAGAGGCCTCGGGTAGGATTGCAAAGTGGGCGGTGGAAATTATGGGTGAGACGATCTCGTTCGCCCCTCGGAAGGCCATCAAGTCCCAAGTCTTGGCGGACTTTGTGGCTGAATGGGTCGACACCTAGCTCCCGGCGGCTCCGATCCAGCCGGAACTCTGGACCATGTTTTTCGATGGGTCGCTGATGAAAACAGGGGCAGGCGCGGGCCTGCTCTTCATCTCACCCCTCGAGAAACACCTACGCTACGTGTTGCGCCTCCATTTCCCGGCGTCCAACAACATGGCTGAGTACGAAGCTCAGATCAACGGGTTGCGCAACGCCATTGAGCTAGGGGTCCGACGCCTCGACGCTCGCGGTGACTCGCAGCTCGTCATTTACCAAGTTATGAAGAACTCCCACTGCCGCGACCCGAAGATGGAAGCCTACTGCGATGAGGTTCGGCGCTTGGAGGACAAGTTCTACGGGCTCGAGCTAAACCACATCGCCCGACGACACAACGAGACCGCGGACGAGCTGGCTAAGATAGCCTCGGGGCGGACAACGGTCCCCCCGGACGTCTTCTCCCGAGACCTACATCAACCCTCAGTCAAGACCGACGACACGCCCGAGCCCGAGAAGGCCTCGGCCCAGCCCGAGGCGCCCTCGGCTCGGCCCAAGGCACCCTCGGCCCCCGAGGGTGAGGCACTGCGCGTCGAGGAAGAGCGGAGTGGGGTCCAGCCTAATCGAAACTGGCAGACCCCGTACCTGCAATATCTCCACCAAGGAGAGCTGCCCCTCGACCGAGCCGAGGCTCGGCGACTGGCGCGACGCGCTAAGTCATTCGTCTTACTGGGTGACGGAAAGGAGCTCTACCACCGTAGCCCATCTGGCATCCTCCAGCGGTGCATATCCATCGCCGAAGGCCAGGAGCTCTTACGAGAAATACACTCAGGGGCTTGCGGTCATCACGCAGCGCCCCGAGCCCTTGTCGGAAACGCCATCCGACAAGGTTTCTACTGGCCGACCGCGGTGGCCGACGCCACTAGAATCGTCCGCGCCTGCCAAGGATGTCAGTTCTACGCAAGGCAGACCCACCTGCCCGCTCAGGCTCTGCAGACAATACCCATCACCTGGTCGTTTGCTGTGTGGGGACTGGACCTCGTCGGTCCCTTGCAGAAGGCACCCGGGGGCTACACGCACCTGCTGGTCGCCATCGACAAATTCTCCAAGTGGATCGAGGTCCGACCCCTAAACAGCATCAGGTCCGAACAGGCGGTGGCGTTCTTCACCAACATCATCCATCGCTTTGGGGTCCAGAACTCCATCATGACCGACAACGGCACCCAGTTCACCGGCCGAAAGTTCCTGGACTTTTGTGAGGATCACTATATCCGGGTGGACTGGGCTGCCGTGGCTCACCCCATGACGAATGGGCAAGTGGAACGTGTCAACGGCATGATTCTGCAAGGACTCAAGCCGATGATCTACAGCGACCTCCACAAGTTCGGAAGGCGGTGGATAAAGGAACTCCCCTCGGTGGTCTGGAGTCCGAGGACAACACCGAGCCGAGCCACGGGCTTCACACCGTTCTTTCTAGTCTATGGGGCCGAGGCCATCTTGCCCACAGACTTAGAATACGGTTCCTGAGGGCGAGGGCGTACGACGACCAAAGAAACCAGACCGACCGAGAAGACTCACTGGACTAGCTCGAAGAGGCTCGGGACGTGGCCTTACTACACTCGGCGCGGTACCAGCAGTCCCTGCGATGCTACAACGCCCGAGGGGTTCGATCCCGAGACCTCCAAGCAGGCGACCTGGTGCTTCGGCTGCGACAAGACGCCCGAGGGCGGCACAAGCTCACGCCTCCCTGGGAAGGGCCGTTCGTCATCGCCAAGGTTTTGAAGCCCGGGACATACAAGCTGGCCAATAGCCAAGGCGAGGTCTACAGCAACGCTTGGAACATCAGACAGCTACGTCGCTTCTACCCTTAAGATGCTTTCAAGTCGTTTGCACACCTCATTCATGTTCAAAGTCTAACCATCAAGAAAGGGTCGGCCTTGCCTCGGCAAAATGCCCGACCCTCCCTCGGGGGCTAGAAGGGGGGAACCCCCTCTGCGTCAAAATTTTCCTCGAAAAAAGACTTCCATCAAAAAGCTTTCGCGTCTCCCGGCTATGTCAGTAACAGGACCCCAAGAAACGAACAAGGGTGCATGTAAGTGGCAAGGCCGACCGAGCCGAGGGACTCCTACGCCTCTGGGATACGGATACCTCGCTCGTCGCCTACCACGAAAAATGACTCTTACTTGGGCAAGCTACCCTGCTACTGATGAACGGGTCCGGATAAAACGGAGGGAAAAGAAACACAATCTTATATTACGATAATAAAGTGTTCGGGCCTCGGCGGCCGCAAAAGACACGTATGCATTCAAAGAAAACTGCTCCGGCAGGATCAGGCATCGCCCGGAGAAGGAGCCGCGCCCTCGGCTTTGTCTCCACCCTCGGCAAGATCCGCCCCGGCCTCGAATGACGGCACAAGCGGGAGGATCTCTGCCTCGAAGGTGGTTGCCAGCACCGCGCTTGGGCCCGCGGCGGCCGCGTCAAGCCTCCGGACTTCGGCCAGGGCGGCTTCATCTTCGTTGGGGAGGCAATACCCCTCGCTGACCCGCTCCAGATCCACGTCATAGTGGGAAGCGAGCACGGCGAAGGCCCGCCTGACGCCGTGATGCAACGCCTCGTGAAGTCTGCCACACGCATGGTCACCCAAGGCTTGCGGACGACTTTGAGGGGAACTTCTCGAGGGGACGTCGTCGAAGCCGAAGACCCGGCAGAAAGCCGAGATGGCCTCGGACATGGCCGCGCGGCTGGTTTCCCTCTGCTCGGCCGCCTGAGCAAGCGCCCTGGTGGACTTACCGAGGGCAAATTCGAGCTCTGCGAACAGCCAAAGTGGAAGACCTCAAACACGAGTTGAAGAACCAAGCTGAAACAAAATCTTCGAACAGCCGAGACATACCTTCGGCTCGGGCACACTGCTCCGAGGATGCGGCTTGGGCCACGGCGAGGTCCGCTGCAAGGTCTCCAGCCCAAGCAGACGCCTCGGCTAACTGGACTCCAAGAGCCTCAGCCCAGCTTTCGGCTTCGTCGGCCCGGCCCCGAGAATGGTCCCGCTCGTCGGTGACCTGGTCAAGCTCCGACTGCCGCCGATGCGCCTCCGCGCGTGCCGCCGCCGCCTCCGCTCCCAGATCGGCACAGAGCAACCGAAGGTCCGCCACCTCGGCGCTCTGTTGGGAGAGGCGCGCGGTAGCACTGGCAAGCGTGGTCCTCAGGGACCACAGCAAACCCCAGACATCAACCTCGTAGCGGATGAACGACGACTTGGCGGCGCTCAGATCCGTCAGATCCTGAGGGAAGGAAGCGGGGCGTCACAAAGAGCGCCTTAATCGCGAGAAAGGTATGCATGAAGTCATTACCTGGAGGATCTTGGGAACGTCCCTGCAAAGGACCTCCAAGGTCGACCGAAGCGATCCCACTGTTGCCTTGGCACACTCACGAAGCCCGTCCCAAGACTGCTCCTCCTGTTCATCATCGAGAACGAAGAAGGGATCCGAGGCCCCACGGGTCCGGAACCGAAGCAACTGGCGTCGCCCCTCGGAACTGTGTCGCGTGGGGACAAGACTGCCGCTCGGCGGGGCGGGTCGCAGTTCTGCGCCCCCCTCTGCCGAGGCGTCAAGTAGCGACGCCTCGGCCATCTCAGCGTCGACGGCGATGGATGGCTCCACGGCCAGAACGGCAGCGGCCTCGGCAGGAGCCGGTGACAGCGCCGGCAACACGTCTGGTGGGCTCGAGGCCGCAGCCACGCCAACAGTCTCCCTCGGCACGACGGCCGCCTCGGCAGAAGAGTCAGCCTCGGGAGCTCGCCCCACGACGACTTGTGCTGCATGGGCCCCCCGCTTTGGGGCATCTTGCGAGAAGGCCAGCTGGCCGGCGAGGCCCGGTGCGGCACTGGCTGCAGAAGCCGGCGCCATTTTGAGGGCCTTCTAGGGAGCCAGACCGGTCGAACCATGCCTCCGTTTGCTGGGAGGAAAAAGAAGGGCAGGATCAGGACACACGAAGGAGGAGCCAGGACAAAGATATCCTAAGATACTTACCCACTCCTGGCCACGATCAATCGTGTCTGTGGGGAGGTCTCTCGAGCCTCGATCTCCGAAGGTACCACCGAGGTCAGCCCCGGTGCGGGCTTCATCCATGCCTCGGGCGCCCGAGGCACCAGAGGGACGGACTGCCCAGGCACAGCCACGGCGACCCGAGGGTCACCCTCCTGCACAGTCGGCACGGGCAACGGTTCTTCAGAAACAGGCGGCTCGGCCTGAGACCCCGGGGTCACCTCAATTACCTCGGCCAAGGGGTCAAGTACCCCCTTGGCCTGCCCCCGTTCTTCGGACTGGGACCCCGACGTCCCGACCCCGGATACCGACGGCGTCAGCCCGCTCGGGGGCTGGCTCGACGACCCCTGGCCCAGCCTCAGATCCGGGCTGAGGCCGAGACGGGCTGCCATGTCGTCGTCTTCATCATCGTCTTCATCATCATCGTCGCCATCAGATGTCTCCGGCGATGGCTCCCTCGGGAGCCCATCCCTCTCATGCCGACAACGAAGCCTTTCCAAAGCATCCCAAGCCCGCATCCGCTCGCGGGCCCGAGCCTTCTCTGCGTCCTTCTTCTCCTTCCTCTTCTCCGCGGCGACCCTCCGCGCAGCCCGGTCCACCGCGTCCTCCGGGACCGGTGGCAGGGAAGACTTGTGAAACCCCACCTCCTGAAGACGGACAAAAGGTCTCGGCTGTGAGAGCCAAGGGCAATCTGACACAAGAAGGAAGAATGCGCGGGCACTCACCAGGGACACACACCCCGCGATCGGGACACATCGAGAGCTGGGAAAGGGCGTCGGCGTCTAGCTTCCCCAACGTGCCCGCTACCCGCATGTGGAGGTCTTCGATGGGAAGGGGATCTGAGGACATCCGCGAACCCTCCAAGTCGACCCCCGGCGTCATCTCCCAAAGCGGCAGCCGCCGCCCCATCAAAGGAAGCACCCTCCGGCGGTGAATGGCGGCAACCACCCCCGCAGCGGTGAGCCCTCCTTTCTGCAGCTCCTCCAGGGCCTTCAGAAGGGGCTGGAGATTCTTCTACCTATCGCGTGGGGTCCCGTAGCGCCAGTTATCGGCGGCGGCGGTCACCACTCGCTGAGAAAACGATGGGAGCCTCCCATCGTCATTTCGAAGATAGAACCACCGGCGCTACCACCCTTTGTTCAAAGACACCAGGACGGCGGGGATGTACTGCGGCGCCCGCGCCTGCCTCAGCTGGAGGATGCAGCCACCGGCCCGCACCGCCATGTGGACCCTCCTTTCCCCCATCGGCGAGGCAAAAAGCTCCGCAGAGAAGAGATGGGTCCACAAGTCCCAGTGAGGGTCAATCCCCAAGTATCCTTCACAAACCGCCGCGAAAATGGCAGCTTGTGAGATGGAGTTGGGACTGAGATTGTGCAGCTCCACCCCGTAGACATGCAGAATCGCCTGCATAAAACGGCTTGCCGGCACTCCAAACCCTCGCTCGTGAAAGGAGACAAAGCTCACGACATACCCCGGCGGCGGGGATGGGGCGGCTCCGCTCGGAGGGGCCATCCACTCCGGCTGCGAGTCACCGGAGAGAGGGCGAAGCAAACCCTCAGCAACAAGGGCCTCCAAGTCATCCACCGTGACGATGGAGAAAGGCCACGGGTCGCGCGGCGGGACAATGGTCACCCGATCGGCCATCCCCAAGCGGAAGAGGTGGCGGCGGAGGAACTGGGTGCACGGTTTCCTTTCTCTGGCTATTCCCTCGGGTTGCGAAAACCTAAGTGGGAGGCAAGCCGCTGAGTAAAGAACCGTCACCAGCCCCTCTCCCGAATATATAAAGGCCCAGGCGAGACCCATTCAACACTTTGCCTGAACCCGCCGCAAGATTCAAAACTCAAAGAGACGACACGTCCGCGTTCCGTTCCTCGAACGGCTCACGCACGCGCAACGGTCGCCCCGTGAACCACTCGTCCCGTCGCATTAACTCTGCGGCAGGACAGGCGGCACCTTTGGCAGGCGAAGCAGGCGACGCTTCACCTCCGCCATAATGACCGCGTCAAAAAAGGTGCACCACGTCATTTGATTTTGTATCCTTTTCACTTCCTCTTTCTCTCTCTTGCCTCAAGGGTCAGAAAAGGGGATACTCCGAAAGGGATCCTTCTCCGCGAAGGAAGCGGGCCCCGAGCCCCCCTACTGATCAGAGGTTCGAAGGCTGGCCCCTCGGAAGGGTTCAACAGCCGCCTCAGAGCGATCGGGCACCGCGCCCACTACTGGTCAGAGGTTCAAAGGCCGGCCCCTCGAAAGGGTTCAACGGCCGCCTCAGGCCACTCGGGCTCCGCGCCCACTACTGATCAGGGGTTCGAAGGCTGGCCTCCGAGGGGTTCGACAGCCGCCTCAGACGCGGAGCGAGGGATGACCCTGGGTACGTTCGATACATAACCGAGGCTCGGGTTGTGCTCCCGAGGTACCCTAGGACATTTCCGAGACCAACGGGAACGATTTTGTAACGGAATCCCACCAGAGGGAGGCATTGAGCCCTCGGACCCCGTCAAAAGGGGACCGGGTCCGGCAAGTCACCCGCAGGTACTTTTGGAGCGCGCCTCCGGGCCACTAGCCGACCCCTAACAAATGGGGCACGGGCGTCCACTCGGATTACCCATTAGCAACTCACTGGAGACACCATGTTCGGCGCCCTCCGAGGGCAACATGGCGCTTTCCCCCCCTCCTCCTTGCGGAAAGGCGACACAGGGGCGTATATAAAAAGCCGAGTCTGTCCCTGACCGTCCTCTCGCTCTGTGCGGAGGCTCGAGGGCTGCTCTCGTAAACCCGGCTCCAGCCAAACCGTTGACAGCGTCAACACACCAGCCCGAGAACTTGGGACCAGACTGTTCACCCGGGCTACGGCCAGTTCGCATGAGGGAGCAGCTAGACCGGCCGAAACATTACGAAACGTACTAAGACCTCGAAGGAGTCAAACTACTCCTCCGAGGCCTCGGGGGCTACACCCGGCGGGTGCGCTCGAGCACACCCACCGGAACAAAAAGCAACCGAGGAAGGTCGGACCCCTTGCAAAAAAGTGCGACAAAAGCCTCCAAGCGAGTATCAACACTCCCTTCGAGGCTCGGGGGCTACTGTTGGGGACCATAATTAGGGGTACCCCCAAGACTCCTGTAACGCCCCGAATTTTGCAGTTGAATTTTTTCTTTTCTTTACTCGCCAAAATTCGGGCGTTACCTTTCCCTTTTCTTTTTCCCCTCGCTAAACCTTGACCTTTTCCAAAGTTCTAAGCGGGATTCGGTTTGGAATTCCCGTACGTATAAAAACCCTAAATACTTTATGTTGTTTGATGCACCATGCCGAACCTTGCATTTCTTTTGATTGCTTTGAAAGCGCAATTGCATTCATGTAGAAAGATCGGATTTCGAAAATGTGGAGAAGATCTTTTCTTTCTTTCTCTCTCTCTTTCTCTCTCCTTTTTTTTCTCTCTCTCCCGCGCCGTGGGCCGACCCCGGCCGGCCCAGCCGCCCCTGCGCGCCCCCCCCCTTGGGCCCAATAGGCCCAACCGCCCCCCCCCCCCACCTCCCCTTTTTCCCCCAATTCTTTCTCCCTCCCTCTCATTTTCTCTCATTTTCTCTCCCTCTCCCTAAGCCGCCGCCCCTACCCCTGCCCTAAGCCGCCGCCGCCCCCTGCCCAACCGCCGCCCTCGGCCGCCCCTGCCGCCGGCCGCCCCTCGCCGTCGCGCCCCTCCCCGGTGAGCTCCCCCCTCCCCCTCTCCTCCCTCCCCCATCCCCTCTCCCCTTTCCCCATGGCCGGTTCGGCCGCCTCCCTGCCCGCCCGGTCCGGCCGCCCGCCGCCCAGCCCAGCCGCCATGGCCGGCTCGGCCGCGCCGCCCCCTGCCCCGCCGGTTCGGCCGCCCCACGGCCGGCTCGGCCGCGCCGCCCCCTGCCCCGCCGGTTCGGCCGCCCCCTGCCCCGCCGGTTCGGCCGCCCCGCCCTCGCCAGCTCGGCCGCCCCTGCGCGCCCCGCCTAGGGCCGGTTCAACCGCCCTAGGGCCGGTTCAACCGCCCCCCCCCCCCTTCTGTTTTTTTTTATTTTTTTTATTTTATTTTATTTACTTTCTGTGATCATAATTACTGTATTTTAAGTAGGCTAATCACTGTTTATGCTATGAGAAAATAGGAAGTTTAATTTAAAATTCCGTTATGCTATTGATTCACGTAGTTAATTGTTTACCCTGTGCAATGTTGATCAACTAAAAGTGATTAGGTTTCCATTAGTAGATATAAATATGTATAACAGAATTATTTTGTTAAAAACCAATTGTGTCATTAGTGCATAAGATTTAACCCCCTGCGAGACCTTTCCCGTTTCTTTCTAGCCATAACAAATGCGTTATCGAATGTCATACTTGATGCATATTCGCTTTATTTGTTATCTTGTATGGTGTACTGTTCTTTTGTATTAAATATGTGGATGTATGTATGTATGTTTGCGCTCGCATAGAGAACGATCCGGTCGAAGAGCCCGAGGAATTCGCAGGAGAAGCCCCTGAGCAGCAGTCGTTTGGTGGAGGCAAGTGTCCTTTGACCTATCTATGTCCTATTCATTCTTTAATTCACCTCCCGCATTACACATTTATACCTAAGGATTGACTAGCTTTTTGTTATCCATGTCCTTGTTTACCTATTTGGGTCGGATTATTACTACTTAGTCTGATGCTATTGCTCAACTCTAATCAATGAACATGATGTGGTTATCTATGATACGCTGTTTTCCCGTTCTTCTTTATGATTATACTTGTGGTTTTCAAGGGGGCTCGAGCGGTTTCTCGAGTGCCTCTCCGTAAGGACCTATTCTATGGATGACCGCCCGGGAAAACAGTGCAACCATGAGGGTGGAATGGGGTGCCCTTAGCTGAATAATTAGAGGATCCGGGGTGTAGTTCACTTAGCCGTCGTGCCGTCAATGGGGCTCGGTGTATGCGGCTCGCTCTGCCAAGTTTGGGTTCGCCCCTTGGGGAGGAGTGCGGTGCATTTAGGAAACCTAACGGGTGGCTACAGCCCCGGGGAATCTTTGTAAAGGCTTCGTAGTGAATCCCTGGCCATTCACCTCGGGAGTGAATAAGGGTCTTGCAAGCCCGGGCCAGAGAGGGAATCACGGCTTGTGGGTAAAGTGCACAACCTCTGCAGAGTGTTATGAAACTGATATATCAGCCGTGCTCGCGGTTATGAGCGGCCAAGGGAGCTCCAGAGATTAGTGATACTTGATCAGAGACATTGTGGTACAGGTGGTTATGAGATTGATGGTTCTGGTTATGATTATGGTATTGGTAAGTGGTATTCTTTCCGTTTGGAAAGGATACATCGGGTTAATAACTTGGGTTAATGCTAAAACTTGGCTTTCTACTAGTAAGTAATAACCTGACCAACTAAAAGCAACCGCTTGACTTATCCCCACATAAAGCTAGTCCACTACAGCCAAACAGGATACTTGCTGAGTATGTTGATGTGTACTCACCCTTGCTCTACACACCAAACCCCCCCCCCAGGTTGTCAGCATTGCAACCACTGCTCAGGCGAAGATGAAGCTGTGGAAGGAGACTTCCAGGAGTTCCAAGATTACGACGAGTTCTAGGTGTGGGTTAGCGGCAACCCCCAGTCGGCTGCCTGTGAAGGCCGCGTTATCTACGTTTCTTTTCCGCACTTTGATTTATTGTAAGAACTATATGGACGTCTCAGACGTATGATGTAATCGACTATTTTCCCTTATTAATACTATTTTGAGCACTGTGTGATGATGTCCATATTATGTAACTGCTGTGTACGTGAATAACTGATCCTGGCACGTACATGGTTCGCATTCGGTTTGCCTTCTAAAACCGGGTGTGACATAAGTGGTATCAGAGCCGTGCTGACTGTAGGACCGCTAACCTAGAGTAGAATGGTCGTTCTAAGGACTATAGACCTCTGTCTCTTCCTTGACTTTGATATCTCTTCAAAAGTTGGTCCTACTGACCAAACCTATGTTCTACTATATATTATACCTTGCTGAAAATTATGTTTCATTCTGATCCTTCATTTACTTATTACTTGCTGGTCATATTAATTCTGTTCTCACCCTTTTGCTTGCGATGTCTTTTGTAGATGGCTCGACTTAGACACACTGCACGAAAGTCAGTCATCCCCTTCTTACCTTCCCGCCTTGCTGAGCGTCCGCTTCGCCGTCCCGTGGCCGGACAGTCCAGCCACTTGGAGAGACTACACCACCGCCTGCGTGAGGAGCAGGAGCGTCGACGACAGGAGCAGCAGAGCTCTTCCTTCTCGCTCCACCAGGAGATAGAGTCTGTGAGGAGTTGCTCCCCTGTGCTTCCTCTGGAGCCGCCCCCTGCATCACCACTGGGCGCCCCAGCTTCTGGAGTAGCTGCTGGAGGAGACCCAGACGACGGAGGAGGCGACGACAGCTCGAGCCACGACACCGACTTCTCTGCTAACCCTGAGCCGGAAGGATGGGTTGCTCGACCCATCACTCGCGACGCTGCTCGCGGGTGTCACTTCCACGATGCGCTCGACACCCTGCTACGTCGGGCATTTGACCGGCATACTTGGTCCGTCGAGTATCGCTGTGTGGTCTACCAGCATAGTCGCGGGGTCTACCCGGACCGCTGGGAGGCGACTTGCTTGGTGCGCTGCCCGGAGGACAGTCTCCAGGGTGCAGAGGCCTGTTCAGAGCACTATTCTATCTCTGAACGGGACTCAGCTGAGGCAGCCATGCAAGATGCTGCACGGCGTGCGCTTTCGCACTACTGCTCGGTTTTCGGTGGGGCAGCTGACGGTCTTGACCTGAAGTATTACCCCCGCCGTTCATCTGGCAGCACAGGAGGCGTGATTGTCTCACCTGTCGGTGAGGGCAATCCTAGGTTGAGCAGCACAGTCAACCTAGCCGCCGTGCTAAACACGGAGCTGGACCATGCACTAGACGAGCTGAGTAGGGCTCGTGCTGAGATCGCCCTGCTGCGGGCTGAGCGCGCGGAACGTCGTTTTCTGGACGGTGGTTCCCCCGCTCCCGTTGGGACTCAGCACCCGTACCGCTCACCTCAGCGTGGACACCAGTCTTATGGCAATCCCGCCTGCAAGACCAAGATAAATCTAGAACCATAGATCGTTAGAGTTGGATCTTGTAATTAATACGAAATAAATATATACATAGAAGCTTCAGTCTTAGCGTTAGTCTCGGTCTTAGTTAGTTTTAGTTAGACAGGGTAGTTTGCTATATCCTGTGCATCTATGTTTGTCATGATGAACTATGTTTTGGTTTGGATCTTTGTAATGATTGTCACCAGAGTGTGGGTATCCCCTGCATTTTGGTTTACATACTATGTCAATAAAGTTAGTTGTATAGTTGGGAAACCCATTATTCTCCTTTCCTCTTTATCTGAGAAGCTGTGTGGTCTGTGTTGGAGATCAGTGAAGATGCTCATCTGTTCAGTGCTGTTGGAGAATTCTATACTCTTTTCTTATGCTGCAAGCTTTGCCAGATCAGTTCTGATGTGTGGTTGCGTTCTGCAGATGTCAGAGAACAGGCGTAGAGGAGGAAGGCGTGCTCAGCAGGAGCGAGCCGCTCCGCAGGATGAGGTGCCCCAGCAGCAGCACCTGCCGCCCCCGCCCCCGATGTCGATTGAGCAGATGTTTCTGATGCAGACTCAGGCAGTTCAAGCCATCGGTCAGACTCTGGCCGCCATTCAGCAGCAGCAGCAGCAGCAACAGCAGCAAGCACCACCCCAGCCTCAGATGCCTCAGATGCCTAGAGACAAGCGTGCTGAATTCATGAGAGGTCATCCACCAACGTTCGCTCACTCTTCTGACCCCATGGATGCTGAAGATTGGCTGCGCACTGTGGAGCGGGAGTTGCATACCGCTCAGTGCGATGACAGGGAGAAAGTTCTGTATGGTCCCCGTCTGTTGAGAGGAGCAGCCCAGTCATGGTGGGAGTCTTACCTCGCCACCCATGCCAACCCCGACGTCATCACCTGGGAAGAATTCAGAAGTAGCTTTCGTCAGTACCATGTGCCTGCAGGTCTGATGACAGTGAAGAAGGAGGAGTTCCTGGCCCTTAAGCAAGGGTCATCGTCTGTCAGTGAGTATCGAGACAGGTTTCTGCAATTGTCTCGCTATGCTCCTGAGGATGTCAACACCGATGCCAAGCGACAATACCGTTTTCTGAGAGGCTTGGTTGACCCTCTGCAGTATCAGCTGATGAATCACACCTTCCCGACATTCCAGCACCTGATTGACAGAGCAATCATGACAGAAAGGAAGCGCAAGGAGATGGAAGATCGTAAGCGCAAGATCAGTGGACCCCAGCCTGGAAGCAGCAGCCGTCCCCGTTTCTCAGGCAATCAACCTCAGCAGTTCAGGCAGAACCAGCGTCCACCTCAGCAGCATCAGCAGCGTCAGCAGTATCAGCAGTTTCAAAGGCAGTATCCTCAGCATCAGTACCAGAACCGTCAGAGCAATCAGTCAGGAGGTCAGTTTCAGAAGCAGAATCAGCAAGCACCTCGTCTTCCTGCCCCAGCAAATCAGCAGAACAGTCAGGCAGCACCAGCTCAGGTTGGAAACAGGGCATGTTTCCACTGTGGAGAGCAAGGCCATTGGGTGATGCAATGTCCGAAGAAGGCAGCCCAGCAGCAGTCAGGCCCCAATGCCCCAGCAAAGCAGAATGTGCCTCAGCCTGGAGGAGGCAATCGCTCTCAGCCGCGCTATAATCATGGAAGATTGAATCACTTGGAGGCTGAAGCAGTTCAGGAGACCCCCGACATGACAGTAGGTATGTTCTCAGTCGATTCCCATATTGCAGAAGTGTTATTTGATACTGGAGCAACGCATTCTTTCATTACTGCATCATGGGTAGAAGCACATAATCTTCCAATAACTACCATGTCAACCCCCATTCAAATTGACTCAGCCGGTGGTAGAATTCGAGCTGATAGCATTTGTTTAAATGTAAGTGTGGAAATAAGGGGGATAGCATTTCCCGCCAACCTTATAGTAATGGGTACTCAGGGAATAGATGTCATCCTAGGGATGAATTGGTTAGATAAGTATCAGGCAGTTATCAGTTGTGATAAAAGGACAATCAAGTTGGTGTCCCCACTAGGAGAGGAAGTGGTGACCGAGTTAGTCCCGCCTGAGCCGAAGAAAGGAAGTTGTTATCAGATGGCTGTTGATAGCAGTGAAGCAGATCCAATTGAGAGTATCAAGGTTGTGTCTGAATTCCCAGATGTGTTTCCAAAGGATTTACCGGGTATGCCACCAGAGCGGAAAGTTGAATTTGCTATAGAGCTTCTTCCTGGAACCGCCCCCATCTCTAAGAGAGCTTACAGAATATCTGGACCAGAGTTGGTTGAGCTTAAGAAGCAGATTGATGAGCTGTCAGAGAAAGGTTACATCCGGCCAAGCACCTCGCCTTGGGCCGCCCCTGTCTTGATCGTAGAAAAGAAAGATGGCACTAAGAGGATGTGCATCGATTATCGAGCTTTGAATGAAGTCACGATCAAGAACAAGTATCCTTTGCCCAGAATAGAAGATCTGTTCGACCAGTTGAGAGGAGCCAGTGTGTTCTCCAAGATTGATCTGAGGTCAGGTTATCATCAGCTCAGGATCCGACCTTCGGACATTCCGAAGACGGCATTCATTACCAAGTACGGTTTATATGAGTTCACAGTGATGTCTTTTGGTTTGACCAATGCGCCAGCATTCTTTATGAACTTGATGAACAGTGTATTCATGGATTACCTTGATAAGTTTGTGGTGGTATTCATTGATGACATTCTGGTTTATTCTCAAAGCGAAGAAGAGCATGCAGATCATTTGAGGATGGTATTGCAGAGATTGCGAGAGCACCAGTTGTATGCAAAGTTGAGCAAGTGTGAGTTCTGGATCAGTGAAGTCCTGTTCTTGGGTCACATAATCAACAAAGAAGGATTGGCTGTGGATCCGAAGAAAGTGGCAGACATTTTGAACTGGAAAGCGCCAACGGATGCTCGAGGAATCAAGAGCTTCATTGGAATGGCCGGATATTATCGGCGATTCATTGAAGGGTTTTCGAAGATTGCGAAACCAATGACAGCGTTGCTAGGCAACAAGGTTGAGTTCAAGTGGACCCAGAAATGTCAAGAGGCCTTTGAAGCGCTGAAAGAGAAGTTGACAACAGCGCCTGTCCTAGTCTTGCCTGATGTGCACAAGCCCTTCTCGGTGTATTGCGATGCTTGTTACACAGGTTTGGGATGTGTGTTGATGCAAGAGGGAAGAGTTGTGGCTTACTCGTCCCGACAGCTGAAGGTTCATGAGAAGAACTACCCGATCCATGATCTAGAGTTGGCAGCAGTGGTTCACGCACTGAAGACATGGAGGCACTATCTGTATGGACAGAAATGCGATGTTTACACAGACCACAAGAGTCTGAAGTACATATTCACTCAGTCAGAATTGAACATGAGGCAACGAAGATGGTTAGAGTTGATCAAAGACTATGAGTTGGAGATTCATTACCATCCAGGAAAAGCAAACGTAGTGGCAGATGCTTTGAGCAGAAAGAGTCAAGTTAATCTGATGGTCGCTCGTCCGATGCCTTATGAGTTGGCCAAAGAGTTTGACAGGTTGAGTCTCGGATTTCTGAACAATTCGCGAGGAGTCACAGTTGAATTGGAACCTACCTTGGAGCGCGAAATCAAAGAAGCGCAGAAAAATGATGAGAAAATCAGTGAGATCCGGCGACTGATTCTAGAAGGCAAAGGCAAAGATTTTCGAGAAGATGCAGAAGGCGTGATATGGTTCAAAGACCGCTTGTGTGTTCCCAATGTCCAGTCTATTCGGGAGTTGATTCTTAAGGAAGCTCATGAGACCGCTTATTCGATTCACCCTGGCAGTGAGAAGATGTATCAGGATCTGAAGAAGAAATTCTGGTGGTACGGAATGAAAAGAGAAATCGCAGAGCATGTGGCTATGTGCGATAGTTGTCGAAGAATTAAGGCAGAACACCAGAGACCTGCTGGATTGTTGCAACCGTTGCAGATCCCTCAGTGGAAATGGGATGAAATTGGTATGGATTTCATAGTCGGATTGCCTCGCACTCGAGCCGGCTACGATTCCATTTGGGTAGTAGTGGACCGCTTGACCAAGTCAGCCCACTTCATACCTGTCAAGACCAACTACAACAGTGCAGTATTGGCAGAATTGTATATGTCTCGGATCGTTTGTCTTCATGGTGTGCCAAAGAAGATAGTGTCAGACAGAGGAACGCAGTTCACCTCTCATTTCTGGCAGCAGTTGCATGAAGCCTTGGGCACGCATCTGAATTTCAGTTCAGCTTATCACCCACAGACAGATGGTCAGACTGAAAGAACCAATCAAATTCTTGAAGATATGTTGAGAGCCTGTGCGTTGCAAGATCAGTCCGGATGGGACAAGCGATTGCCTTATGCGGAGTTTTCCTATAACAACAGTTATCAGGCCAGTTTGAAGATGTCACCATTTCAAGCGCTGTATGGAAGGAGTTGCAGAACTCCGTTGCAATGGGATCAGCCTGGAGAGAAGCAAGTGTTTGGGCCAGACATTTTGCTTGAAGCCGAAGAGAACATCAAGATGGTCCGAGAGAATCTGAAGATAGCGCAATCAAGGCAGCGAAGCTATGCAGACACAAGAAGAAGAGAGCTGAGTTTCGAAGTCGGAGACTTTGTTTATCTGAAAGTGTCACCGATCAGAGGAGTCAGAAGATTCGGAGTGAAAGGCAAGCTAGCACCCCGCTACATTGGTCCGTATCAGATTCTTGCAAGACGAGGAGAAGTGGCTTATCAGCTCAGTTTGCCAGAGAATTTGTCTGCTGTGCATGATGTCTTTCATGTGTCTCAGTTGAAGAAGTGCTTGCGTGTGCCGGAAGAGCAGTTGCCAGTGGAAGGTCTGGAAGTCCAGGAGGACTTGACCTATGTTGAGAAGCCAGCTCAGATCCTTGAGGTTGCAGATAGAGTCACCCGAAGGAAGACCGTCAGAATGTGCAAAGTCAGATGGAGTCACCACTCTGAGGAAGAAGCAACCTGGGAGCGTGAAGATGATCTGATGGCTAAGTACCCGGAGCTCTTTGCTAGCCAGCCCTGAATCTCGAGGGCGAGATTCTTTTAAGGGGGATAGGTTTGTAACGCCCCGAATTTTGCAGTTGAATTTTTTCTTTTCTTTACTCGCCAAAATTCGGGCGTTACCTTTCCCTTTTCTTTTTCCCCTCGCTAAACCTTGACCTTTTCCAAAGTTCTAAGCGGGATTCGGTTTGGAATTCCCGTACGTATAAAAACCCTAAATACTTTATGTTGTTTGATGCACCATGCCGAACCTTGCATTTCTTTTGATTGCTTTGAAAGCGCAATTGCATTCATGTAGAAAGATCGGATTTCGAAAATGTGGAGAAGATCTTTTCTTTCTTTCTCTCTCTCTTTCTCTCTCCTTTTTTTCTCTCTCTCCCGCGCCGTGGGCCGACCCCGGCCGGCCCAGCCGCCCCTGCGCGCCCCCCCCCCTTGGGCCCAATAGGCCCAACCGCCCCCCCCCCCACCTCCCCTTTTTCCCCCAATTCTTTCTCCCTCCCTCTCATTTTCTCTCATTTTCTCTCCCTCTCCCTAAGCCGCCGCCCCTACCCCTGCCCTAAGCCGCCGCCGCCCCCTGCCCAACCGCCGCCCTCGGCCGCCCCTGCCGCCGGCCGCCCCTCGCCGTCGCGCCCCTCCCCGGTGAGCTCCCCCCTCCCCCTCTCCTCCCTCCCCCATCCCCTCTCCCCTTTCCCCATGGCCGGTTCGGCCGCCTCCCTGCCCGCCCGGTCCGGCCGCCCGCCGCCCAGCCCAGCCGCCATGGCCGGCTCGGCCGCGCCGCCCCCTGCCCCGCCGGTTCGGCCGCCCCACGGCCGGCTCGGCCGCGCCGCCCCCTGCCCCGCCGGTTCGGCCGCCCCCTGCCCCGCCGGTTCGGCCGCCCCGCCCTCGCCAGCTCGGCCGCCCCTGCGCGCCCCGCCTAGGGCCGGTTCAACCGCCCTAGGGCCGGTTCAACCGCCCCCCCCCCCCTTCTGTTTTTTTTATTTTTTTTTTTATTTTATTTTATTTACTTTCTGTGATCATAATTACTGTATTTTAAGTAGGCTAATCACTGTTTATGCTATGAGAAAATAGGAAGTTTAATTTAAAATTCCGTTATGCTATTGATTCACGTAGTTAATTGTTTACCCTGTGCAATGTTGATCAACTAAAAGTGATTAGGTTTCCATTAGTAGATATAAATATGTATAACAGAATTATTTTGTTAAAAACCAATTGTGTCATTAGTGCATAAGATTTAACCCCCTGCGAGACCTTTCCCGTTTCTTTCTAGCCATAACAAATGCGTTATCGAATGTCATACTTGATGCATATTCGCTTTATTTGTTATCTTGTATGGTGTACTGTTCTTTTGTATTAAATATGTGGATGTATGTATGTATGTTTGCGCTCGCATAGAGAACGATCCGGTCGAAGAGCCCGAGGAATTCGCAGGAGAAGCCCCTGAGCAGCAGTCGTTTGGTGGAGGCAAGTGTCCTTTGACCTATCTATGTCCTATTCATTCTTTAATTCACCTCCCGCATTACACATTTATACCTAAGGATTGACTAGCTTTTTGTTATCCATGTCCTTGTTTACCTATTTGGGTCGGATTATTACTACTTAGTCTGATGCTATTGCTCAACTCTAATCAATGAACATGATGTGGTTATCTATGATACGCTGTTTTCCCGTTCTTCTTTATGATTATACTTGTGGTTTTCAAGGGGGCTCGAGCGGTTTCTCGAGTGCCTCTCCGTAAGGACCTGTTCTATGGATGACCGCCCGGGAAAACAGTGCAACCATGAGGGTGGAATGGGGTGCCCTTAGCTGAATAATTAGAGGATCCGGGGTGTAGTTCACTTAGCCGTCGTGCCGTCAATGGGGCTCGGTGTATGCGGCTCGCTCTGCCAAGTTTGGGTTCGCCCCTTGGGGAGGAGTGCGGTGCATTTAGGAAACCTAACGGGTGGCTACAGCCCCGGGGAATCTTTGTAAAGGCTTCGTAGTGAATCCCTGGCCATTCACCTCGGGAGTGAATAAGGGTCTTGCAAGCCCGGGCCAGAGAGGGAATCACGGCTTGTGGGTAAAGTGCACAACCTCTGCAGAGTGTTATGAAACTGATATATCAGCCGTGCTCGCGGTTATGAGCGGCCAAGGGAGCTCCAGAGATTAGTGATACTTGATCAGAGACATTGTGGTACAGGTGGTTATGAGATTGATGGTTCTGGTTATGATTATGGTATTGGTAAGTGGTATTCTTTCCGTTTGGAAAGGATACATCGGGTTAATAACTTGGGTTAATGCTAAAACTTGGCTTTCTACTAGTAAGTAATAACCTGACCAACTAAAAGCAACCGCTTGACTTATCCCCACATAAAGCTAGTCCACTACAGCCAAACAGGATACTTGCTGAGTATGTTGATGTGTACTCACCCTTGCTCTACACACCAAACCCCCCCCCAGGTTGTCAGCATTGCAACCACTGCTCAGGCGAAGATGAAGCTGTGGAAGGAGACTTCCAGGAGTTCCAAGATTACGACGAGTTCTAGGTGTGGGTTAGCGGCAACCCCCAGTCGGCTGCCTGTGAAGGCCGCGTTATCTACGTTTCTTTTCCGCACTTTGATTTATTGTAAGAACTATATGGACGTCTCAGACGTATGATGTAATCGACTATTTTCCCTTATTAATACTATTTTGAGCACTGTGTGATGATGTCCATATTATGTAACTGCTGTGTACGTGAATAACTGATCCTGGCACGTACATGGTTCGCATTCGGTTTGCCTTCTAAAACCGGGTGTGACAACTCCTAAATCTCAGCTAGTAACCCCCATCAGCACTAAGCTACAAAGGCCTGATGGGTGCGATTAGCCAAGGCTCGGTCCACTCAAGGGACACGACCTCGCCTCACCCGAGCCCAGCCTCGGGCAAAGGCAGCCGACCCCGGAAGGTTCACGTCTCGCTCGAGGCCCAGTCTTCGCCAAGAAGCAACCTTGGCCAGATCGCCACACCGACCGACCAAATCGCAGGAGCATTTAATGCAAGGATGGCCTGACACCTTATCCTGTCACGCACCCTTTAGTCGACAGAGCCGAAAGTGACCGCAGTCACTTCGCCGCTCCACTGACCGGCCTAACAAGAAGACAGCGCCGCCTGCGTCGCTCCGACTGTTGTGCCACTCGACAAAGTGAGGCTGACAGCAGCCAAGTCCGGCCTCGGGCGCCATAGGAAACTCCGCCTCGCCCGACCCCAGGGCTCGGACTCGGGCTCGGCCCCGGAAGACGACGAACTCCGCTTCGCCCGACCCCAGGGCTCGGACTTGGGCTCGGCCCCGGAAGACGACGAACTCCGCTTCGCCCGACCCCAGGGCTCGGACTCGGGCTCGGTCCCGGAAGACGACGAACTCCGCCTCGCCCGACCCAGGGCTCGGACTCGGGCTCGGCCCCGGAAGACGACGAACTCCGCCTCGCCCGACCCAGGGCTCGGACTCGGGCTCGGCCCCGGAAGACGACGAACTCCGCCTCGCCCGACCCAGGGCTCGGACACGACCTTGACCTCGGAAGACCGACTCGACCCCGACCTCGGAGGAGCCTCCGCCTCGCCCGACCTAGGGCTCAGACCGACCACATCACAGGGGGGGCCATCATTACCCTATCCCTAGCTAGCTTAGGCTACGGGTAACAGGACCGGCGTCCCATCTGGCTGGCCCCAGAAAACAGATAATGATGGCGCCCCGCGTGCTCCATGACGACGGCGACTCTCAAACCCTTACGGAAGCAAGGAGACGTCAGCAAGGACTCGACAGCCCCGACAGCTGTCCTTCCGCAAGGCTCCAACGCTCCTCCGACGGCCACGACATCATATGGATAGGGTGCCAAAACCTCTCTGGCTGCCACGAAGGCATGTACTTAGGGCACTAGCTCCTCTCTGCTCGACACGATAGCGCATTGCTACACCCCCCCCCATTGTACACCTGGACCCTCTCCTTACGCCTATAAAAGGAAGGTCCAGGGCTCTCTTACGAGAAGGTTGGCCGCGCGGGAGGACGGGGCGACGCGTAGAGTCCCTCGCTCTCCCCCCACGTGGACGCTTGTAACCCCCTACTGCAAGCGCACCCGACCCGGGCGCAGGACAAACACGGAGGTCGCGGGCTTTCCCCTCTCTTCTACCCCCCTTCGTGCTCCGTCTCGCGCCGACCCATCTGGGCTGGGACACGCGGCGACGATTCACTCGTCGGTCCAGGGACCCCCCGGGGTCGAAACGCCGACACATATATTGGAAAAGGTATGCTTAATGGTTGGATCTAGATTGGATGCTCTTAATAGTTTGGTTGCACGCTTGCACCAAATAAGTGATTTTACAGGATATGTTTGACAATCAATGAAATGGCATTGCTTTGATCTTTTGCTTATAAGTTGGTTGTTCAGTTCCCTAGATTAAAGAAAAAAGGGTGTCTACTAAGTGGTGTTTATGTGGTAGGTTGTAGTACACAAGATGAATTAGTTGACTGTATCATATCAGAATCCGATGGATTTGATCTTATTTTAAGTTTGACGTTTGCCATTAGTATTGAACATAGTTTTACTGTGCAAGTACTTCACCTGCATTGCACTCCTTTATGCCCATTTTTGGGAACATAAGGTAACTGGATGTGCACTTTGGATTCTATTGGTCTGATCTCTAAATATCTGATCTCTGATCTCTAAATCCTTGGGAGTGTTCTGGAGCTGAAGGAGCATATGGTCCTACACCTTTCAAGCCCCCATCTGGTGGAAGCACCAGTGATGTTGTTGAAGCTTCTGGTACCGCTAAACTCGACGAAAATTTTATAGTGACAAAGAGGTGTGTCTTTCTTGTTTTATTGTTGCTAAAAAGGTAGAAAAAATGTTTCAGATGCCAAGAGGATATGATCCTTTCATTACAACAACTTGTAATTATTATTGATATGTACTCACGAGTTTTATTGTTGCTAAAAAGGTACAATCCTTTGTTTTATTTCAGAGATTATCCTCAATCTACTAAACATATTCTCTATGGCTGCTAGCTGTTTTAGATGCCTATGGGATGCAAAATGCAAAATAGTAGTTAGCCAGGCAGTAGATCCTTAATGGACATATTTGCCATGTCAGTTTAATTGTGCATTAGTGAACAACTATCTATATGCTTTCTTGGTACAGTTTGATTGTGCATTATTGAACATATTCTATCTTCCTGCTAGCTGTTTCAGACGCCTATAGGATAAGAAATGCAAAAGTATAGTTAGCCAGGTGCAGATCCTTAATGGAGACATTTGCCATGTCAGTTTAATTGTACATTATTGAACAACTAGCTATATGCCTTCTTAATAAAAAATGCTTATATTGAATGTTTTTACTCTCTGACAACTCTCTAAAGTAATAGCCCAATAGATACACACTATAGTATCTATTTAGTAATTATTGTCCTATATCCAGAGCATATAACTCGTGAGTAATAGCATGATAGATACAATCCTTTCATTACAACAACTTGTAATTATTCTTGATATGTACTCACGAGTTTTATTGCTGCTAAAAAGGTATAATCCTTTGTTTTATTTCAGAGCTTATCCTCAATCTACTGAACATATTCTCTCCGGCTGCTAGCTGTTTCAGATGCCTATAGGATATGAAATGCAAAATAATAGTTAGCCAGGTAGTATATCCTTAATGGGTATATTTTCCATGTCTGTTTAATTGTGCATTAGTGAACACCTATCTATATATGCCTTCTTGGTATAGTTTAATTGTGCATTACTGAACATATTCTATCTTCCTGTTAGCTATTTTAGACGCCTATAGGATACTGAATTGCATCTTTTGCATCACAATAGCTAACTGTTCACTGAATTGCATAACATGCCTTCTGTAATATTTGTCTGCCATTTATGACTACAACTTTTTCTATAATAATTGTTTGCCATTGTATAATAGTTACCCTAGCTGAGTAGCTGTATAATTGTTACTCTAGCGGCCAACTCATAATCACATTATTATTTGTATAATAGTTCGAGGAGATGGCGAGCAAGAGTGCCTGCGTAGTGTGAAAACGTGTCTGCTCCGTCCTGCGAACTGGCCTCTGCCATCCCCGTTGCCAAAACAACTCTTCCTTCGTTCAGTGTCGAACTATCGATGCGGCCGGCCCGCGCGGCGTCGCGTGGGGGATGGGTGTTGTACGAGCTGTACAGGACAACGAGCTGCGTGGCGGCGCCGGCAGTGCTATTGTGGCGGCGGCTGCAAGAGCTGGAGCACCCGACGCGGTGGCCGGAGCGGCTAGGACGGCCGTCCGCGGCGCGGCCTCGGCCGATGTGGCCGGCCCGCGTGGTGTCGCGTGGGGGATGGGCATTGTACGAGCTGTACAGGACAGCGAGCCACGTGGCAGCGCCGGCAGTGCTATTGTGGCGGCGACTGCAAGAGCTGGAGCACCCGACGCGGTGGCCGGAGCGGAGAGCCCGGCAGAGGCCGCGCCACGGACGGCCGTCCTAGCCACCTCAAGCTGCTATGGCCACCTCAAGCTGACCCTAAACTAGGTTTGTCTTCACTCATGCCTACTTCATGGTGCTCTCTTGTCCAAGTCTCTTCTTGTCACTGCCCCTCACCTCCTATGCCACCCGAAGTGCAGATCCATCTGGCCTTGGATTTGTTCGACCATACCAAATCTGTGTTGTTTCTCAAATTCGATTCAGCCTCAGCTGTTGCTGCGATTTGCTTGCTTGGTGGCAGAGTACTCAATGTGCTATTTGATAGCTTGTTGCTCTATTTTGGGTAGGGAGTTCAATTCTGCCCAGATCTACATCATAAAGGTGATTTGGGTGAGGTGGAGCTTTATTTTGTACAGTTAGTTTTGTGTGTGTGGGTGGGAGGGTTGCGATTTGGGCATGAAGAGATCCTTCTGATTTGAGCTATCTGAGCTCCAGAATCATCTCTCGATGCTGCCTTTGGCGTTGAGTAGATCTGAGCTGAGGCACCCGACTTTGGCATTGAGTACATCTGAGCTACGTTGTGAGTTTGTGACAGCTTTGGGTGGAGGAGCTGTTGTGCCGTGGTTTTGACTAGAGGTGGGCTGAAGCACAGAGGCTTCCTGTGCATGCGGGTCGGGGTGCGGCAGTGTGCACCAGAGATGCATACATGCTACAGATTGAAATATGTCAAACACTGCAATGGGGAAGACCATTATTGGGTAGAAAGTGTCATAGAATATTATGTTTCTAATCGGCATGATCTTTTGATGTCCGCTTGTTTTATCACTTATCAGACAAAGGAAGTTAAGCCATTCCTGCTATATGTGAAATACTTTAGCATGTATTGTGTTCTTAGATTTCTATGTCAAGAAAAACCATGGAAAATTATTTTGAAATGTTGAAGTGCTCTCTCTGTATTCTTGCAGATCCATATCAGGGGGAATTTCCTGAGACAACCGAAGAGTACTTGCATCACGGTACTATGAAATGTATCGCGTTTAACTGCAAAGGAACACTTCTTGCTGGTAATTATCGGAGCTTGTTTTGATTGTTTCTCTACAATTAAATTTGAAGTGACTCTTTTCTGTAACTATCTTCTGAGCCAAGTTCATATAAAACTTGCTGAATTTCTTTTATGGTTCTTGACTAGAGTTGGTTTTTACTTGTTGGATTTTGTTTTGGTTAATAAGGATTACAATTTCTTCTACTCTGGAAAAATGATTTCGTTTCCGTCATTTGTCATCGCTGGTTGCACAATCAGTCTGTGTTACTGACAGTGCCTGTGGGGTCATCTGCCTCCTAATACAATTAGTGGCTCCGCTGATCTTTATACTATGCATGAAAAGATCACCATCATTTTGTTTTCCTGTCCACGTGAAACATTTGCACTTCCATTTGTTAATCTACAATCTGTAGACATTTAATCCAGGATGAGCTCTGTTTCTTTTAACATCTTATTAATACTTTCCTCATAGCACAATTACCCTAGGCTGTATTATGTGTGCCAAAATAGAATAGTGTGTATGGGGGATACAGAATCCTGGACATTGGATTTTGTTGATAAATGTCAGAAGGGGAGTCAAGAATTTGTGTTAATTGTTGTCACACCCGGTTTTGGAAGGCAAACCGAATGCGAACTATGTACGTGCCAGGATCAGAACTCACGTACACAGCGATTACATAAATGAACATCATCGCACAATGCTCGAATAATAACATAAAAGAGTATTAACTTATTACATCACAGAGTCATAGACATCCACATAGTCATCAACTTAACAGTTAAATCAAAGTGCTAGCGAAACGCAGTAAAGATAAGGCCTTCACAGGCAGCTGACTGGGGGTTGCCGCCAACCCACACCTAGAATTCGTCGTAATCTTGGAACTCCTGGAAGTCTCCTTCCACGGCTTCGCCTTCTCCGGAGCAGTGGTTACAATGCGGACAACCTGGTGTTTGGTGGTAAAGCAAGGATGAGTACACATCAACGTACTCATCAAATGTCCCGTTTGGCTGAAGTGGACTAGCTTTATGTGGGGTTAGGCTCAAGCAGTTGCTTTTAGTTGGTCAAGTATTTATCATTAGTAGAAGCCAGATTTTAGCATTAACCAACCCGTAGACCATTTCCTCCTTGAGGAACAACATCATCATAGTCGAACCAAATCCATAACATAATCCTTGAATCTCGAACCATCTGTATCTCTAATCAAAGAGGATCCCAAGGCTGCTCTTAACCGTGAGCACGGCTGATATACCAGTTTCACTACCCTCTGCAGAGGTT
The DNA here is from genome assembly GCF_902167145.1 of Zea mays. Lineage (NCBI taxonomy): Eukaryota > Viridiplantae > Streptophyta > Magnoliopsida > Poales > Poaceae > Zea > Zea mays. Next base: position 197,255,445 of record NC_050096.1, read on the forward strand.
GCACACTTTACCCATGAGTCATGATTCCCTTTCTACCCGGGGAGAGCTAATCCCCATTGACCACTACCTAGGTGGTCCGGCAGGGCATCACTACGTAGCTTTTACAAAGATTCCCTAGAGATCATAGTTGCCCGTTAGGTTTCTCCAGTTTGATAAACACAGTACTCCTCCCCGCAGGAGAGTGACTAACAAAGAGCAAAACGAAAGAACCTCGGCACTCAGCCTCGGCAGAGCAAGCACTGTGCCTGGATCCCACTGACGGCACGACGGCTAAGCAACTACACCTCTAGTTCATCTAATTAATCAGCTAAGGGCATCCCATTTCACCCCCATGGTTGCACTGTTATCCCGGGTGGTCTCTCAACGAACAGGTCCTTACGGAGAGGTACTCAGGAAACAGCCTGAGCCCCCTAGAGTATCACAAGATCATCAACATCATCAGGATAACAGTATCATAAATAGTCACATCATGTTCATTGATTAAGTTAAGGCAATAGCAGAGTGCTAACCATAACAGCCCATAAGGTCATCAAGGATAAAGTAAAGTGTAAAGCTAGTCAATCCTTAGGTTTCAAGTAAGTAATGCAGGGTAGTAAGTTATAAATGAATAGGACATAATGGGACAGAGGACACTTGCCTTCACCAAACTGCTGATCGGACTTCCTCTGCAACTTCCTCGGGAAACACAGACTGCTCGTTGTCTACGTAAAGTAATCATTCACACTATGCACTTGGGAAAATAACAAACAGAAAGCAACATACCAAACATATGCAGCAGAGAGAGATCACAAGTTCATAGTAGAAAAGGGATAGGCACTCTAGTGTTCCCTAGGTCTGGGGTAGATGACTATACAAAGTGATTCATTATCCACTAATCAGGTTTAAGTCGGTGGTGGGATTAAATCATTACATGGTTTTAAGTTCCTAAACCTAGGTGTTTAAGTCCATAAACTTAAGTACTCCAACTTTTATTAAAGTCTACCAACTTCTGATTATCACAAATAGGGTTCCAATAACCTTAATCCTATCCTAATGATTAATCATTAATTGGTACATGGAAACAGCAGGGAAGCATTGTTTAAACAGACAGACAAAAACATCATGAGCATTTTGCAATTTGAAGCACCTAATTTGGAGTTCATATGACAAAGTTATGGATTTTACAAGTTTAGGGGTTAAAAATATAACCTAAATACCTATTTTGAATAAAATAAAAGGCCCAGGGACCTAACTGAGAGAAACCAGGGACGGCGGGTTCAAATTCCAGAAAACCGGGGGTCTCTTTAAGAAAACGCGTGGGCGAAGGGGTATCGGGCTACTACGGCCGTCAGATCTAAAGCGAACGGCCAGGATTAGATTCTGCGGGCGGTCGCGCGAGCGCGCGGCGGCCTGGGCGGCTGACAGGCGGGACCGGGCGGGCAGCGCGGGGCGCGGGCAGGCTGACAGGCGGGGCCGGCGGGCAGAGCGAGCGCGCGGGCGGGCTGACAGGCGGGGCCCAAACGACAGGGAGACGGGGTGAGGGGGAAGCGGGCCTGGGCCGCTGGATCTCCGGCGAACGGCCAGGATTAGGCTTGACCTAATTAAAACGGGACCGCCCGATCTGGACGGACGGTGGGGATCGGGTGGCCGGCCTGGGCTTCTCCTACGGCTAGCTGGGGCGGCGGCGCTCGTCCCCGCGGCGGAGGACTCGCCGGAGACGAGGGGCGCGGGCGTTTGGCGGGCCTCCGAGGCGACCTGAGCGGCCGGGAAGGTTGGGGAGGGCACGGGGAGTCCTCTGGTGGGGTCTGGGTCGGGGCAGGGGCACCGGAGGGGGGCGGTCCACGGCGGAGCGGCTCGGCGGCGGCATAAATCTACTCCGGCGAGGAATTACACACGGCAGAAGGCAATACACGGGTCGATAGGGGCGGGAGAGGTTCTTTACCTCAAGGCGGGCTCCGGGGACTCCTCGGCGGCGGCAATGGCGCGACGGTGGCCCGGGGCGGCGGTGGCGGACCCCCGCGGCTGCACGGGGAACGGCGGGTGAGCGTGGGCAGAGAGAAATAGGGAGGGGGAGAGGGAATTGGGGCGCGTCCCGGGTTGCGGACGTCGGGGCGGAGCTCACCGTGGCAGAGAGCACGGCGGAGCTCCAACGGCGGCCGGGAAACGAGCTCGGGACGGCGGGGATTTGTGGCGGCGGTGCTCTGGCGTACGCGCAGCGAGGGAGAGGTGGAAGAGGGGTCTGCTGGAGCGCAAATGGGGGAGGGGGAGAGGGCGAGTGGGGCTCGGGGCTCAAGTGGCCAGGGGCGGGACGGTTGCGAGCTCCACGCGCGACGTGGGCGCGGAGAAGGCGGCCGCGCACAGCTCGGGCGGCAGTTACGCGAGGACGACGGGGCTGACAAGCCGGGCCCGCGAGCAGAGAGAGGGGAAAGCGGGGGCGGGCGCGCGGAAGGCGGCCGCGCTGACGGGCAGGCCCGCCAGGGCAGAGAGAGCGGGGGGGGAGAGGCGCGCGCGCGCGGGATGGGCCTAGCTGGGCCGAAAGGCTGAGGGGGGCGGGGGAGGGGGCTTCTTTCCTCTTTTCTTTTATTCTGGAATTGTTTTCTCTTTTCTTTTTATTTTCTCTATTTGACTCAAATCCAAATAAGCCACAAATTCAAATTAGACTTTCCAAGAATTATGCACCAAGCAAAAGTGAAATCTAGGGTTCAACATGATGCAACAACTCATACCCCCTTAGGGTTTAACCATATTGAACTATAATTACAAATAAAATAAGCACTTTTCTCCTATAGAAATGAAAAAGAAAAGAATGAGGAAGGATGAGAAAAGGGAAGTAACACCTGAATTTGTGAATATGAGCAAAGAAATTTTATACCCCCAAATTCAGGGTGTTACAAACCTATCCCCCTTAAAAGAATCTCGCCCCGAGATTCAAGGTTGGTCAGCAAAGAGTTCAGGGTATTTGGCCTTCAGGTCATCTTCTCGTTCCCAGGTTGCTTCTTCCTCAGAGTGGTGACCCCATCTGACTTTGCACATTCTGATGGTGTTCCTCCGGGTGACTCTGTCTGCAAACTCCAGAATCTGCGTTGGCTTCTCTATGTATGTCAGATCCTCTTGGACTTCCAAGTCCTCCACTGGCAACTGTTCTTCGGGTACTCGCAGACACTTCTTCAATTGCGACACGTGGAACACATTGTGCACTGCCGACAAACTTTCCGGTAGGTTGAGCTGGTAGGCCACTTCTCCACGCTTTGCTTGGATCTGATATGGTCCGACGTACCGGGGTGCTAACTTGCCTTTAACTCCGAACCTTCTGACTCCCCTGATAGGTGACACCTTCAGATAGACGTAGTCTCCCACTTCAAAACTCAGTTCTCTTCTCCTTCGGTCCGCATAGCTTCGCTGTCTTGACTGGGCTGTCTTCAGGTTCTCCCGAACCATTTTTATATTCTCTTCGGCTTCAAGCAAGATGTCGGGGCCAAACACCTGTCTCTCTCTAGGCTGGTCCCAATGCAGTGGAGTCCTACAACTCCGCCCGTAGAGTGCCTGAAACGGTGACATCTTCAAGCTGGCCTGGTAACTATTGTTGTAGGAAAATTCTGCATAAGGTAACCTTTTGTCCCATCCTGACTTGTCTTGCAACGCACAGGCTCTCAACATATCTTCTAGGATCTGATTAGTTCTTTCAGTCTGACCGTCTGTCTGCGGGTGATAAGCTGAGCTGAAGTTCAAATGTGTGCCCAAAGCTTCTTGTAGCTGCTGCCAAAAATGAGAGGTGAACTGCGTCCCTCGATCTGACACTATTTTCTTCGGCACACCATGAAGGCAGACTATCCGTGACATGTATAACTCAGCTAACGTTGCTCCGGTGTATGTTGTCTTCACAGGTATGAAATGGGCCACCTTTGTTAAGCGGTCCACAACCACCCAGATGGAATCATAACTGGCCCGGGTACGAGGTAGGCCAACTATAAAATCCATCCCGATCTCATCCCACTTCCACTGAGGAATCCGCAAAGGCTGCAACAATCCGGCGGGCCTCTGATGCTCTGCCTTGGTTCTTTGGCAGCTATCACAGATGGCAACATATTCTGCGATCTCTCTTTTCATGCCATACCACCAAAACCTCCTTTTTAAATCCTGATACATCTTCTCACTTCCCGGGTGTATGGAGTAGGCTGTCTCATGAGCTTCCTTTAGGATCAGTTCCCGAATGGGTTTGAGGTCGGGAACACACAATCGGTCCTTGAACCATATTACTCCCTCCTCATCCTCTCGAAAGTCTTTGCCCCTTCCTTCTAAGATCAGCTGCCGGATCTTGTTGATGTTTTCATCATCCTTTTGCCCTTCTTTGATCTCCCGCTCTAGGGTGGGCTCTAACTCCACTGTTACTCCTTGCGTACTGTTCAGGAAACCGAGGCTCAGTCTGTCGAACTCTTTGGCTAACTCATACGGCATCGGGTACGAGGCCAGCATATTAACTTGACTCTTCCTGCTCAGAGCATCTGCAACAACATTGGCTTTGCCTGGATGGTAATGTATCTCCAACTCATAGTCTTTGATCAATTCCAACCATCTTCGCTGCCTCATGTTTAACTCTGACTGGGTGAATATGTACTTCAGACTTTTATGATCTGTGTAGATGTCGCACTTCTGCCCATACAGGCAATGTCTCCAGGTCTTTAAGGCATGAACCACTGCTGCCAACTCCAGGTCATGGGTGGGATAATTTTTCTCATGGATCTTCAGCTGTCGAGATGAGTATGCTACAACTCTTCCTTCTTGCATTAGCACACATCCCAATCCGGTGTACGAAGCGTCGCAATACACTGAGAATGACTTGTGAACATCAGGCAGGACTAACACAGGAGCTGTAGTCAATCTATTTTTCAGTTCTTCAAATGCTTCCTGACACTTTTGAGTCCATTTAAACTCAACCTTCTTTGCTAGTAACGCTGTCATTGGTCTAGCAATCTTTGAGAAGCCTTCAATGAAACACCTATAATATCCAGCCATTCCAATGAAACTCTTGATCCCACGAACATCCTTCGGTGCTTTCCAGTTCAGGATATCTGCTACTTTCTTTGGATCCACTGCTAACCCATCTTGGTTTATGATGTGACCCAGAAATAAGACTTCATGAATCCAGAACTCGCATTTGCCCAGCTTGGCATACAACTGATGCTCTCGAAGCCTTTGCAATACCATCTTCAAATGTTCTACATGATCTTCCTCACTTTGAGAGTATATGAGAATGTCATCGATGAACACTACCACAAACTTGTCTAGATAGTCCATGAACACGCTGTTCATCAGGTACATAAAGAAGGCTGGCGCATTTGTCAAACCAAAGGACATAACTGTGAACTCATATAACTCATACTTGGTGATGAATGCCGTCTTCGGTATGTCCGAGGGTCGGATTCTGAGTTGATGGTAGCCTGACCTCAGATCTATCTTCGAAAATACGCTGGCACCTCTGAGCTGGTCGAACAAATCTTCTATCCTTGGCAGGGGGTATTTGTTCTTGACAGTGACTTTATTCAAGGCTCTGTAGTCTATGCACATCCTTTTGGTACCATCTTTCTTCTCTACAAACAACACTGGAGCGGCCCAAGGCGAGGTACTTGGCCTGATGTAACCCTTCTCTAACATCTCATCTATCTGCTTCTTGAGTTCCACCAATTCTGGTCCAGACACTCGGTAGGCTCTTTTGGAAATGGGGGCGGTACCAGGGATAAGCTCTATGGCAAATTCAACTTTTCTCTCGGGTGGCATGCCCGTTAGCTCCTCGGGAAACACATCCGGAAAATCTGACACCACCTTGATAGCCTCGAGCGGGTTGGGCTCCTCACTATCAACTGAAATCTGATGGCAGACTCCCTCTTCTGATTTAGGAATCCTTAGCTCGGCTACTACCTCTTCTCCTGACGGGGACTTCAATGTTACGGTCCTCTTGTCACAACTAACATTTGCTTCATACTTCATTAACCAATTCATCCCTAGAATAACATCTATCCCAGGGGTGTCTATTACTATTAAGTCACTGGGGAATCCTATCCCCCTTACTTCCACCATTATATTTGAGCATATTTTATCTGTTTGCACCTTGCCACCAACCGAATTAATCCTCATGGGCGGCATCATTGCCTCTACTGAGATGTTATGCAATTCTACCCATGTTGCAGTGACAAATGAATGAGTTGCACCAGTATCAAATAGCACTTTTGCGGGATGAGATTCGACTGAGAACATACCTACTGCCACATCTGGTGCATCCTGGATTGCTTCGGCCTCCAAGTGGTTCACCTTCCCATGGTTGTACGCTTGGCCACGATTGCCTGCTGCCGGCTGCAGTACACCTTGCCTTGTTGGAGCATTGGGGTTGGTCTGCTGCTGCGCCATCTTCTTCGGGCACTGCATCGCCCAGTGTCCTTGTTCTCCATAGTGGAAACATCCTCTGCCTCCTCCTTGTGCTGGGGCTGCTTGGTTGTTCTGATTCGCTGCTGGGGCAGGAAGGCGAGGTGCCTGGTTGTTCTGCTTCTGATACTGATTACCTCCCTGCTGGCTGTGCTGACGATACTGCTGCTGCTGCTGTGGGTACTGCCTCTGAAACTGCTGCTGATGCGGACGCTGATTCTGATTCTGGTATCCTTGTGGGTGCCCAGGCCTGCCTTGCTGAGACGAACTGCCTGAGAAACGTGGACGGCTGATTCCTCCGGTCTGGGGTCCACTCATCTTGCGCTTCCGATCTTCCATATCCTTATGCTTCTTCTCAGTCATAACTGCCCTATCGATCAGGTGCTGGAAGGTGGGGAAGGTGTGATTCATCAGCTGGTAATGCAGGGGATCCACCAAACCCCTCATGAACCTGTACTGCCTTTTAGCATCAGTGTTGACATCCTCGAGTGCATACCGAGACAGCTGCAGAAACTTGTCTCTGTATTCACTAACAGACAGGGGTCCCTGCTTCAGAGCCAGAAACTCCTCCTTCTTCACGATCATCAGTCCCTCTGGCACATGGTACCTGCGGAAACTCTCGCTGAATTCTTCCCAGGTGATGGCTTCGGGGTCAGCATGGGTGGCGAGGTAGGACTCCCACCAGGACTGGGCTGCTCCCCTCAGCTGACGGGGACCATACAGAACCTTCTCCCTGTCGTCACATTGGGCGGTGCGCAGCTCCCTTTCCACTGCGCGCAACCAGTCTTCTGCATCCATGGGGTCAGCAGAATGGGCGAAGGTAGGAGGGTGCCCTCTCATGAACTCACCACGCTTATCTCGTGGCATCTGGGGCATCTGCACTTGCAATTGGGGTTGGGGTTGCTGTTGAGCCTGCTGCATGGCTGCCAGAGTCTGCCCAATGGCCTGTACTGCCTGCGTCTGCATCAAGAACATCTGCTCCACTGACATCGGGGGTGGTGGGGGAGGCTGCCTCTGTTGTTCTTCCTGCTGGTCATGCTGCTCTTGCTGAGCACGCCTGTTGCATCGGCGCCTGTTGTCAGACATCTGTGGAAGACATTCATACATCAGCATTGATCTTACAACCCTTCCGCATAGGAAAAGAGAATACAGAATTCTTCATGACACTGAGTGAACAAAGAGCTTCACTGATCCTCATTATGATTTAACACAGCCTCTCAGATAAGAAGGAAAGTAGAAGTAAATGGTTTCCCAACTAAGCAACTGACTTCATTAACATTACTAGCTAAGCCAAACTGCAGGAGAAACCCACAGGTTGGCAACAGTCATTACAAAGATTCAAATCCAGCACAAGTTCATCATAACAAGCATACAAGCAACTGATAAGCAAACTAAACTAAATGGAAGCAACTGCTAAGCAAACTAAACTGACTACCTAAGACTGAGACATCTGACTTAAGAATTATTACAAACTCCGACGCTAACGATCTAAGGATCCAGATCTATCCTGGTCTTACAGACGGGGGAGCCATAAGTGTGGTGACCACGTGGCGGCGAGCGGTATGGGTGCTGAGTCCCAACAGGTGCGGGAGAACCACCCTCCTGGTGGCGGCGCTCTGCCAGCTCAGCACGCAACTCCGCAATCTCCGTTCGAGCCCTGCTTAGCTCGTCCAGAGAGTGATCCAGCTCAGTGTTAAGCACTGCGACTAGGTTGACTGTGCTGCTCAACCTAGGGTTAGCCTCACCAACAGGTGAGACAACCACACTCTCGGTGCTGCCAGTAGGACGGCGGGGGTAGTACCGAAGGTTAAGACCGTCGGCCACCCCACCGAACAAGGAACAGTACTGGGAGAGTGCACGCCGTGCTGCATCCTGCATAGCCGCCTCTGTAGTGTCCCTCTCGGAGATGGAATAGTGCTCCGAAACGGCCTCCGCACCCTGGAGATCATCCTCCGGACGGCGAACTAGGCAGGTAGCCTCCCAGCGGTCCGGGTACCTCCTGCGACTGTGCTGGTAGACTACACAACGATACTCGATCGACCAGGTGTGCCGGTCGAAAGCCTGGCGCAGCAAGGTGTCGAGTGCGTCGTGGAAGTGACAACCGCGAGCGGCGTCACGGGTGATGGGTCGGGCGACCCATCCTTCCGCCTCCTGCGGCTCAGAGGACTCCGTGCTGTGGTCTGAGTCGTCGTCGTCGGGGTCTCCTCCAGGATCTCCTCCAGTAGCTCCTCCAACAGCCGGGGCGTCCCGTGGTGGTGCAGGGGGCGCCTCCAGCTGGGCCACAGAGGAACGGGGCCTCACGGACTCCACCTCTCGCTGGTGAGGGGAGGAAGAGCCCTGCTGCTCTCTGTGCTGGCGCCGGCGTTCCTGCTCCTCACGCAGGCGGCGGTGCAGTCTCTCCAGGTGACTCGACTGACCGGACACGGTGCGGTGCAGAGGATGCTCCGCAAGTCGAGACGGCAGGAAAGGAATCACCGACTTACGTGCAGTGTGTCTAAGACGAGCCATCTACAAAAGACACCGTAAGCATAAGAGTAAGAGCAGAACTAATATGACAAGTGAGTAAACCATAGACAGAATAAGATAAAAAAAAATTAACAAGGTATAATATAGTATATATATGTAGTAGAACATAGGGTTGGTCGAGGTGACCGACTTTTGAAGTAACATCAGAGGTCAAGGTGAGAGGGAAGGTCAATAGTCCTTAGTACGACCAGTGCTACTCTAGGTCAGCGGTCCTACAGTCAGCACGGCTTTGATACCACTTATGTCACACCCGGTTTTGGAAGGCAAACCGAATGCGAACTATGTACGTGCCAGGATCAGAACTCACGTACACAGCGATTACATAAATGAACATCATCGCACAATGCTCGAATAATAACATAAAAGAGTATTAACTTATTACATCACAGAGTCATAGACATCCACATAGTCATCAACTTAACAGTTAAATCAAAGTGCTAGCGAAACGCAGTAAAGATAAGGCCTTCACAGGCAGCTAACTGGGGGTTGCCGCCAACCCACACCTAGAATTCGTCGTAATCTTGGAACTCCTGGAAGTCTCCTTCCACGGCTTCGCCTTCTCCGGAGCAGTGGTTACAATGCGGACAACCTGGTGTTTGGTGGTAAAGCAAGGATGAGTACACATCAACGTACTCAGCAAATGTCCCGTTTGGCTGAAGTGGACTAGCTTTATGTGGGGTTAGGCTCAAGCAGTTGCTTTTAGTTGGTCAAGTATTTATCATTAGTAGAAGCCAGATTTTAGCATTAACCAACCCGTAGACCATTTCCTCCTCGAGGAACAACATCATCATAGTCGAACCAAATCCATAACATAATCCTTGAATCTCGAACCATCTGTATCTCTAATCAAAGAGGATCCCAAGGCTGCTCTTAACCGTGAGCACGGCTGATATACCAGTTTCACTACCCTCTGCAGAGGTTGCACACTTTACCCATGAGTCATGATTCCCTTTCTACCCGGGGAGAGCTAATCCCCATTGACCACTACCTAGGTGGTCCGGCAGGGCATCACTACGTAGCTTTTACAAAGATTCCCTAGAGATCATAGTTGCCCGTTAGGTTTCTCCAGTTTGATAAACACAGTACTCCTCCCCGCAGGAGAGTGACTAACAAAGAGCAAAACGAAAGAACTTCGGCACTCAGCCTCGGCAGAGCAAGCACTGTGCCTGGATCCCACTGACGGCACGACGGCTAAGCAACTACACCTCTAGTTCATCTAATTAATCAGCTAAGGGCATCCCATTTCACCCTCATGGTTGCACTGTTATCCCGGGTGGTCTCTCAACGAACAGGTCCTTACGGAGAGGTACTCAGGAAACAGCCTGAGCCCCCTAGAGTATCACAAGATCATCAACATCATCAGGATAACAGTATCATAAATAGTCACATCATGTTCATTGATTAAGTTAAGGCAATAGCAGAGTGCTAACCATAACAGCCCATAAGGTCATCAAGGATAAAGTAAAGTGTAAAGCTAGTCAATCCTTAGGTTTCAAGTAAGTAATGCAGGGTAGTAAGTTATAAATGAATAGGACATAATGGGACAGAGGACACTTGCCTTCACCAAACTGCTGATCGGACTTCCTCTGCAACTTCCTCGGGAAACACAAACTGCTCGTTGTCTACGTAAAGTAATCATTCACACTATGCACTTGGGAAAATAACAAACAGAAAGCAACATACCAAACATATGCAGCAGAGAGAGATCACAAGTTCATAGTAGAAAAGGGATAGGCACTCTAGTGTTCCCTAGGTCTGGGGTAGATGACTATACAAAGTGATTCATTATCCACTAATCAGGTTTAAGTCGGTGGTGGGATTAAATCATTACATGGTTTTAAGTTCCTAAACCTAGGTGTTTAAGTCCATAAACTTAAGTACTCCAACTTTTATTAAAGTCTACCAACTTCTGATTATCACAAATAGGGTTCCAATAACCTTAATCCTATCCTAATGATTAATCATTAATTGGTACATGGAAACAGCAGGGAAGCATTGTTTAAACAGACAGACAAAAACATCATGAGCATTTTGCAATTTGAAGCACCTAATTTGGAGTTCATATGACAAAGTTATGGATTTTACAAGTTTAGGGGTTAAAAATATAACCTAAATACCTATTTTGAATAAAATAAAAGGCCCAGGGACCTAACTGAGAGAAACCAGGGACGGCGGGTTCAAATTCCAGAAAACCGGGGGTCTCTTTAAGAAAACGCGCGGGCGAAGGGGTATCGGGCTACTACGGCCGTCAGATCTAAAGCGAACGGCCAGGATTAGATTCTGCGGGCGGGCGCGCGAGCGCGCGGCGGCCTGGGCGGCTGACAGGCGGGACCGGGCGGGCAGCGCGGGGCGCGGGCAGGCTGACAGGCGGGGCCGGCGGGCAGAGCGAGCGCGCGGGCGGGCTGACAGGCGGGGCCCAAACGGCAGGGAGACGGGGTGAGGGGGAAGCGGGCCTGGGCCGCTGGATCTCCGGCGAATGGCCAGGATTAGGCTTGACCTAATTAAAACGGGACCGCCCGATCTGGACGGACGGTGGGGATCGGGTGGCCGGCCTGGGCTTCTCCTACGGCTAGCTGGGGCGGCGGCGCTCGTCCCCGCGGCGGAGGACTCGCCGGAGACGAGGGGCGCGGGCGTTTGGCGGGCCTCCGAGGCGACCTGAGCGGCCGGGAAGGTTGGGGAGGGCACGGGGAGTCCTCTGGTGGGGTCTGGGTCGGGGCAGGGGCACCGGAGGGGGGCGGTCCACGGCGGAGCGGCTCGGCGGCGGCATAAATCTACTCCGGCGAGGAATTACACACGGCAGAAGGCAATACACGGGTCGATAGGGGCGGGAGAGGTTCTTTACCTCAAGGCGGGCTCCGGGGACTCCTCGGCGGCGGCAATGGCGCGACGGTGGCCCGGGGCGGCGGTGGCGGACCCCCGCGGCTGCACGGGGAACGGCGGGTGAGCGCGGGCAGAGAGAAATAGGGAGGGGGAGAGGGAATTGGGGCGCGTCCCGGGTTGCGGACGTCGGGGCGGAGCTCACCGTGGCAGAGAGCACGGCGGAGCTCCAACGGCGGCCGGGAAACGAGCTCGGGACGGCGGGGATTTGTGGCGGCGGTGCTCTGGCGTGCGCGCAGCGAGGGAGAGGTGGAAGAGGGGTCTGCTGGAGCGCAAATGGGGGAGGGGGAGAGGGCGAGTGGGGCTCGGGGCTCAAGTGGCCAGGGGCGGGGCGGTTGCGAGCTCCACGCGCGACGTGGGCGCGGAGAAGGCGGCCGCGCACAGCTCGGGCGACAGTTACGCGAGGACGACGGGGCTGACAAGCCGGGCCCGCGAGCAGAGAGAGAGGGGAAAGCGGGGGCGGGCGCGCGGAAGGCGGCCGCGCTGACGGGCGGGCCCGCCAGGGCAGAGAGAGCGGGGGGGAGAGGCGCGCGCGCGGGATGGGCCTAGCTGGGCCGAAAGGCTGAGGGGGGCGGGGGAGGGGGCTTCTTTCCTCTTTTCTTTTATTCTGGAATTGTTTTCTCTTTTCTTTTTATTTTCTCTATTTGACTCAAATCCAAATAAGCCACAAATTCAAATTAGACTTTCCAAGAATTATGCACCAAGCAAAAGTGAAATCTAGGGTTCAACATGATGCAACAACTCATACCCCCTTAGGGTTTAACCATATTGAACTATAATTACAAATAAAATAAGCACTTTTCTCCTATAGAAATGAAAAAGAAAAGAATGAGGAAGGATGAGAAAAGGGAAGTAACACCTGAATTTGTGAATATGAGCAAAGAAATTTTATACCCCAAATTCAGGGTGTTACAATTGTGTTCCTAAGATGCACTGAAATAGAACAAGATCAAATGAGGATGAAGTTACTGTGTAGAGATTTTTGTTCCCCCTTTGTAGCAGCATCCATGGATTTTTATTTGCGCAGAATTACTCTCTTTTACTGGTTCATTCAATAATTCAATTTGTTGCTTGGAAACCACTGTATAATAAATACAAATGCTATGGTATGATTTTGTGGATTCTGATCGCTCCTTTTCTTGTTAGCATGAATTCTTGTAATTTGGCATGTGTTTTTGGTTTTGCATATATGGTCTGGTCCTGAAAGAATACTGTACGGATGAATGATGCAGTAGGCTGGTAGCTTGTAGTACAGGAACGGGTTGGTAGGCCAACTTTGAGATTTGCATCATGTTGCGAGGAAATTATTGATAGAGAAATCAAAGCAACAAATTCGTGTTCTGGAGACTGTTCATGCACAATATCTTGCCATTATGGCACTATCGAGATCTCTCAATATGTTTTTGCTTCTGTTTTTGTCTCCTAAAAATGGTTGTTTCTGGTCATTCACTCATTCTTCTTGTAGAATTCAAGTTTCTATCTTCAAATCTGAATTGAATTTAAATGAAAGTGACACGAGAAACATGCTTCATGCTTTCTTTTGTCTTATTTGTGATGTTTCTCACCTAAAGATATGTGCTCGTTCCTGAAATTGACTGTGCTGTTGTGTTCATGGCAATTTGTATTTTTGAATTTCAATATAGTTTATTATAACATATTTACTCCGTAGCAATACACAGAGATGCCACACCTACAAATATTTCATAAAAATCATGTGTGAAAAAATCAGGTTTGTGCTTTTCAGAGGGGAGTCATTCAATAGATTTACCCTATAACATGAGCAGCTTATCTTATTTTAGAAAGATTCCTTGTGCTATTAGCATTTAAAATTGCATTTCATTGTGCTTCAGGAAAGGTTTGCATTTGGAAGAATGGGATTTGATTGGTGATTTGTGGATCGTATGACTGGTGATTGGAGAAGCTAGAGTGCAACGACAAGGAGACAATGGAGAATAAGTATTTCACCCCAATCAAAGGTGAAGACTAGCATTCTCATGAAAAAAGCCAGTCATTACTGATATTTTTTTCTGTTCAGGATCTAATTGCTCAACGTTTATGCCTTTCATTTACTACCTTCATTCTTTTTTTTCAAAAGTGTTTAGTGCATCAACATTGTTTTCAATAAATGTTTTTGATTGTTGCCTTTTGTTGCTATATGGCGGGCCGTTTTGTTGCGATGTTGTGCACGCGGTTGTAGGGAGGGCATATTGTGGCGGCTACGAGGAACCAATGTTCCTGTGTGGCGGTGACAACGACACCGTGAAGCCAAGACAATGTCAGCAAGCTGATTTTTCAGATTGGAATCTATGGTTCTTTTTAAAGATTGAATATGTTCTAGCATCTTAAAAAGATTTGTCAGAATTTAAACATTTGTTCTGAGGTCATTTAGGCCTCAAACAAAATTTCTTGGACTTATTTCGTTGGAGGGAATGGGACATCTCGAGATCTAAATGTGTATAGAAGATCCAAATGTGTATAGAACATATATTTTTTATGGGTATCAAATATGATTATGTGCAAAGCACGGACATAGTACTATAACAATGAAACACACATTTGTATATAATTCATTATGATATTATATGTTGCCGTTGCAACGCACGGACACTCACCTAGTTTATATGAATAGCGATTTTTGCAAAAAAAAACCCACATTACAACAACTTATTTAAATGTTTATCTAAATATAGTGATCTTCTATTATGGGGTTTTCACTGGCCAAAGATAGAGAACATGAATGATTCTCTACAGTACAAGACAATATATAAAAAACTGTTGAGATTGAAAAATATAGAAAATGATATTTATGTAAAGGACTCTCCAAATAATAATTTAGAGAATGAAATTTAGATCTGTTGTCTAGGTCATCGTGGGCTTCAAAGTTATCCTGTGGAAGTAGTAGAGTAATCCTGTCTAGCGGGAGGTTGGCTGTCATAATGTTTGTCGTTAGGGTGGTGTAGACTGATTGACCCTAAAACTCGTCCATATGAATTTGATCGTGGACATATTAGCCACTCCGATGCATTTCCTCCTGAGCCCTCCATCTTCTGTCGCCATCGTCGCCGTCCTCCTCGTGTGGAAGGTTCTTTTGTTATCCCGAGTCCACCGTAACCACGAATCGAGCCCCGGGCAATCGGAGTCCGAGTCGTGGCAGATATCCGAATTGTTGCAAAGTCTGAGTCCGAATGGTTGCCGTGGCGGAAGTATAGATGTCCAAACGGGCCACCCGGCACGGACCCGGCCCGAACCCGTTTCGGCCCGGTACGAATAGGGCCGGGCCAGGCACGGCCCGTTGATGCTTCGGGCCGGGTCGGGCTGGCCCACGTGCCTAGGGACATGCCCAAACCCGGCACGCACAGGGAAAAATCGTGCCGGGCCGGCCCGTTGGCCCGGTGGGCCTCAACGGACCGGGCCGGGCACTGGCCCGAACCAACAGTAGAACGGTATATAAATACATATATTTAATAAAATTAATCATATATAATAACATATTATTTATATATATTAAGACAACAAAATATTTATGTATGCATTTTATATTTATGTATGCATTTTATATATGTTTGGCCGTGTATTTAGTATTTATATACTATGAGAGAATTAAATGTATTTACATATTTAATATTTACATAAATATGCGGGCCGCCGTCGGGCCGACCCATTTATCGGGCCGGGCCGGGCCAAAGCACGCGGGCCGCCGTATCTGCCCATACCCGGCCCGCTAAACGGGCCGTGCCGGCCCGGGTCCGTAACCGACCGTGCCGGGCCGTGTTTGGACCGGGCTAAATTCGTGCCGTGCCACGGGCCAAACGGGCGGCCCGCACTGTTTGGATATCTATAGGCGGAAGATGGATCGAAGCGTACATCAGATCTGTTTGATTTGGAGCTCATATTCATAATGTCACCAAGTCACCGGACACTAACATGAGGTGCCCAAGCGCGCCGCTAATGAAGTGAAGCGTGATAACCAAAACTTTTTATATCGTTAGTGTGTCAGACAAATGCTTGATGTTCCTAAAAGCTTCACCGATGAACTTGACGAACTTGAAGGTACCGAGGAAGATTTTCTTTGCTTGTGTGAAGCCCATGGCGTCATCATATCTCCAGTGACCAGCGTGAGTTAGCCCCTATCTGGTGCACCAACTGTCGAAGATTGTTCGATAGTGATTTAACGGGTAGCTCACGAGATCGCAAATTGGAAATAAATCACAAGTGAGACACAAAGTTTTAGACAAATTCAGAGTTTCAATGCAAGATAAGACCCAATGTCTTATATGTTAGTGGCTATTCTTTGTGATATGATGATCTGTCCTCTTAGGACATGCAAATCATCTCAACTAAAAGTATATGTAAGACTCTTAGTTCTATCTCCATATGCAAGTTTTCCTTATCAACTAGACTTTACCATGTTACATAGATATCAACCTTATCTACTAATCTAATAAGATTTTACTCCCTCCGCTCTAAAATATAAGTTATTCCAAGATCTTTGGAGTGCCAAAGTTTTTTCGAGTTTGATCAAATTTATATAATGAAATAATAACATTTACCATATCAAATGTATATCATTATATTCTCCATTAAATATATTTGCATACTATATCTATTCCGGGTCATAAATCTTTATAATTCTTGTTATACTTTTGGTCGAACTTTAAAAACTTTGACTCTACAAGAATCTTGAAATGACTTATATTCTAGGATTGAGGGAGTATGATTCTTTTTCGAGGCCTGAGCATCTTCGCAACAAAAAAGGAGTAGCCATTTGAGCACACCAACAAAAAAAAACAAATGGACACCAAACAAACACACATATATTCACCTCGGAGTTCAGAGTCCAATCCTGCGTACAATCGTACATACATGATACATGTACTGTAAATTCAATTCAATACGGAAGAACCAACGCAACAATGGAATGCTTACTTCTAACATGACAGCAACTCTATGTCTCACTTCATAAATTGAAGTGAAAATCTACCACAGGAAAGATCATGGAGATCGTTTCATGCCCCTCGTTCTCCAGACTTACATCCCCAGACCCAGAGGAACCAGCGTCTGCATCCATCCATCCATCGTCACCATTCATCAGGCAATCGCTCTCTACTTGCACCACCCAAAGCACGAGAATTTCTGCAAGCAAACCAGGACGCGAAGCTCCAGTGAGACGACAGAACAAGCAGCTACTGATAATATCTGGAGCATGGCTATGCGCGGCGCTCACCGATGAGACGTAGCCGTCGTCGTCGTGCTGCTTGGGGCCGTTGGTACGCATGCCGTCCTTGCCGTACGCCGCTGGCTTCCCCGCCTGGGTCGTCTGCTTCTCCTCCCTCACCTTGTTGAAGATGTGCGTGTAGCCGTCCGCCGACGCCGGGTTGGCGTCCCAGTCGCCGAACTTGGGCACCGCCGAGCCCCTCGTCGGCTGCATTGCATCGCATTCCAAACCAAACCAAATCAATCATCAGCTCGTCGGAAGCGCGGCGGCACCGGCAGGGCGGTGCGGTCAGTGCGAAACAGAGCAGAGGCGCAGAGGTAGACACAGCCCCACTCACCGTCTCGTTGCCGCGCGAGGCGCCCTTGGCGCGGGAGCGGTCGACGGAGCTGGCGACGAGGCCGTACCCGGCGCTCTCGGAGCTGTAGGGGTGCGCCGGCGACTGGTCGACGCTGTACCCGGCGGCCCTCCTTGGCGGCTCGCCGGCGGCGTGGCGGTGGTACGGCGACCCGGCGGCGTAGTAGGGGTTGGGCGACATCGGCGGCGGCGGCGCGTCGCTGGGGCGGCGCTCGTGGCGGCCCGGCGGCGGCGACGGCGCGGCCACGGAGAAGGCCTCCGGGTTCTCGGCGGGGTCGTTGGGGTTGATCATCCTGCCGCCGGCGGCTCCGGCTCCCTTGCCCTTGCGCGCGTTCTCGAAGAAGAGCGTGTACGGCACGTTGCCGTCGCTGTCCCAGTTGCCGAACTTGGGCACGTGCGCGTTCTTCTGCTGCTGCATTCCCATGTCCCAGTCCCACACACAGGCACAGGCATCATCAGGAAAACACTTGCAGAACAATTCCAACGCTATTCGAAATTGGATCTTTTATCTCGAAATTGTGAACAAGCTATACACTAATAACAGCTGCCAGTGAGCAATGCTATTGTCAGTTCCCGGTTCTTGTTCTAGAGCCACCAGCAGTCAGAGATGTAAGACCAGTCGTTGCAACGGGCAGAACATGGATGGGCATCAATAAGTGAAGTTGACACGAAGCTACACCGACCGGATGAAACGGATTCAAACTCGAGGAACTCGTACGCCGTTGACTCGGTGTTCATGGACTTGTCAGCTGTGCTGAACGGGTGTACGTGCTTGTTCATCGCCACTTGTACAGATTAAGGGACACGCTAGTGCAGTGGTTGGTTGGCTGGTTGGTACTTGAGGTTTGACAATCTGCAAAGCTTCTCAAGGCAGGCTGACAGCGGAGGTCTGCCAGGCTGATGGCGCCTCATGTCTGCAGCCTAAAGTCTCCCAAGTGGAGGAGAAAATTCAGGCCGGGAGTTGGTTTTGAATTATTATGGTGCGTGTGTTTCGATCTTCAGTCATACGACCCTCAATTTGCTCTGCTATTTTCTTTTCTTTCTTTCTTTCTTTTATTTAAAAAAAAAATTCAGATATGTTGGGAGTCGTATTCCAATCAGTTAGCCTAGCACCATCTCTAGCTTTGTGCACCTAACCATTTATGAGATGAAGACTATCGCGGCGACAGATTGTGACCGAGAGACATTTCTCACGTTTCATCAGCAACTGTTCAGCGGTTTTGGATCTCTCTACACGCCAAGATATGGAACAGCTCGCGCGAGAAACGGGGCTGATCCAAGGAGGAGTAATCGCAGGGCGTGAAATTTCAGGCCCAGATCACCGCTCGCGCATCCGGAAAACGATACGAGGACGAACTATAAGCCCTCGTTCAGGAGAACCACCACGGAACACCCAATTCTTGGCGGTGAAAGAGTTGTTTGTGCATGCATAATAGGAAAGTTCAGGACACAAACTAAGATGGCGCTACAAAATTCTACCCGAAAGCTGTGGGGTACAAGTCACAACCAAACTATATAAACCGTCGAAACCGAAGCATCCAGGACTGGCTGATGCCATGGAAGGCGAGCGAGGAGGAGGAGGAGGAGAGGGGACTTACAGCCATGGCAGCCGGCGTTCCCAGCGCAGAGACGAGACGAGACGAGAAGAGGGGTCGGGCTCGATCCGGGGCCGATGCCTTGTCGTCTGTGCCTCCAGCGGCTGCCGGCCTGCAGGGAGAGGGAGAGCAAGATGGAGGAGATGGATGGATTTATGCGGCTGGCTGGCTGGCTGGCGACTGGCTCCTGGCTATTGGCTATTGGCCTTGCTGATCGATCCTCCCCTCCAGGCCGGCCGGCAGGACTAATAACGCCAAGAAAACGACGGCGAGAGAGGCCGGTTGCGCTGCGTTCTTTTTATACATATACGCGAAGGCGCCACGAGGCCGGCCTCTTTTTCTCTCTTTCTTTCTGGCGACTGGCGGTAATACTTTTCTCTCCAGTAACAACACCACACGCTGGCTTTACAGATTTATTAGTTCGAAGTCAATTTCACAAGGCTCGTCACAATATTTACGGCATCGGATAATCGAGCTGTGACGAAGCTACACACATCAGAGACTAAACTGTGCTAATTTATTTTTTTTAGATAATGGGAAACCAAATCCCGACCTACATCAACTGATGACGGCCGTCCACACACCACAACATAAAGTACCGAAACAATGTCACATTTGGCCACAAAACCCAAACGCAGTTAGGAGAATAGACAAACATCACATAGTTAATCTATTACTGAAGGTCCAACCATGCGTCGAGACGACTTGCATCATCGATGTCTCCAAAAGTCTGCAGGCCTCCATCATGCTTCTAGTGTCCTCTTTATGCCTTTGAAGCATCCCCAGAAACGACACCAGTAAGTTCCTCGGAAGAGTACCTGTAAATAAGTTTGGATAGGAGATTTATTAAAAACCACATCGTTTCTACTTATCCACAACGCCCAACAAATAGCTATAGTGCCCACATATATCTTAGCTTTAACATTAGGGTGAAACCCCTGAAGCCAAGAAGAACACATATCTTCTATACTAGTTGGTTCTCTAATGCCAAATGTAAAATATACCGTACGCCATAGAAATCTCGCATAATGGCACTGGAAGAAAAGATGTTGAATGGTTTCATCTTGTGGACAGAAAACACATTTTTTTGATCCTGACCAATTTCTCTTGGCAAGGTTATCTTTAGTTAAGGTTACCCCTTGTCTTAAGAACCAGAAGAAGATCTTGATCTTTAAGGGGAGTTTTAGTTTCCAGATGAGGCCATCCTGTCGTACTTGTCTGTTCCCAATCAATGCCGCATACATAGACTGAGTGGAGAACAACCCGTTTTGATGAAGGCTCCAACGAAAACTATCTCTTGCCTGGTTCAACGTCGTATCCACTACTAGGCTGACTAAGGTATGCCATCTCTCCAAATTAGCACCATGTAAGCCTCTCCTATAGGATACATTGAGAGGTACAGACCCTAGCACATTGGCCACAGTAGCATTCTTCCGCTGCACTAGGTTATATAGGCTCGGGAATCTATGCTGGAGCGAGAAATCCCCCAGCCATTTGTCCTCCCAAAACCTTGTGTCATGTCCGTTGTTAACTCGGAATATCCCATTCGCAAAGAAGATATCCTTCACTTTCATCAAACCCGACCAGAAGTGGGAATCTCCTTGTTTCCGAACCACTTGACCAAGGGTTTTATTCCCCAGATACTTCCTTCTAAGGATCTGTTGCCATAGACCCTCCTCGTTTATCAGCTTGAACAACCACTTACTCAACAGGCATTTATTCTGAATATCAATATTCTTAATTCCCAGGCCCCCAATGTCCTTGGGCTGACAAAGAATATTCCATTTAGTAAGCCTGTATTTCTTTTTTTCCTGGTCCGATTGCCAAAAGAACCTAGATCTCAGGTAATCCATTTTCCACAAAACCTTACGAGGGACCTCAAAGAAGGACATCATATATAATGGGAGACTAGTCAGTACTGAGTTGATTAGAACTAGCCGCCCTCCTGACGAAAGGTGCTTGCCCTTCCAACTACTCAGCTTTTTCTCAATGCGTTCGAGTACACCGTTCCAATCAGTGTTACTCAGTTTCCTATAATTCATAGGAATGCCTAGGTACCTGAATGGATATGTCCCCATTTTGCATCCAAACAGCTGAGCATACTGACTCTCACATTCTTTAGCGGCTCCAAAGCAGAATACCTCACTCTTATGGAAATTGATCTTGAGACCTGACAACTGTTCGAAAGCGCATAGAATGAGCTTAAGATTACAGGCTTTCTCATAATCATCATCCATAAATAGTATGGTATCATCTGCATACTGGAGAATGGACAGCCCCTCATCAACCAGGTGCGGAACCACCCCTGTGATCTGTCCCTCTCTTTTGGCCCTGTTTATTAATACTGTCAGCATGTCAGCAACAATATTAAACAAGGTAGGAGAGAGGGGGTCCCCTTGTCTTAATCCTTTCTTAGTGTAGGAAACAGGTGACGCCTAAGAGGGGGGTGAATTAGGACTTCTAAAACTTTCGCTAAACTAGGCCACAATTAAATCCCTAGAGCAAAACCTATGCAAATAGTCAAACTAGAATGTGCAAACTAGGTTTTGTCTAAGTGTTGCTATCTCTACCGCAAAGGCTAAGTTTCAATCTACACTAGATATGTATGAATACAAGATTGAAACTTAAATGCTTAATATAAATGCGGAAACTTAAAGAGCAAAGTAGAGAAGCAAACTCTCGTGGATGACGCCGGTATTTTTACCGAGGTATCCGGAACCGTGCAAGGTCCCGACTAATCCTCGTTGGTGCCCCTACGCGAAGGGAAGCCCACGCGAGGGCCAAGCACCTCGGTCGAGTAACTCCGTAGAGAGCCGCGGGCCTTCTCCACGCGCAAGTGGTGCTCCGCTTCCGGCTCCTCTCGGACGCTCCCCGCCGTCTCCACTATCGAGCTTCCGGCCGAAACGCCGCGGGCCTCGTTCCCTCCGGTACACGGTGGCGGCCGTGACACAAACGCGGTTGTCACGGTCTCGCAAGACTCTCGCCCCACTCGGTACAATTACAACGACTCACGCAAGAGCCGAGGGGTTGTGTGGTTTTACAAAACTCACTCAACTAACTAGGGTTCACCTAGAGCAAGCGCTAAAGCGGTCTAACTAACCTAAGCACTTCGCAAAGCACCTACGCTAATCACCGAGTGATTCTATTAAGCACTTGGGTGTTTGAGCTCTTGGAAATATGCACTATGTGTCTTGGTATGTTGCTTGGGCTCTCACGCCACCAAATGGCTGATTGGGTGAAGTATATATAGGCCCCAACTCAACTAGCCGTTGGAAAGCAGACTGTTGTAAGGGTGGCACACCGGACAGTCCTGTCAGCCAACGGTGCGCCAACTGTGTGCCAACGGTGCGCCAACGGTGAGCCAACGGTGCGCCAACAGTGCACCAATGCTGTGCAGCCAACGGCTAGTTCTGACACACCGGACAGTCCTGTCAGCCAACGGTGCGCCAACTGTGTGCCAACAGTGCGCCAACAGTGAGCCAACGGTGCGCCAACAGTGCGCCAATGCTGTGCAGCCAACGGCTAGTTCTGACACACCGGACAGTCCGGTGCACCAACAGTGTGCCAACGGTGAGCCAACTGTGTGCCAACGGTGAGCCAACTGTGTGGCACCGGTGCGCCAGCTGACAGCCCATCTTCTAGGTCTTCTATATTTTATTCTTGGGCTCCTTTGGTCTTGAGTCTTGTACTTCTAAGCTCTTTTTATGTCTTCATTTGAGGTGTTGCATCCTCAGTATCTTAGTCCAATCCTCTTCGTATCCTGTGAACTATAAACATAAACACTAGCAAACACATTAGTTCACAGGTTGTGTTAATCATCAAACACCAAAACTCATTTAGCCAAATGGCCCGGGGTCCATTTTTCCTTACAATCTCCCCCTTTTTGGTGATTGATGACAACACAACCAAAGCAAGCAAATATAACAAACATTTGAATGAAAATATGCAATCTACTTGCTAGGATGCATGTTTTATCCCCACTTAGTGATATTATGGACTTAAGCCTCCCCCTAACTCCATAATTCACTTACTTCCTATTTTAGGACCAAATAACCAAAACCACTTGAAATACCATTTGTAGATATAAAATTTTAAATTTGTGGTGTTTGGTGTTTGATATAGTTTTCATTGCTTTGGTCCCTAAACTTCTCCCCCTTTGGCATCAACCACCGAAAAGGAAGACATTAAAAGCATGTAGGAAGTAAATAAAAGCTTGTCCTCAAAAGATTACTCCCCCTAAATGAGTATTCTCCTTTAGAAAGAGTTTTTCTCCCCCTTTAGAGATGAAGAAAAGCTCCCCCTGACAGAGATCTTAGGAAAAAGCATGTGAAAATTAGAGGTGCAAGACATGATTTGAAAAGACTAACTTCCCTTATGCATAGGTAACAGAATATGAGTTAACCACTTATGCATTTTTAGCAACATGGAAGTATATGATATGAAATATAGTCTAATCAAATATTGGAGAAGACATGTAAATGATACTAGATGCAGTCTCAAAAGATACTGATTGAAATTCAATGGCGAGCTTGAGAGACATGAGAGTTCTTGGAGATTTTGCAGTGGAAGATTGTTGTCTTTCTCCGGGGACCTCATTTTCCTTACAATGAGACTATCACATGAAATAGACTTGAAAAGGTGTTAGTCTCAAAGCGTTAGATTATAGAGTAATCTCCCCCTAAAGGTGTGCATACAAGTTTTGAATACTTGTAGGAGACATGCACTTTGATTCGATATCAAGAGGGGCAAATTATCTATAATCCGAACTTTGGCACATATAAGTTAAATGATACAACTTGTGGAAATCAACATTTTCAATTGATGCATCATTTACTATGGAGTGATATAGAAGCTATGTGCCGTGCTTAAATAAACATTTTAAGCCATGTAGGTTTGCTTAAGTATATGAATTTAAAAGCTAGCAATCCTACCATATGATTTACCTAGTATGCATGATTTTGAACAAAAGTACATAACAAATGTAATACTAGGCAAGAAAGGTAAACTAGATAAAAGGTAAATAGATACGCATATCTAAAAACGAGAAATACAATAAAATTAGTTACCTTAGTCATGGGTGGGAAATTTGGGTTCAAAATTTTCACTAATCCACTTGGTAATAAACTTGATCCAATATGATGTATCCCATGATATACATCCCAATTTTGCCAAGTCTCCAAATTTCCCGATGACTTTTGGTCCACTCACTTCTCTTTTGGGATCCAAACCTTCTTGGTGCTTTTCATGGTTGAAATTATTTCCTTTGGCACCCAGATGCGTTTGTCCCCCTTTCCTTTGTTGGCTTGCTTGTTGGCCTTGATTGCTATCACCTTTCCATTCTTCTTCTTTTTGATTAAGTATGGTGTAGCAGTCTTTTTATCCACCTTTTTGATGTAGGTGTTGGAGATTTTGCTTGATGGCTTTTGCTTGAGCTTTTGCCTTTGTTTATCCCCGGTCATCGCCTTGCATTGGAAAGACTTGTGCCCTTCCATGTGGCATAGCCTACAAATCACAATTTCTCCCTCTACAGGCTTGTTCACTCCCGCAGTGGTGTTATCCTGTGGAGGTCGGATTTGTTTGGCTTTGCCTTTCTTGTTATACAAAGCCTTGCCAAGGCGAGCCACTTCTTGCTTTAATTGTTCATTTTCCTTTGCAACCTCATCCGAACATGTCTCTACAACAATATTCTCAACAACGACTTGGTTGCAGGGGTTAGAATCATCAATTAAATCAAAGCAGGAAGTAGAAGCATCTTTCTTAATTGTTTCAGGTATTTCAACTAAAGATGCTACTGGGGTGCTACCAATGTTTTCTAGCTTAGTAGTTAGCTCATTATTGTGTATGCTAAGAATTTCCATTTTCTCTAGCAAATTTTCAATAGCTTCTTGGGAGCTAGCTAACTTAGCCTTAAGTTTTTCATTCTTTTTAATAAGGCTATCATCGGTAGCAGTGGATGGAGCACTAGATTCTAATAGCTCAATTTTAGTTGATAGCTCACAGTTTAAGTTTGCAAAAGTTTCAAATTTTTCTAGCAAACCTTTGTAATCATTTTGAGAGCTAACCAACTTATTTTTCAAAGTTTTAAGTTGAGCTTTTTGCTTAGTGCAGACATCCTGGAAAAATTCTACGGCTTTCGCAAGCTCATCTACAGAGGGCTTTCCCTCACCTTCATCATCACTACTACTTTCATCACTAGAAGATGGAATGCTTTTGTTACCTCTTGCCATAAGGCATTTGTGTGATGACCGTGATGAGCGTGATGAGGACCGGTGGCTGCGCGTCCTTGGAGGTTCATCTTCACTTGAAGAATCATCCCAAGTTCTAACACTTGTTAGCGCCTTGCCTTTGCTCCTCTCCTTTTTGGGTTTGGCCATATTTGGACAGTTGTCCCTGAAGTGGCCCTTCTCCCCACATGCGAAGCATCCTCTCTTCCTTTGCTTTTTCCTGTCAATGTTAAAGAGAAGATCCTCGACCTGCAGGGGCACACCCATTAGATTAATCTTGCGAATCATCCTCATTACCTTTCCGACGCGTCGGATTGTTTCTTCGTCCTCGGAGGATGATGTGCATGGTTGATTATCTTCATCATCATCACTTTCTTCTTCTTCTTCTTCTTCACTTGAGGAACTTGGAGTGGGACCCTTCTTTTTGCTCTTCCTTTCATCACATGCAAAAGCATATGGTCTTGAGGAAGTTGGCTCCTCTCCCCGACTCATTTTTCGCGACATTTCAAAAGCCGCGATTTTCCCAATCACGATGGTTGGGGTCATGTTGCTCAAGTCCTCCATGTTGTGAAGGATGGTGATGATGCTCCCATATCTTTGTTGTGGTAGCAGGGAGATAATCTTCCTCACAATGTCCGCATCACCTAGCTTATTAATGCCAATAGAATTGAGCTCATTGATAATTAGATTCAAACGAGAATACATGTCTCTAACAAGCTCATCATTTTTCATAGCAAAAGTATTATACTCATTTAAGACTAGGCAATGTTTTTGCTCACGGACATTGGATGTGCCGTCATGGAGCTCATGCAATTTTAGCCAAATCTCATTAGCAGTTTTCAAGGTAAATACTTGATTAAAGATATCCATGCTAAGAGATTCATACAAGCAATTTTTGGTTCTAGCATTTAAATGAATTTCTTTTTCCTCACTCGTGGTGGGTTTCTCGGGATTCTTGAGAGGTTTCATCCCGTCACGAGTGACTCTCCAAACACCTAGATCAACGGCCTCTAGGTAACAAGCCATTCTAGCACTATAATATGGGAAGTTAGTGCCGTCGAAGTGTGGTGGCCTATGGGTATCCATCCTTTCCTCTAAAAGGCGTCGGCTATTTTAGCGGTGAAGCTAAAACGTTTCAAATGAGCCAAACCGGGCTCTGATACCACTTGTAGGAAACAGGTGACGCCTAAGAGGGGGGGGGGTGAATTAGGACTTCTAAAACTTTCGCTAAACTAGGCCACAATTAAATCCCTAGAGCAAAACCTATGCAAATAGTCAAACTAGAATGTGCAAACTAGGTTTTGTCTAAGTGTTGCTATCTCTACCGCAAAGGCTAAGTTTCAATCTACACTAGATATGTATGAATACAAGATTGAAACTTAAATGCTTAATATAAATGCGGAAACTTAAAGAGCAAAGTAGAGAAGCAAACTCTCGTGGATGACGCCGGTATTTTTACCGAGGTATCCGGAACCGTGCAAGGTCCCGACTAATCCTCGTTGGTGCCCCTACGCGAAGGGAAGCCCACGCGAGGGCCAAGCACCTCGGTCGAGTAACTCCGTAGAGAGCCGCGGGCCTTCTCCACGCGCAAGTGGTGCTCCGCTTCCGGCTCCTCTCGGACGCTCCCCGCCGTCTCCACTATCGAGCTTCCGACCGAAACGCCGCGGGCCTCGTTCCCTCCGGTACACGGTGGCGGCCGTGACACAAACGCGGTTGTCACGGTCTCGCAAGACTCTCGCCCCACTCGGTACAATTACAACGACTCACGCAAGAGCCGAGGGGTTGTGTGGTTTTACAAAACTCACTCAACTAACTAGGGTTCACCTAGAGCAAGCGCTAAAGCGGTCTAACTAACCTAAGCACTTCGCAAAGCACCTACGCTAATCACCGAGTGATTCTATTAAGCACTTGGGTGTTTGAGCTCTTGGAAATATGCACTATGTGTCTTGGTATGTTGCTTGGGCTCTCACGCCACCAAATGGCTGATTGGGTGAAGTATATATAGGCCCCAACTCAACTAGCCGTTGGAAAGCAGACTGTTGTAAGGGTGGCACACCGGACAGTCCTGTCAGCCAACGATGCGCCAACTGTGTGCCAACGGTGCGCCAACGGTGAGCCAACGGTGCGCCAACAGTGCACCAACGCTGTGCAGCCAACGGCTAGTTCTGACACACCGGACAGTCCTGTCAGCCAACGGTGCGCCAACTGTGTGCCAACAGTGCGCCAACAGTGAGCCAACGGTGCGCCAACAGTGCGCCAATGCTGTGCAGCCAACGGCTAGTTCTGACACACCGGACAGTCCGGTGCACCAACAGTGTGCCAACGGTGAGCCAACTGTGTGCCACCAGTGCGCCAGCTGACAGCCCATCTTCTAGGTCTTCTGTATTTTATTCTTGGGCTCCTTTGGTCTTGAGTCTTGGACTTCTAAGCTCTTTTTATGTCTTCATTTGAGGTGTTGCATCCTCAGTGTCTTAGTCCAATCCTCTTCGTATCCTGTGAACTATAAACATAAACACTAGCAAACACATTAGTTCACAGGTTGTGTTAATCATCAAACACCAAAACTCATTTAGCCAAATGGCCCGGGGTCCATTTTTCCTTACACTTAGTTTGGAAATTATTACCCACCTGGTCATTTATCTTAATGTTAACATGACCTTTCTGGGTAAAAGCCTTGACCCAATCGCACCATTTTTCCGAAAAGCCTTTCATGTTTAAAGTTTGTTTCACAAAGGACCATCGAACTTTGTCGTATGCCTTTTCGAAATCCACCTTAAACACCACCCCACTCTGCTTTTTCCGGTGCATCTCATGAAGAGTCTCATGAAGGACCACGACGCCTTCCATGATGTTGCGCCCGGGTAAAAAAGCAGTTTGGGTTAAACTAATAACTTTATGTGCAACTTTTGTCAATCTATTCAAGGCAGCCTTTGTGAATATTTTGAAACTCACGTTCAGAAGACATATAGGTCTATACTGTTCTATCCTAATTGCCTCACTTAATTTCGGAAGCAAAATTATTGTTCCAAAATTCAAGCTGTGCAACGGAAGACAGCCCTTACTAAAATCTTCGAACAGAGCCATCAAATCATCCTTGATGGTTTCCCAGAAGATTTGATAAAATTCTGCCGGAAAACCATCCGGCCCTGGAGCTTTGTTGTGCTCCATCTGAAAAATTGCACCCTTTACCTCTTCCATGGTAAAATCAGCAGTAAGACTATCATTCTCCTCGTCAGATATCTGAGGAATATCATCTATTCGCTCATCATTAAGATGAAAATTGGAATCCTCAGCCGGCCCGAACAGGTTTTTGTAATAAGAAGTGATGTGTTTTTTAAGCTCAACATCCCCACTTATTACTCTGTCCCCATCCAGCAATTTATAGATTCTCGTCTTCCTGTGTTTACCATTAGCCACCAAATGAAAGTATTTCGTATTTGCATCCCCTTCCAATAAACCTTTTGTTTTCGCTCTTTGGTACCATTTAACTTCTTCTTCTCTCAACATCGCAGCTAATCTGTTACGGAAAAAGTTTCTCATGTCTACCTCTTGAGTGGAGAGAAGACCTTGTAATATATTTACGGCATCTTACAGCGTTTTACAAGAAAGAAAAAGATCAGTTTTTTTTGTGTGGGGGGGGGGGGGGGGGGGTGTAAAGCGGAAAGGACAGAGTCAAACAGGACCCTTGGCGGCGATGACGGTTGACGAGCTCAACGTAAGCCGCGCGCCAGTCCACCACACCGGGTCGGGTCATAGACAAAGGAACGCTCGAGCACACGCTGGCGTGCGTCTTTGACCGCTCGCCGCTGGCGTTGCAACTTGCAGGCTGCACAGCAACAGCAACCCAATGAGATCCCGAGCTCCCATGTCTGGATATAGATCGTAGCAGCAGGTGGTTTGTTACGCTGCTTTGTGCTTTATACCGTAGTACTAGTAGTATAATGATAGTGTATAAGATACAATACCAGAGACCAGCACGCACTCACTCACCTCATCGGTCAGCACGGCGCAGCCGCCGCAGCGCCTGCCGACCGCCGGCGTCGAGGCAGCTGCTTCTTGCCGCGTCCGTCGCCGTCTCCGCGAGCCGCGACGCGGTGCGGTGGGCGGCAAGACCCGAGGGGTTTGGTGGGGAAAACGCGCGGGTCCGGGGCCGGGAGGCCGTGCGCGTCGTCCGTTTCCCTTGCGCTCTCTCGGCGGTGGTGACAGGGTGAGTAGGCACGCGCGCGACCGGGTCGTCCGTCCGGCAACCTCGGCCGCGTACGGTGTTCCGTTCCCGACGATGGGTATGGTATCGATCGATCGGTATACCACGGTCCACGGCACGCGGTTGGGACTTGCGAGCGCTGGTCTCCTGCCGACTGCCGAGTGCCGACCCGGTACGCCGTCCGTGTCCGTTTGTCCGCGTCGGCGTGCGTGTCGCCCTCCTCGTACGCGGCAGCTTCGGCTGGGCATGCGAGGGTCGTCGTCGTTCGGGAGCGCCTGAGGACTGAGGTTGAGGGCAGTACGCGGGGCCACGAGGAGACGAGCGCGGGCGCCGGGGCGGGAAGCCAGGAATGTCCGGCAGCGCGGGAGCCAACGAGCAGAACGTCGTGCACAAAAGGGTCGTGCATTTTTTTTTGGAGAGACACTCATATCATAAAACGACTTTAAAAATGCGATTTTATAAAGAAACCATATTGACGTTTTTTTCCATCGATCATCCATTAACTGCCGAAGCTTAAAAATCGTACTACTGAAAAGCATAACAAAGCAAAAATAGCATAATAAGAAGTCTTTTTTATATTAGCGCCTGGACAAAGCCGTCAAGTTTCCAATGGATATAGATGTACATGTGGCACGGGCCCGTTAACCCGGCCCGAGGCCCATTTTTTTGGCCCGGTTCGCGCCCGGACCGGTACACGTGGGATGGGCTCGGGCTGGCACGACCCAGTGGAGCAGGCCGTGCCTGGGCCGCTGGCCAGGCACGTGGGCCGGCACGGCACGGCCTGCTCCGTGCGGACAGCCCGATCGGGGCCCGTAGCCAACGTCGTCGCCAGCCTATACCTCCTCGGCTCCTCGCCCCCTAGGCCCCCCCTCTCAGCCCCTCGCACTCGCATCGCACCCGCTCGCTCCCTGCTCCCTCTCTCTCGACTCGGCGACGATTCCCCTTTGGCGATTGACTTGGCGAATCCCCTCCGTCGCGGCGCCGCCCCGATCCAGCGACCTCGGCTCCCGTCCCCGACGCCGGTGACCTCGATCCACCAGCTCCTCTCTAACCCTAACCCCTCTCCCCTATCCAATCCCCTCTCTCTCGGAGAACTATGTGAGTTCGTGTTGTCGTCTCGTCCTCCCCTCCAGCCCTCCCCCGCTCGCCGTCGTCTCTAATCGGTCTCTGTCTGTCGTGTGTCGTCTGGGTGGCCCCCGTGTTCTCCGGCATCGGGCTTCGGTAGCACAGGTAAACCCTAACCCTAGATCTCCTTTCCGTCTTTCCTAAACCCTAACCCTAACTGTATATTGTTTTGCTCTTTTGTAGGTCAGTTGCTGATGCCTCGTCTTCCTCCTCTGGGGTAGATCGGGCACGGCGACTGCGTGCTCCGTTGAGGGACGGTGCTGGAGATCGGCCGTCCGCGGTGAAGGTCGCCATGGTGGATGATGACGATGTCAATCCGGTCACTGGCAACGACGACCTTCGCACGGCAGGGCTTGTCCCAGATGACGAAGACGACATCCAGGCTGACGCTGCTGCTTTGCTCGGTATCGATCTAACCTCTGCTCCTGTCGATCTAAGTTCTAATCCGACCAACGCTGGTGGAGGGCCTGCTACGGCCACCGATACCCCGGTCGGCTCCACCAGCACCGATGGTGGTACTGGTACCTCATCTGTTGGTAAGCGTAAATCTACTGTCTGGATTGATTTTGATGAGGTATTTGAGAAAGTGAATGGGTCCAATGTTCGAATTGCTGCTATTTGTCGAATGTGTAAGACTCGTTTATCTGCTAGATCTTCTGCTGGTACTGGCCATTTGCTTAGACACCAGAAAGCTTGTAGGAAGAAGGTTGATCACGCTGCTAGGGTCCAGTCTAGGCTTCCTTTCAATCCTGATGGTTCTCTACACAATTGGGAATATGATCCTATTTTTGCTCGAACTGAGTTGTGTCGTCTGATTGCTAGGCTTGACCTTCCATTAGGTATAGGTGAGTCACAGGCCTGAGAGGATTATATTGCCCGTGCTCATAACCCCGGGTTTACCAAAGTTTCTAGACAGACCACCACTAGAGATCTTCTGAAGCTTTTCACTGAACGACGTAATGTGCTTATCAATTCTGTGTTGCCTGCTACTTCTTTGGTTGCATTAACCTCAGATATTTGGTCTGGTAATGCTAAGGAGGACTACATTGGTGTTGTCTGTCATTATGTTAATACTGATTGGGAATTACAGAAAAGGGTCATTGGTCTTAGGCTTATTGAGGTTAGACATACTGGTCAAAATATTGCTGAAAGAATTGGTGTTGTGGTTGAGGAGTTTTGTCTGGTTGACAAGATTTTCTCTGTCACTCTAGACAATGCTTCTTCTAATTCAAAGGCTATGGATACATTGACACCTTTGTTTGCTGGTTATTTGGGTCCTGATCCTTCACCTGAATCTCAGGATCCTAATAGGCGTAACTACACTCTTATGCATCAACGCTGTGCTTGTCATATCATTAATCTCATTGTTAAATCTGGAATGAAGAGACTAAAACCTTTTTTTGGAAGATTTTAGAACTGCAATTAATTTCTTAAATACTTCTAATTCTAGAATAGCAACATTTAAAGAGTACTGCAAAGCAAGGGGTGTTAGACCCAGAAAATTTGGCTTGGATATGGATGTTAGATGGAATTCTACTTATTTGATGCTTAAACACTTGGTCCCATACAAAACTGTTTTTTCTGTCTTCATCAATTCACATTATGAGTCACAATTGTTGCCTCCTAATCATTGGTATGTTGCTCAGAAGATTTTAGAGTTTCTAGAACTGTACTATGACTCTACTGTTGTTCTGTCTGGTGTTTATTATCCAACTAATCCACTAGTTCTTCACCATATTCTAGAAATTGCATCTCATTTGAAAGCATGTGAAAGAGATTTAAATCTTAGAACAATTGTGTTTCCAATGCAACTTAAATTCCTTAAATACTGGAGTGACATACCTTTGCTATATTCATATGCATTCATTCTGGACCCTAGAGCTAAGATGAGAGGTTTTTTTAATGTGTTGCATTTACTTGGTGAGTGCACTGGTTGTGAGTACAGTACATATTATGTTGATGTCAAAAATGAATTGTATAAACTGTTTAGTAAATATGAGACTAAGTTTGGTGCAGTTTGGGCTCAAAGGGCTACTCAGCCTTCTATTCATACAGGTAAAAGAAAACAAGCTTGGGGAAGAATATTTGGAGATTCCAGTTCAGGTGTTGTTGGTCCTCCCCCTATCTCTACCCCTTCTGCTTCATCTTCCTCTGCTATTTGTGAGCTCTGAGCCTACTTAGTGACAATGTCACTTCTTATGAGGATGATTTGATATACTTCTCTGGTGGCGTGACCACAAGCTAACATATCTAGTTTTGTCTATAATGGCAAGGGATATTATGTCTGTTTCTGTATCTACTGTCTCTTCGGAGTCTTGTTTCAGTTGACAGGGAGGATAATTGAGGAGCGACGACGACGCTTATTGCCTGAGAATGTGAAGATGCTGACTTGCTTAAAAGATTGGGAATTAGGAGAAAAGAGAGAACAACATGTTGTTGACAACCCAGAGCTTGAGGACTCATTCCATAACTTATTCCTTGATGAAGATGAACCTGTTGCTGCTTAGTGACTTTTGGTATTTACTACTTGTCGGGGACCATAATTAGGGGTACCCCCAAGACTCCTAATCTCAGCTGGTAACCCCCATCAGCACAAAGCTGCAAAGGCCTGATGGGCGCGATTAAGGTCAAGGCTCAGTCCTCTCAAGGGACACGATCTCGCCTCGCCCGAGCCCAGCCTCGGGCAAGGGCAGTCGACCCCGGAGGATTCACGTCTCTCCCGAGGGCCCCCTCAAGCAACAGACACACCTTCGGCTCGCCCGAAGCCCAGCCTTCGCAGAGAAGCAACCTTGGCCAGATCGCCACGCCAAGCGACCATATCGCAGGAGCATTTAATGCAAGGATGGCCTGACACCTTATCCTGATGAGCGCTCTTTAGTCGACAGAGCCGAAGTGACCGCAGTCACTTCGCCGCTCCACTGACCGGCCTGACAAGAAAACAACGCCGCCTGTGTCACTCCGACTGCTGTGCCACTCGACAGAGTGAGGCTGACAGCGGCTAAGTCCAGCCTCGAGCGGCATAGGAAGCTCCGCCTCGCTCGACCCCAGGGTTCGGCCCCCCGTCTCGGCCTCGAAAGATGGACTTCGCCTCGCCCGACCCTAGGGCTCAGACTCAGCCTCGGCTCTGGAAGACGACGAACTCCGCCTCGCCCGACCCCAGGGCTCGGACTCAGCCTCGGCTCCGGAAGACGACGAACTCCGCCTCGCCCGACCCTAGGGCTCGGACACAGCCTCGGCTCCGAAAGACGACGAACTCCGCCTCGCCCGACCCTAGGGCTCGGACTCAGCCTCGGCTCCGGAAGACGATGGACTCCGCCTCGCCCAACCCTAGGGCTCGGACTCAGCCTCGACCTCGAAGGAGCCTCCGCCTCGCCCGACCTCAGGCTCGGACTCGCCACGTCGCAAGGAAGGCCATCATTACCCTATCCCTAGCTAGCTCAGGCTACGGGGAACAAGACCGGCGTCCCATCTGGCTCGCCCCGGAAAACAAATAATGATGGCGCCCCGCGTGCTCCATGACGACGGCGGCTCTCAGCCCCTTACGGAAGCAAGGAGACATCAGCAAGGACTCGACAGCCCCGACAGCTGTCCTTCCGCAGGGCTCCAGCTCTCCTCCGACGGCCACGACATCACATGAACAGGGTGCCAAAACCTCTCCGACTGCCATGACGGCATGTACTTAGGGCTCTAGCTCCTCTCTGCTAGACACGTTAGCACACTGCTACACCCCCATTATACACCTGGACCCTCTCCTTACGCCTATAAAAGGAAGGTCCAGGGCTCTCATACGAGAAGGTTGGCCGCGCGGGGGAATGGGCCGACGCCTAAGGCTCTCGCTCTCTCCCACGCGGACGCTTGTAACCCCCTACTGCAAGCGCACCCGACCTGGGCGCAGGGCAACACGAAGGCCGCGGGTTTCCCCTTTGCCTGTTCTCTTCCCCCCTTCGTGCTCCGTCTCGCGCCGACCCATCTGGGCTGGGACACGCGGCGACAATTCACTCGTCGATCCAGGGACCCCCCGGGGTCGAAACGCCGACAGTTGGCGCGCCAGGTAGGGGCCTGCTGCGTGTTGACGAACAGCTTCCCGTCAAGCTCCAGATGGGTAGTCTCTAGCAACCTCTCCAACCCGGGACAATTCTCCGTTTCGGGAGTCTTGAGTTCATGTCCCTCGACGGCAGCTACGACATGATACTCCTTCCTCCGCCGCGCGACAGCGACAATGGCGGTCGTCAGCCCGCCCGCCGGTGGCGGAATCAACGACGTCTTCCCCACGTGGCGGAAGAACAACATCCGAGTTTGTCCCGTCACCTCCCCCGCCGACGGAGGAGGAGGCGTGGCAACCATGGCCAAGCAGGAGGCGGCACCTCGTCGGCTGTCGAGCAAGTCAACGACGCCGGCGCCCCAGCGAGGGACGCGTCGGGCTTCGACCTTGCGTCTGAGACGAAGACGAGCGTCGTTTCCCCGCAACACGCCAACTCCAAGCAGACGGACGACGTCAGCACACTCGCGAAGGACTTGC
Organism: Zea mays; assembly: GCF_902167145.1. Classification (NCBI taxonomy): domain Eukaryota; kingdom Viridiplantae; phylum Streptophyta; class Magnoliopsida; order Poales; family Poaceae; genus Zea; species Zea mays. Next base: position 197,290,480 of record NC_050096.1, read on the forward strand.
TGGGCGTCGCCCTCGTACCTGAGACAACGGTGCATTTCGCCCATGACGCGACTTCGTCACCGCCCGTCTACCAAGAGGTACCGACCGATTCCCATCTCGCGCCTTTTGGATTCAGCCTCGACCCACCGAGCGACTTCGCTTCGGTGGAAGCCTTCATAGAGGCATGTACCAACCCTCCGGGGTACCATATGCGGTCGCCCTGGGATAGACTGACGACCGTCTCGACCTACAGACCCTCGGGTTCCGAGGAAGATGACGAGCCCGACTTTTGTTGGGATTTCTCCGGGCTCGGTAACCCCAGTGCCATGCGGGACTTCATGACCGCATGCGACTACTGCCTCCCTGATTGTTCCGATGGTAGCCGCAGCCTCGGCGACGAGGACTGCGGCCCAAGTCGTGAATGTTTCCACGTCGATCTAGGGGGTCCCGGCGAAGGCAACCATCTTGGTATGCCGGAAAACGGCGATCCCCCTAGGCCCGTGCCTCGCGTTGACATCCTTCGGGAGCTAGCCGTGGTCCCAGTCCCTGCGGGGGGTCAGGACGCACAGCTCGAGCAAATCCGCGAGATGCAGGCTAGGCTCGACGAGGGAGCAGGAACACTTGAGCCGTTCCGGCAGAACATCGGGTAGGAATGGGCAGACCAAGCTCCGGCCGGAGAAGCTCGTCATCCACCCCAAGGCATCCAGTACCGCATTGCCGACGACGTCAGGGCAAGGCCGCCACCGGCTTCCAGTGGGGTCGGCCAGAACCTGGCTACAGCAGCGATACTACTATGCGCTATGCCGGAACCATCGACCACCGAAGGGCGGCGTATCCAGGAAGAGCTCAAGAATCTCCTGGAGGATGCCGCGGTCCGACGGGTCGAAAGCTCTGCCTCCCGAAGGCAGGGGTACCCCTCGGAGCATCGCGCCACGACTTCCCGATTCATGCAGGAAGCCTCGGTCCACACCAGGCGCACGCGCAACACGGCGCCTGCGGCCCCGGGTCGCCTCGGCAACGAGCACCACCACTGCAACCGTCGAGCCCACCTCGACGAGAGGGTGCGCCGAGGCTACCACCCCAGGCGTGGGGGACGCTACGACAGCGGGGAGGATCAGAGTCCCTCGCCCGAACCACTCGGTCCGCAGGCTTTCAGCCGGGCCATACGACGGGCGCCGTTCCCGACCCGGTTCCGAACCCCGACTACCGTCACAAAGTACTCGGGGGGAGACGAGGCCAGAACTGTGGCTCGTGGACTACCGACTGGCCTGTCAGCTGGGTGGAACGGACGATGACAACCTCATCATCCGCAACCTCCCCCTGTTCCTCTCCGACACCGCTCGAGCCTGGTTGGAGCATCTGCCTCTAGGGCAGATCTCCAACTGGGACAACCTGGTCCAAGCCTTCGCCGGCAACTTCTAGGGCACGTACGTGCGCCTTGGGAACTCCTGGGATCTCCGAAGCTGCCGCCAGCAGCCGGGAGAGTCTCTCCGGGACTACATCCGGCGATTCTCGAAGCAGCGCACTGAGCTGCCCAACGTCACCGACTCGGATGTCATCGGCGCGTTCCTCGCCGGCACCACCTGCCGCGACCTGGTGAGCAAGCTGGGCCGCAAGACCCCCACCAGGGTGAGCGAGCTGATGGACATCGCCACCAAGTTCACCTCTGGCCAGGAGGCGGTTGAGGCCATCTTCCGAAAGGACAAGCAGCCCCAGGGCCACCAGCCGGAAGATGTCCCCGAGGCGTCCACTCAGCGCGGCACCAAGAAGAAGGGCAAGAAGAAGTCGCAAGCGAAACGCGACGCCGCCGACGCGGACCTTGTCGCCGCCGCTGAGTACAAGAACCCTCAGAAACCTCCCGGAGGCACCAACCTCTTCGACAAGATGCTCAAGGAGCCGTGCCCCTATCATCAGGGGCCCGTCAAGCACACCCTTGAGGAGTGCGTCATGCTTCGGCGCCACTTTCACAAGGCCGAGCCACCTACGGAGGGTGGCAGGGCCCACAACAACGACAAGAAGGAGGATCACAAGGCAGATGAGTTCCCCGTGGTCCACGACTGCTTCATGATCTACGGTGCGCAAGTGGTGAACGCCTCGGCTCGGCACCGCAAGCAAGAGCGTCGGGAGGTCTTCTTGGTAAAGGTGTCGGCGTTAGTCTACCTAGACTAGTCCGACAAGCCTATCACCTTCGACCAGGGCGACCACCCCGACCGTGTGCCGAGCCCGAGGAAATATCCGCTCGTTGTCGACCCCGTCATCGGCAACGTCAGGCTCACCAAGGTCCTCATGGATGGAGGCAGCAGCCTCAACATCATCTACGCCGAGACCCTCGGGCTCCTGCAGATCGATCTGTCCTCGATTTGGACAGGCGCGACGCCTTTTCACGGGATCATCCCCGGAAAGCGCGTCCAACCCCTCGGACAACTCGATCTGCCCGTCTGCTTTGGGACTCCCTCCAACTTCCGAAGGGAAACCCTCACGTTCGAGGTGGTCGGGTTCCGAGGAACCTACCACGCAGTACTGGGGAGGCCATGCTACACCAAGTTCATGGCCGTCCCCAACTACACCTACCTCAAGCTCAAGATGCCGGGCCCCAACGGGGTCATCACCATCGGCCCCACGTACCAACACACGTACGAATGCGACGTGGAGTGCGTGGAGTACGCCGAGGCCCTCGCCGAATCCGAGGCCCTCATCGCAAACCTAGAGAGCCTCTCTAAGGAGGCGCCAAACGTGAAGCGCCACACCGGCAACTTCGAGCCAGCAGAGACGGTTAAGTCCGTCCCTCTCGACCCCAGCAACGACGCCTCTAAGCAGATCCGGATCGGCTCCGAGCTCGACCCCAAATAGGAAGCAGTGCTCGTCGACTTTCTCCGCGCGAACGCCGAAGTATTTGCGTGGAGTCCCTTGGACATGCCTGGCATACCGAGGGATGTCGCCGAGCACTCGCTGGATATCCGAGCTGGAGCCCGACCCATGAAGCAGCCTCTGCGCCGATTCGACGAAGAAAAGCGCAGAGCCATAGGCGAGGAGATCCACAAGCTGATGGCTGCAGGGTTCATCAAAGAGGTATTCCATCCCGAATGGCTTGCCAACCATGTGCTCGTGAGAAAGAAAGGAGGGAAATGGCGGATGTGTGTAGACTACACTGGTCTAAACAAAGCATGTTCGAAGGTTCACTACCCTTTGCCTCACATCGATCAAATCGTGGATTCCACTGCTGGGTGCGAAACCCTGTCCCTCCTCGATGCTTACTCAGGGTATCACCAAATCAGGATGAAAGAGTGAAAGGGAAATGTGCCCTTGGGCCATTTCTAAGTATTTTGGTGATTTAGTGTCCAACACAAGTACCTTAGTGTAAAAAGGTGGACAAAGTACAAATCAAGGATAAAGGTATGTTTCTCAGACTTAATACATTGTTTTATGGACTAATGTATTGTGTCTAAGTGCTGGAAACAGGAAAAATGCAATTGAAAATGCCTTGGCTCGAGCAGCCAAGACTCTGCTCAGTCTGGGAGCACCGGACTGTCCGGTGGTGCACCGGACAGTGTCCGGTGCGCCAGGCTGGCTCGAGCGAAGTGGCCGCTCTCGGGAATTCACCGGCGACGTACGACTATAATTCACCGGACTGTCCGGTGTGCACCGGACTGTCCGGTGAGCCAACGGTCGGCCGGGCCAACGGTCGGCCGCGCAATCTGTGCGGGACACGTGGCCGAGCCAACGGCTAGAAGAGGGCACCGGACTGTCCGGTGCGCCAACGGCTCTCAGGCTGCCAACGGTCGACTGCGCCATTTTTGGAAAGAAATCGGACACCGGACAGTGTCCGGTGTGCACCGGACTGTCCGGTGCGCCAGTCGACAGAAGGCAAGATCAGCCTTCCTAGAATGCTCTCAACGGCTCCTAGCTGCCTTGGGGCTATAAAAGGGACCCCTAGGCGCATGGAGGAGTACACCAAGCATCCTCTAAGCATTCCTAAGCACTAAGACATCGATTCCGCGCCTTTGATTCTTTGCGATAGCAATTAGAGCTCTAGTTGAGTGGTGAACTCATTGAGTAGTGTTGTGAGCTCTCGTTGCGACTTGTGTGCGTGGTGTTGCTGTGATTTCTTGTCTTGAGTGTGTTGCTTATCCCTCCCTTACTCCGTGCTTCTTTGTGAATTTCAAGTGTAAGGGCGAGAGGCTCCAAGTTGTGGAGATTCCTCGCAAACGGGATTGAGAAAAGCAAGCAAAACACCGTGGTATTCAAGTGGGTCTTTGGACCGCTTGAGAGGGGTTGATTGCAACCCTCGTCCGTTGGGACGCCACAACGTGGAGTAGGCAAGCGTTGGTCTTGGCCGAACCACGGGATAACCACCGTGCCATCTCTGTGTTTGATCTCTTGTGGTTATTGTGTTTTGACTCCTCTCTAGCCACTTGGCAATTATTGTGCTAACGATTAACCAAGTTTTGTGGCTTAAGTTTTTAAGTTTCATAGGATCACCTATTCACCCCCCTCTAGGTGCTCTCAATTGGTATCAGAACCGTTCTCTTCACAAAGGGACTAACCGCCCGAAGAGATGGACCCTAAGGGGAAGGGTATCGTGATCAACGATAAAGAGAAGGAATCTTTCGTCAACGAGCCGAAGGATGACAAGCCTACCGACTCGGGCTCGGGCCATAGACGGAAAGATGGGAAGAAGAAGAAGACAAGGCGCATCAAAGAGATTGTCTACTACGACGACAGCGACGAGTCATCTTCTTCCCAAAAGGACGACGACCACAACGACTACGAGAGAAGGAAACCGGTTAATTCGAACTTTTCTTTTGACTATTCTCGTATTCCTCAAAGTACAAATGCTCATTTATTATCTATTCCACTTGGTAAACCTCCTCATTTTGATGGAGAGGACTACGGATTTTGGAGTCACAAAATGCGTAGTCACTTGTTCTCTCTCCATCCTAGTATATGGGAGATTGTAGAGAGTGGAATGCACTTTGATAGTACGGATAGTCCCATGTTCATCAATGAGCAAATTCATAAGAATGCTCAAGCTACTACTGTTCTTCTAGCTTCATTGTGCAGGGATGAATACCACAAAGTGAGCGGCTTGGATAACGCCAAGCAAATATGGGATACCCTCAAAATCTCTCATGAGGGGAACGACGTCACCTTGCTCACCAAGATGGAGTTGGTGGAGGGCGAGCTTGGACGATTCGCGATGATAAGGGGCGAGGAGCCGACCCAAACATACAACTGGCTCAAGACCCTTATCAACAAAATAAGGAGCTACGGAAGCACGCGATGGACGGACCACGACGTTGTCCGACTGATGCTAAGGTCCTTTACCGTTCTTGATCCTCATTTGGTGAATAATATTCGTGAGAATCCCAGGTACACCAAAATGTCGCCCGAAGAAGTCCTTGGAAAATTTGTAAGCGGGCGAATGATGATCAAGGAGGCGAAGTACGTGGACGACGCTCTGAATGGTCCAATCACCGAGCCTCAACCCCTTGCTCTCAAGGCAACAAGAAGCAAGGAGGCGCTACCTAGCAAGGTGGCACAAATTGAGGCGGCCAGACTTAATGATGAATAAATGGCCCTCATCATCAAAAGATTCAAGACGGCGCTAAAGGGTCGCAAGGGGCAGCCAAGCAAGACCAAGACAAAGGGGAAGCGCTCATGCTTCAAATGTGGTAAGCTTGGTCATTTTATTGCTAACTGTCCCGACAATGATAGTGATCAGGATCAAGGGAACAAGAGGGAGAAGAAGAAGAACTATAAGAAGGCAAAGGGCGAGTGAAAGTCGCCTAGAGGGGGAGTGAATAGGGCGAAACTGAAATTCTCAAAAATAAACACAACTACAAAACCGGGTTAGCGTTAGAAATATAATAGAGTCCGCGAGAGAGGATGCAAAACAAATCGCAAGCGAATATTGAAGTGAGACACGCGGATTTGTTTTACCGAGGTTCGGTTCTCTCAAACCTACTCCCCGTTGAGGAGGCCACAAAGGCCGGGTCTCTTTCAACCCTTCCCTCTCTCAAACGGTCCCTCGGACCGAGTGAGCTTCTCTTTCTCAAATCACTTGGGAATCAAACTTCCCGCAAGGACCACCACACGATTGGTGTCTCTTGCCTCAATTACAAGTGAGTGTTTGATCACAAGAAAGAATCAAGGAAGAAGAAAGCAATCCAAGCGCAAGAGCTCAAAAGAACACAAGCAAATCACTCTCTCTAATCACTAGGGCGTTGTGTGGAATTTGGAGAGGATTTGATCTCTTTGGTGTGTCTAGAATTAATGAATGCTAGAGCTCTTGTAAGTAGTTGGGAAGTGGAAAACTTGGATACAATGAATGGTGGGTGGTTGGGGGTATTTATAGCCCCAACCACCAAACTAGCCGTTTGGTGAGGCTGTCTGTTCGATGGCGTACCGGACAGTCCGGTGCACACCGGACATGTCCGGTGCGACAGCCACGTCACCAAAAGCCGTTGGGGTCGACCATTGGAGCTCTGTCTTCTGGGCCCGCCTGGATGTCCGGTGGCGCACCGGACATGCACTGTAGATTGTCCGGTGCGCCAGTATGGGCGTGTCTGACCTCTGCGCGCGCAGCGCGCGCATTTAATGCGTCGCAGGTAGCCGTTGGTGCCGAAATAGCCGTTGCCCCGCTGTTACACCGGACAGTCCGGTGTACACCGGACAGTCCGGTGAATTATAGCGGAGCAGCTTCAATAAATTCCCGAGGCTGGCGAGTTCCGGAGGCCGCTCTTCCTTGGAGCACCGGACATGTCCGGTGTGCACTGGACAGTCCGGTGAATTATAGCGGAGTTGCCTCTGGAATTTCCCGAAGGTGACGAGTTTGAAGTCGGGGTCCTCTGGTGCACCGGACAGTCCAGTGCGCCAGACCAGAGGTGCCTTCGGTTGTCCCTTTGCTCTTTGGTTGAACCCAATACTTTGTCTTTTTATTGGCAAAGTGTGAACCTTTAGCACCTGTATAACTTATGCACTAGAGCAAACTAGTTAGTCCAAATATTTGTGTTGGGCAATTCAACCACCAAAATTAATTAGGGACTAGGTGTAAGCCTAATTCCCTTTCAATCTCCCCCTTTTTGGTGATTGATGCCAACACAAACCAAAGCAAATATAAAAGTGCATAATTGAACTAGTTTGCATAATGTAAGTGCAAAGGTTGCTTGGAATTGAGCCAATAAATGTTACTTACTAGATGTGCATGGATTGTTTCTTTATTTTTAACATTTTGGACCACGCTTGCACCACATGTTTTGTTTTTGCAACTTTTTTTTGTAAATCCTTTTCAAAGTCCTTTTGCAACATAGTCAAAGATAGATGAATAAGATTTTTGCAAAGCATTTTCAAGTTTAAAAATTTTCTCCCCTTGTTTCAAATGCTTTTCCTTTGACTAAACAAAACTCCCCCTAAATGAGATCCTCCTCTTAGTGTTCAAGAGGGTTTTGATTTATCATTTTTGAAATACTACTTCCTCCCCCTTTAGAACATAATAAGATACCAATTTGAAATTGACAAATTGAAAATCTCCAAATTTTTAAAATTAGGTGGTGGTGCGGTCCTTTTGCTTTGGGCTCATATTTTCTCCCCCTTTGGCATGAATCGCCAAAAACGGAATCATTAGAGCCCGACGAAATACTTTCTCCTCCTTTGGTTATAAAATAAATGAGTGAAGATTATACCAAAGTTGGAGAGATGATTGGAGTGACGGCGAAGGATGAGTAGTAGAGTGGAGTGGAAGCCTTTGTCTTCGCCGAAGACTCCAATTCCCTTTCAATATACCTATGACTTGGTTTGAAAGACACTTGAAAACACATTAGTCATAGCATATATAAAAGAGATATGATCAAAGGTACACTTGTGTGCTATATGTGCAAATTAGCAAAAGAAGTTCCTGGAATCAAGAATATTGAGCTCATGCCTAAGTCTGGTAAAAGATTGTTCATCAAGTGGCTTGGTAAAGATATCGGCTAATTGATCTTTAGTGTTAATGTATGAAATTTCGATATCCCCCTTTTGTTGGTGATCCCTAAGAAAATGATACCGAATGGCTATGTGTTTAGTGCGGCTATGCTCAACGGGATTATCCGCCATGCGGATTGCACTCTCATTATCACATAGAAGAGGAACTTTGGTTAGTTTGTAACCGTAGTCCCGCAGGGTTTGCCTCATCCAAAGCAATTGCGCGCAACAATGGCCTGCGGCAATATACTCGGCTTCGGCGGTGGAAAGAGCAACCGAATTTTGCTTCTTTGAAGCCCAAGACACCAAGGATCTTCCCAAGAACTGGCAAGTCCCCGATGTGCTCTTCCTATTAATCTTACACCCCGCCCAATCGGCATCCGAATAACCAATCAAATCAAATGTGGATCCCCGAGGGTACCAAAGCCCAAACTTAGGTGTATAAGCCAAATATCTCAAGATTCGTTTTACGGCCGTAAGGTGTGATTCCTTAGGGTCGGCTTGGAATCTTGCACACATGCATACGGAAAGCATAATGTCCGGTCGAGATGCACATAAATAAAGCAATGAACCAATCATCGACCGGTATACCTTTTGATCCACGGACTTACCTCCCGTGTCGAGGTCAAGATGCCCATTTGTTCCCATGGGTGTCTTGATGGGCTTGGCATCCTTCATTCCAAACTTGCTTAGAATGTCTTGAGTATACTTCGTTTGGCTAATGAAGGTGCCTTCTTGGAGTTGCTTGACTTGGAATCCTAGAAAATACTTCAACTCCCCCATCATTGACATCTCGAATTTTTGTGTCATGATCCTACTAAATTCTTCACATGTAGATTCGTCAGTAGACCCAAATATGATATCATCAACATAAATTTGGCATACAAACAAATCATTGTCAAGAGTCTTAGTGAATAAAGTAGGATCGGCCTTGCCGACTTTGAAGCCATTAGCAATAAGGAAATCTCTAAGGCATTCATACCACGCTCTTGGGGCTTGCTTGAGCCCATAAAGCGCCTTAGAGAGCCTATAGACATGGTTAGGATACTCACTATCTTCAAAGCCGGGAGGTTGCTCAACATAGACCTCCTCCTTGATTGGTCCGTTGAGGAAGGCACTCTTCACGTCCATTTGATAAAGCTTGAAGCCATGGTAAGTAGCATAGGCTAATAATATACGAATTGACTCAAGCCTAGCTACGGGTGCATAGGTTTCACCAAAATCCAAACCTTCGACTTGTGAATACCCTTTGGCCACGAGTCGAGCTTTGTTCCTTGTCACCACACCATGCTCATCTTGCTTGTTGCGAAAGACCCACTTGGTTCCTACAACATTTTGATTAGGACGTGGAACTAAATGCCATACCTTGTTCCTTGTGAAATTGTTGAGCTCCTCTTGCATCGCCATCACCCAATCTGAATCTTGGAGTGCTTCCTCTACCCTGTGTGGCTCAATAGAGGAAACAAAAGAGTAATGCTCACAAAAATGTGCAACACGAGATCGAGTGGTTACCCCCTTATGAATGTCGCCGAGGATGGTGTCGACGGGGTGATCTCGTTGTATTGCTTGGTGGACTCTTGGGTGTGGTGGCCTTGGTTCTTCATCCACCTTGTCTTCATCATTTGCATCTCCCCCTTGATCATTGCCGTCATCTTGAGGAGGCTCATCATTTTGTTCTACCTCTTTATCAACTTGAGCCTCGTCCTCATTTTGGGTTGGTGGAGATGCTTGCGTGGAGGAGGATGATTGAACTTGTGCATGTGGAGGCTCTTCGTATTCCTTAGGACACACATCCCCAATGGACATGTTCCTTAGCGCTATGCATGGAGCCTGTTCTTCACCTATCTCATCAAGATCAACTTGCTCTACTTGAGAGCCGTTAGTCTCATCAAACACAACGTCACAAGAAACTTCAACAAGTCCTGAGGACTTGTTAAAGACTCTATATGCCCTTGTGTTTGAGTCATATCCTAGTAAAAAGTCTTCTATAGTTTTAGGAGCAAATTTAGATTTTCTACCTCTTTTGACAAGAATAAAACATTTGCTACCAAAAACTCTAAAATATGAAATATTGGGCTTTTTACCGGTTAGGAGTTCATAGGATGTCTTCTTGAGGATTCGGTGTAGATATAATCGGTTGATGGC